>NC_048595.1:438460076-438777214 GCF_003668045.3 Cricetulus griseus | reverse complement strand
CTCTGGAGACCAGGCTGGCCTTGAACTCACAGAGATCCGCCTGCCTCTGCCTCCCGAGTGCTGGGATTAAAGGCGTGCGCCACCAACGCCCGGCTAGAAACCTACTTTTTTTATTCACTCCCCACTGTCAGGTACTTTGCTATTACAATGGAAAATGGAATTATGCACCAAGTGTCCTTAGTTGGATGAATGGATAAACAAGAAGTGGTCCACAGAAGTAATCGAATACCATTAGCCAGAAAAGAGAAGGCAATCTGCCATGTGCAATTACAGAGCTCAGGAGTTGGAGGTGGGAGGATCTGGAGTTCAAGGAAGCCCTGGCTATACATCGAATTAAAAGATAATATGATGAACACCTTTAATCACAGAACTGGGGAGGCAGAGGCAGGAGGATCTCTGTGAGTTGAGACCAGCCAGGTCTACATATTGAGTTCCAGGTCAGGCAGGGACTATGTAGTGAGACTCTGTCTCAAAAATTATAAATAAATAAAAATACAGATTTTAAAAGTTAACATGTGATGAGAGAGAGAGAGAGAAGGGGGTTGGTGCTAAGGCTCAGTAGCAGAGTGCTTGCCTAGCACAATAAGGCTCTAGGTTCAAGCTCCAGTGCCATGGGCCAAACCACTACCACCACCACCAATCACCACTACCAAAACAATCTCAAATCAAACTCAAACCAACCAAAATCAAAACCAAGGGAATCCTGACTGCAGGATGACTGACTCATCACACTGCAGTGTGGATGAGCCTTGACAAAACTGGGTTAAGTGAAATCAGCCCATCACAAAAGCACAACACTGTCATATCCTTCTTGGGTGCCTTAACATTTTCTACACAGAAGAATGATGAGGTTCTGCAGAGATGGCCAGAGTTACAAGCGCATTCTGTCCCTGTACAAGATCCAAGTTCAGTTCTCAGCTCCCAGCTGAGACACTCACAGCCAGGACACTCACAGCTGCCTGGAACTCTAGCTCCAAGGGGTCTATCTGATGGCTTCCGTGGACGCCTGCACTCCCACAGCACATACCAGTTCTCACACATACTTACACGTAATTAAAAAGAAAACGAGGGCATGTGGGAATGACTGGGTGGTTAAACGCACTGGCTGCTCTTCCAGTGGACCCAGATTCGATTCCTATCTGTTGCTCTAGTTCCAGGGGAGTCCTAGCCCTCTTCTGGCCTTTGAAGGCCCTACACACACACACACACACACACACACACACACACACACACACACACACACACCCTCCCTAAACACACATACATATAAAATAAAAATGGGTAGGGGTGTTAGAAAATCTTTTTAAAAGGTATAAAAAGTTTCCATTTAACGAAGTCCATGAAAACAAAAAAGAAAAAGCAAAGAAGGGTGTTGCATAGCCAGGGCCTGGGGGAGGGGAGATGGGTGGGGAGATTTTGTCTAATGGGTTCAGTGTCTCAGTCTTCAAGATGTTCTGGTCATGTACTGCACAGTCACGTGGAGTCCATAACACTGCACACCTAGAACAGACCCCGAGGGAAGTCCCTGCCTCCTGCCAGTGCTCTAACCACTCCCTCCATTTCCTGTGTTGTCCTGCGGTGCTAGGAAAATTAATTTTTCAAGTTTATCAAGAAATGATTTTATGGCCCCATAGTAATTACACATATTAATGGGTACAACGATAATTCAATCCATGGTACAATACTGAATAAGGAAATCAGAGTAATTAGAGTTTTCATCTCCTTAAATATTCCTTTGTGCTGGGAGAGGAAACTTCTTGGCTAAAGTTCAGGGGCTATTGGCTACTGGAGAAGCACTTAATCAATTAATTAAAACACACACACACACAAACAAGTTATAGGTTAAAGGTCATGGCTCTGCAGTGAGTGTTCAGGCTTAGCCATGACACACCATTTCCCTTTACACTTTTAAACTTCTTCCTCTTATTCTTTTCCCATCGTCATCATCACCACCACCTTCATTGTGTGTGTGGTGTGTGTGTGTGTGTGTGTGTGTGTGTGTGTGTGTGTGTGCTCATGCCATGTGAGGGTCAGAGCACATCTTTGTGGAGTCAGTTCTCTCCTGCTTCCTTTACCTAAGTTTCAGGGATTGAACTTAAGCCACCAAGCTTGTGTGGCCAGCAGCTTTACCTGCTGACACATTATGCTGGCCTCTATTCCTGTCTGAAATTGTAATGTTGGCATAACTGTAGATGCATATTTATAGTTGCAAGAAATAGGATGAGCTGGCTTACCAGGGCATGGGGAAAGTGTGAGGGACTTAGCCAAACACTCCTGGGACACTGTTCCCCTGTCCCTAGTTTGACAAATATGAATTTGTGTGGGGATGTGAGAGTTTGCTCAGGGTTCCTAACCCCTTCCGTTAGTTTAAAGTATTTATTTTCATTTTTAGTTATGTGTGTACATGTGTAGGTGTGTGCACGTGAGTGCAGAGGCCTGCGAAGTCCAGAGGAGGGTGTGGGATTACCCTGAGTGTTACACATGTTTGCATGTCATCTGAACTTGGGGCTGGGAATGCAACTCGGGTTTTCTGTCAGAGTGGCACATACTCATAACCAGTGAGCTATCTTTCCAGCCTCCTTCTTCCCTGCCTTTCTATCTTCATCTCCTTCTTATTTCACATGTCTCTGGATGTAGCCCAGACACCTGAATCTTGAGATCTTGCTCCAGCCTCCTGAGGGCTGGGATTATAGGTGTGTGCCATGACGACCAGAATGGGTTCAGGTCACTGCCATGGCCAAGTTCCCCCATATCTCTAAACCCACCAGACCCCTCTGCAGCCATTCACTGGCCTCCCCTACCCTCTTCTTCTGTTCCTATCCCCGAATCTAGTAATCCACATCTCTGTTTCAAAATACTGTCATTTCTAAGAAATTGTGTTAATGGGCTGAAATCCTTTGTCATCTTTGGAAGCAAGATTTCTCACTCAGTATAATTCTTTGGAGAGTTGCTCAAGCATGTGTTAGTACCCCACTCCTCTGTGTGGCTGACACAGGATGGATGGATCACCTTGTCACTTTCAGGTTTAAAATGCCATCTGGTCTCCCAGCCTTTTTGGGAGACTAGAGGTAATTGGGCCAATCGTGGTGTCACCTCTTTGTAGGGCCTTAGTGAACATCTTATCACGAATGCGTGACTGAGCTCTCTGTCTCTGTAGATGTTTCCTTACAGCTTGACCACTGTCACAGTGTTGCCCCTGGATGGAAAAGCTTCTACAAAACCATGACAAGTGCACACTGCTGATTGGGGATGATGATGGGATGGAGTCCCTCTGTAAATGTCCACCAGGCCCATCAAGGGATGGATGCGTTTCAGTAAAACACACCAACAGAGTTTTGTTATATTCCCAGGAGTATGTGCTACTCAGGGGCAAGCATCAATTATAAACCATGGTAACAGACTGGAAACAGCAAACTACAGCAACATTTTCTCACAATTTGTACTGTTTTTGTCTAGTCTATGAGTAATGGGATCTAAAACTTTTACTATCTTTATTTATTTAGTATTTCTTCATTTTGGCTTACTTGAGGCAGGTTCTTGTAGCTTTGATTGGCCTTGTAGTAGCTATATAGCCCAGGTTGGCCCCTAACTATTGACAGTCCATCTGCCTCAACCTCATGAGTGCTGAGATTACAAGTACCTACTATAAGGCTGGCACCTACTATCATAGCTGCCTCAACATACGTATTTATTTATTTATTTTGAGAGAGATGGATCCTAGGCTGGCCTCAAACTTACTATGTAACTGAAGATGACCTTGAACTTCTGTTCTCCCAAGTGCCACCGAGTCAAGTTTACACAGATCTGGGGATCAAGCTCAGGGCTTAGCATGTTAGGCAAACACTTTATCAATTTAGCTACATATTCATACCCTATTGGTTCTTTGAGAAAGTGTGTCCTATAGCCCAAGCCTTATACTTGCTATGTAGCCATGGATGACCTTGAATTCTTTATGTTCCTGCCTCTACTTCCTAACTGCTGAGATTACAAACACCACCACTCCTACTTTATTTATATATTTACACTTTATTTATTTATTGGTGCTGGGGATCAAACCTAGGACTTTGTGCATGTGGAGAAGACACTCTGCCAGTGAGCCACAATTCCCTCTGGAAGAGGGGAGCTTAAAACTGAGCTATAAGGACGCAGGAGGGACTACCTTCTAGTAGGTTTGTTTGTTTTCTTCTTCCTTTGAGATAGGGTCTCACTATGTAATTCTGACTGGCCTGGAATTTGCTATGTAGACCAGGCTGGCCTTGAACTCACAGAGAGCTGTTTGCCTCTGCCTCTCCTTGGTGTGCGCCACCACACCTGACAACAGTTATTTTTCTTTTGAGTTTGGATGCACAGTACTTTCTAAGTAGAGCATCCCAGCTGCTGACAGCCACATCCATGGCTGTCACTAGCAGGAACAGCTTAAAGGCAAAGAGGCTTACGGTGGTCTGGGGCCTAAGGGGATATAGTCAGCTGTGGCAGGGAAGGTGTGGCAGAATTTGTGGTGGTGGCATTAGTGTGTGGTGGAGGCTCCTCACTTCTTGGCAGGTCAGGTAGCAGAGACAAGACCTGAAGCAGGCATGGGCTACAAGCTTCACACCACTCCATGGCCTAGATCCTCTCTTTAGGCCCTGAGTTCCAAAGGTACCGCAACAGCATCGCTGGCTGCAGATTAAGCATTCAAATGCAAGTTCAGAATTGCCTGATGTGGCATGAAAACCTGCCTCCCTGAGCCCCCCCAAACCTCAAACAATCTAGGGGTGGAGCTGGAAATACAGTTCAGTTGGCAGAATGCTTGCCCAGCATCCAGGGAGCCCGAGGCTTAATCCCCAAACACCCCAGTGGTGCACACCTGTAACCCTAGTATGCAAGAAACACAGGCAGGAAGATCAATTGGCTACATTGGGAGCTCAAGAAAAGCTAGGATGCAGGAGACCCTTTTGGAAGAAAGGCAGAAAGGAAGGAAGGAAGGAGTAAAGAAAGGGAGGAGGAGGAGAAAAACCTACTGAAGTATTTTCTTGGTATTTAATAACTTGTCTTTAGACATGTAACCTAGGCTGGAACTCTACAGCCCCCTGCCTCTGCCTCCTGAGTGATGGGATTCTGGTATGCACCACACACCTGGCCCTAACTCTTGCTCTGCTCTCCTTTGGGTTGGCAGGTTTATGAACCAGTGGGTTTCTTGGGTTTAAGAACCAATAGGTTTCCTGGGAAGCACCCTGGGACGTTCAAGCAGTCCTGTAGCTCCACCTTAAAGTCATCAAGAAGTTACAACAAGCTCTTCTGTGGGTCTCCTTGAAAACAAAACACTTTAGGTTGACGGTTGCTTGGGAAATTACTGAGTAAACAAGCATCTGTGAACGGGGAAATTCAGTTATTTCTTCTGCATATGCTTGAAGATAACAGACTGTGGCGGAATCCATGCCAGACTACCAGATCTGTATGAATTTTGTCCAACTTCTGAGACACATATTAGTAACACACTTATGCAAATTTAACTCTCCAGGCTTATCATTACTTTCTCCTTGACAACTTTCCCATTTAATCCAATTTATCAAGTATGCTTAATTCATTGTATTTTGTCATTATTTTGGGGGAGGGTTTAAAAATGGGGCCTTTGCTGTAGTGGCACACAGGTTTAATCTCTTGATAGAAGTAGGTGGATCTCTATGAGTTTGAGGCTAGCCTGATCTACATAGCAAGTGCCAGGCCGGCCAGGGCTGCTTAGGCAAACCCTCAAAAAAAAAAAAAAAAAAAAAAAAAAAAAAGGAAGGAAGGAAGAAAGAAAGAAAGAAAGAAAGAAAGGAAAAAGAAAACACAAAAGAGAGGACTAGTCTTACTAGGTGACCCAGGCTGGTGAGGAGCCCATTATGTACTCCTGTCTGGCCTTGAACTCAAGCTTCTCTTACTTCAGTTTTCTACACACTGGGATTAAAGGGATACTCCCCCCTGCCCAGCTAAGCCTAATTAGTTCACTTCTCTTTTAGCAAGTGAGAGGCTTCTAGGCTTCACAGGGTCCCAACTGGATAATTCCAGGTTACCTTTAGGTCAAAAGACTATCTAGAATTTGACATAGGCAAGTTTGTTAAAACACACTAAGATTTTAAAAACACTTGATCAGAGGTCACTGTGAACAATAGTCAAATAGCCATCTAATCAAAATGGCAATCAGAAGACTCCAAAAAAGAAATGCAGAAAGTTAGACAGCTTAGAAAAATCTGTTTCTGTTTAGCAGGGGATTTAGTTCCCTTACTTGATCAAAGCCCAAGTGAGAGACTCAGGAGGCTCAGGAAACAGTTTGGTAAAGCAGTCTTTGTTTCCTAAGCCAGTTTGCTGAAAGGGTAATGGCAAAATGAGATCAACCCTCTTACACTCTGTAATTAAGGGCACCAGAGCTTGGTGGCTCACATCTGTAATCCTAGCACTTGGATGATAGAGGGGGGAAGGTCAGGCACTCAAGGTCATCCTTGGCTATACAACAAGTTTGAGGCCATCCTGTCTCAAACAACAAAGCAAAACTAAACTCCATCTCTAAACTTTGCTATATTGAAGGCTAAGCCTTCAATGTATTAGCTTTTCAGGACTTTGTATTTTCTTTAGTGACAGGGTCTCATGTCATCCAAGCTGACCTTCAGTTGATATACAGCCAACAAAGAGTGTCTTAAAAATTTTAATCTCCCTGCCCCTATCTCCAAAAGGCTGGGATTACAGCATGCAATACATAAAAATGCAATACATTTTTATGCCACTATGGGGATCAAACCCAGGGTTTCGAGCATGCTAGGCACCAGTTAAACTATACTCCCTTCAGGTGGTGGTGGCACACACCTTTAATCCCAGCACTCAAGAGGCAGATGCAGGAGGATCTCTGAGTTCAAGACTATCTTGATCTACCGAGTAAGTTTCAGGACTGTTAGGGCTACACAGGGAAAGCCTGGAAAGTCTGTCAAGAAAAAAAATGCCCCTTTCTCATGCACATCTCCCAAGACCCATCTTCCCCAACTACATGGTGCCTACCACCATCAAGTATTTTCATTAAATTATAAACCCATCAACAGAGCCTCATAATCCAATACCCTTTGAAAAGCTTTACCTGAAAGAGAGGACTTGGCAATCTTTCTGTCTCTACTTGGGAAATGGAGGCAGAAGGATCAGGAGTTCAAAGTCAGCCTTAGCTATATAGCCAGTTCAAGGCCAGCCTGGGCTACTTGAGACTCTGCCTTCAAAAAAATGAAAGAAACAAAGGCCCACCTCTGAATGTTGCTATTCTAGCCCCCCCCCAGCCCCCGCTCTCGAGACAGGGGTTTCTCTGTGTAACTGTTCTGGCTGTGCTGGAACTTGCTTAGTAGACCAAGCTGGCTTCGAACTCACAGATATCTGCCTGCCTCTGCCTCTTGACTGTTGGGATTAAAGGCGTGCACCACCACCACCAAACTAGGGACTCAACCTTTAACACGAGAGCCTTGAGAGACATTCCTAAAGACTGGTTAAGAAAAGAAAGCCAGTTGTCAGGCAGTCCTCCTCGGTCCCATTGCTTCATGCCATTATATTTCTGTCAATAAATCAGTCAAGTACCAAAAAACGCAGAGCTGGGCATGAGGCTCTATAGGTTTGAGGCCAGCCTGGTCTACAGAGTGAGTTCCAGGCCAGCAGATGGCTAAGATCAGGGTTTCTGCCAAACTCGAGGACCTGAGTTTGATCCCTGAGACCTGATGGAAGGAGAGAACCAGTTCTCAAAAGTTGTCTTCTGATGGTCTCACAAGCACTGTGGAATATTCATATATGCACACCATACACACAAATGCATGCTAAATACATAAATGTAAGTAAGTTTTGAAAGATAATTTATTTAAGTGTATTTTATGCGCACTGGTGTGAAGGTGTTGGATCCCCTGGAACTGGAGTTACAGACAGTTGTGAGCTGCCATGTGCTAGGAATTGAACCCAGGTCCTCCAGAAAAGCAGCCAGTGCTCTCAACCACTGAGTTTTTAATGCAAAGTTAAATGCAGGCAGATATCAAGCATTCCTTTTCAGTGTGTTCTTACAAGATGGGCTTACGGTTTTGTGACTTTAAACAACTAAGTTTATCTATCCATCAAATCCAGTGTCCACCCCTAAGTGTTTACACTATACACAACAAGCATGGTGTCACACACAATTAATCTCAATATTTAGGAGGCAGCAGATGTGGGAATTATGAGTTTTGGGTCAGCCTGGGCTACATAGACATCCAATTTTAACAAAGCTGAGCAGAGGAAAAAATGGGCAATTCTGAACACTTCCTTGTTCTTGTTTTATCAACAACTTTGAAACTACTATGGTAACCAAAGATTGCCCCAAGCCTCTTGAGCTGAACGGCCAATATTAGCCTTGGTCTTGTTACTGCTATGAAATGCCCAAAGTTTGTTAAAAAAAAAAAAAAGAGGCTTAACTCAGGATGATAGAAATAGGAAGACATGATTTCAAAGTCATCCTCAAGTAGATACCAAGTTCAAAGCCAGCCTAGGCTACATGAGATTTTATTCCAAAAACAAAAGTCAACCAGGTGTGATGGCCAAGGCCTTTAATCTGAGTACTTGGGAGGCAGAGGCAGGTAGATCTCTGAGTTCAAGGACAGCCTGGTCTACCAGGATAGCCATATTAGAATAATAGAAAGACCCTGTTTCAAAGAAAAAAAGAAAAGAAAAGCACTATACACAAAATAATGAAATCTTAAATCTTGGATTTCTAGGCCAATTGCTTAAAAGATAAAAACTTTTCACAATCTCCTATTCTGAGCAGACCAAACAGACCAAACATGAGTGTGGTGGCATGGGCCCAAAATCCTGGCACCGAGGAGACAGGGACTGGAGGATAAAGGGTTTGAGATCAACTGGGCTACATAATGAGACCCTGTCTTGATATATCCAAACAAATAAATAGATAAATAAAAAATTAAAGTCTTATGTTGAAGACTAGAACATAGGGCGGACAATGCCTTTGGAGTATGCGTTTCTTCATCTGCCCCAGTCTCTCACAAGGCCCAGGCTAAAACATGAAGCCAAGACATTTGTGCAGGAGGGGATGCTAGCCGTTTTAAGTAACTCAGCAGCTCCCAGGGCAGATCAACTAACTGCCTATTGGCCACAGATCTCAAGGCCAGGATGCTTGCACACAGGAGGACATCATCTTGTTACACCACCATGCCACCACGGCACCATGACAGTGTCGAGGGAGAGCTGCCACCCAGTAGCCCCGCCCTGCCTCATCTCTGTTTCTGCTGCTGAGTCGGTAGCCTGCTTACTTGCTTAGTCAGCTTCTTTCTGCTTTGAGCTGATATCCCAGTAAAGGATCCTGACCCAGTCAGTTAATTCATGGTGCAAGATTAATGCTATCCCTACTGTTTTTAAGCCGTAAGAAGCCACTATCCTATATTAATGATTTAGGATTAAAAAACAACTTCTAGGCTAGGACTGTAAAGAAACCGGAAGAGTGCTTGTCAGGCATGCTCAGGGGCTTGGCAGTGTATCCTTGCAATCCCAGCACCCACTGTTGTGCCCGAGTCACAAGGATCCCCAAAGAGACCCAGGAGACAGACCACCGATGCAAATGCACTAGGTTTATTAAATTGTCTATCCTCCCTCGGGAGAGACCCTGTCTAGCAAGCTGACACAGCAGCCTCCAAAGGGGGTGAAGTTCCCTGTCTACTACTGCTGGGTTTTAAAGACAAAAGTCACAGGATTACATCGGTAGATACGGGTTGGTTTCTGATTGGCTGACATTTGGGAATAATCAGGAAAATTTCTCAAAGTCATATTTTGGCATGAAATACCTGTGTACCAGGTATTCTCATTGGTCAGTGCTGAGAGGGAACATTCTGTGGTTTCTATGGCTTTGTCTTGTTACTTGCAGGTGGCCTGTTGTACCAATGGTTTTTAGAACTGTATCCTGGAGACAATAGGGGAGAGTTTGGTCTCCCCTGGAGTTTCTTCTGTTGCCAAATAGTTCCCAAGAACCAAGTGCCTAGGAGGCTGGGGTGGGGTGGAGGGGATCTGGAGTTTCTTTGTGTTCAATTTTGGCCCTAGGCTCCGGGAGGCCAGAGGATCTGGAGTTTCCTTGTGTCAGAGGCCTACGTGTCTTTTCTGTAGCCTGTCATGGCTGCTAAAGCCGGGGCTGAGTGAGGGTCTGGTCCCTTTATTCCTAGGAGTGAAGCCTTTTAGTTTAGTTTACCCCTTTCACCGGGATATGGATGCATGAGGGTCGGAAGTTCAAGGCTATCCTCTGCCACATAGAGAGTTTGAGGCTAGTCTGAGCTACAAGGGAACCTGTCTCAAAAAGTATGTGATTTGTTGTTTCTGGGAACAACTTTAGATTCCACAAATTCCTTTGAAAAGCCATGCTTCACTTTCCTTACACACATAGCCATTTCCCTTCTTACTTTTAGTTTTTGTGTAATAGTCATTCAGATTACTAATGCCGTGTTATAATTATTAGAAATTCCCCTCCCCATGGGGATGGAGAGATGGCTCAGCAGTTAAAAGTGAGTACGGCTCCTGCAGAGGATCCAAGTTGCCAGCGTCCACACTTGGGTGGTGCACAACAACTGTAACTCCAGCTCCGGGGGATCTGACCCCTCTGGGCTCCTTAGACACTTGTGTATATAACGACACAGAGACACACAACTACAAATAGTAATGAAGTAAATCTTTTTAAAAAAGAAATTCACTTCCTCTTTGTATTCCTTTCCTTTCTTTGGAAGGGTTTGAGGTTTCACTCTGGCCTGAAACCAGGCTGGTCTCAAAGGCAGCAATCCTCCTGCCTCTGTCTCCTGAATGCTGCGAGTATAGACATGTATCATCATGCTTGTCTACAATTTTCAAGTGGAAACAGAATGAGTCTTCTAACAGATCAAAATATATTTGTCTATTTTCCATATCATAGAAAAACGAAGGGGCTCAGGAGACGGCTCAGCAGGTAAAGACTTTTTGGGGGTCCAGTGACCCGAGTTTGATCCCTGAGAGCCACGGGGTGGAAAGAACCAAGACCAACAGGATGTCCTCTGGCCTGCACACATGCACTGTGGCACAAAGGCATGCATTCTTGCACACACAAAATAAAGAAACTTAATAAAAAGTATATGAACCCTGAACTTAAGCTGAATCATTGAACTTTAGAATTTTATTTTTACTTTTTGTCTATTTTTGAGACAAGACCTCAAACTTAAGGAAATCCTCCTGTCCCAGCTTCTCTACAGATGTGTGCCACGATGCCTGGTTAGGAATTTAACTTATTTAGAAATGGCCAGTGGGGTGGTGGTGGCACACGCCTTTAATCCCAGCACTCAGGAGGCTGAGGCAGGCAGATCTCTGTGAGTTCGAGGTCAGCCTGATCTACAGAGAATGCCAGGACAGCCAGAGCTATATAGTAGACCTGTCTTGGAACAAACACACAAACAAACAAATCAAAACCAGAAATAGCCTAGATATCTAATGGATATGACTTAATTTATATAACATGACCTTCAGATTTCAAGTTACTGAAAAAGGTTTTTTCTTGGTTTTTCAAGACAGGGTTTCTCTGTGTAGCTTTGGATCATGTCCTGGAACTCGCTCTGTAGACCAGGCTGGCCTCAAACTCATAGAGATCAGCCTGCTTCTGTCTCCCGAGTGCTGGGATTAAAGGCGTGCATCACCAATGCCCAGCCTGAAAAAGTTTTTTTTTTTTTTAATTGTTTTTTGTTTGCTTGTTTTGAGACAGGGTTTTACTATTTATCTAAGCTGACCTACAACTCAGTATCCTGAATACTGGGATTACAGGCATCTCCACCAGGCCTGGTTTTGGACATTTTATGTTTAAGTATGTGTGTGTGTTATGAACATGTGTGAGTGCAGGCACCCCAGGAGGTCAGAAGAAGGTGTCAGATTCCTTGGAGCTGGAATTACAGTTAGTTATGAGCCATCTGATGTGGGTGCTGGGTCCTCTGCAAGAGCAGTACTTTCTCTTAACCACCCACCACCACTGCTGCCCTGAAAAGGTTTTGAAACCACAAACGTACAGGAGTGCCCTTTGCTGCCTCCTTCCCTGGCCCTTCCACTGCTCCCTGGCCCACCTAGATGGGTGAGGCTGTAACTGCCTGAGAGTGGGGGTGCATGCCTGTAACCCCAGAACTTGGGCAGCTGAGGCAGGAGGAGTGCTGCAAGTTTGAGGCTAGTCTGGTTACATAGTGAGTTCCATGCCAGCCTGGGTTACAGAGGTAGGACTAGCGGCAAGAGACTGAGGTCTACTTCATTGTTCCAACCAGGGAGGTAAAATGAGGCTCATGCCCTAGAAGAGGAAGACTTCAGGACACAGCCTCCCTGCCCTGCTTCTCCCTCCCTATAAGCGCTCTCTGTGCTCCCAAGCCCTCAAGCTGAGATAACCCTTCTCTTGTCATGACTGACAGTCCTTGAATAAGCTTGATTTGTCCCCACGACTCCCATGCCCTGAACATTGGCCTTTGAGTGGTGAGCCCCTGACTCCAGCAACACATTGGGAACATTATAAATTGTTTATCCCATTTACATTCACCCCGTTTCCTTGTTCTTAACAATTATGTCTAAATTGCTCCTGGGGCATTGCACAAAGCCTGCAGATGGCCTAGCTTCTGGTGCTCTGAGCATTTCTTCACGGTCATCCAAAACCATAATACTGTGTGGATAGCTGCCCTGGACAGACTTTCTGAAGGCCCTTCAGTCAGTCAGGCTGGGAAGGTCAGAGGGGTGGTCTAGCCTCTTCCCCAGGTCACAGAAATGCATGGACAGGCCTGGCCTGAGATGAGAAGTAGGCCGTCACAGGGATGAGAGTTACTGTCACTCTGGATAAGCTGGGGCTACAATGATGTCAACATTCCCTCCAGCCCACTTATTAACTGATGACTAATATCTGCCTGTCAGGTGAGGATTATCCACTCATGGAATGAATGGCACTACATCTCTAAGTCACAGCAGAATTGTTGCTGTCACACAATCCCTGGACCCCAGAAACAGGACTGTCACCAGTCATGTGACTCAGGCATGGAGTGGAGGCAGGGCCCCAGGTGGCCCCACACGGCTGGATTGTGTCCATCGACTTTGTGGATGAAGCATCCCTCGTCACTGCAGGTGATAGGTAGTGCCTGCCTGCCTGCCGTGCAGCCCTGCCGAGGCACTTGAAGATATTTTTCAGGAAAGCCAGGCCAATTGTAGTGGAGGATGACAGCACAACCAGAGAAGAGCATGAGAGACACCTTTGTATTACACACCTGTCAAAATATTTAACAACAACAACAGAACAGTGGCAACACCAAATGCAGGTGTGATGGTGTCAGAATCAAAATGGAGGAAGCCATGCCAACCCCTATACATGTAAATAGCACTTCAGGCCGCAGTGGGAGTGGTCAAATGAGGTCAGCCAGGTAAACACTGGGACTCTGGCTTCGATACACTTGTCACATCCTTTGGACTCTGGTGTGGCCAGTAAATATCTGATTAGAGGTTTATCTGTCACTTTGGTGCCTTTCCAAATTGTACTGCAAGGACTGTGACTGTCCGGCAACAGTCATTACATTCTCTCTGTAGAGTGATGCTGGATAAGAGCCTATCTACTGCGTGTCTGTTGGTGGCATAATAAAGTACTGTGGATTGCTCAGTCTCCATGTTGTCCCTGGGTAAACTCCTCCAGGGAAATTGAGACCCAACTACATTACTGTTGTTGTTGTTATTGTATTAATTATTATTATTATTATTATTATTAGTAGTAGTAGTAGTAGTAGTAGCATATTGAGACAGGAATCACTGTATGGTCTGGAACTCACTATGTAGATCAGACTGGTCTTAAACTCACAGAGATCCCTCTGCCTCTGCCTCCTGAGGACTGGGATTAATGCCACCACACCCAGATAAATTTAAATTATTGTAATGTTAGTAACAACATTTTGCATCTTCATTAAAACAAAAAAAAATACCTTGTTCCTTGGTGGCTAGCAATACTTGGGAGTCTGAAGCAGGAGGTCTGTCAAGAGTTCAAGGCCAGCCTAGTTTACACAGTAAGTTTTGGGTCATTGTGCTACAGAGTGAGACCCTGTCTTAAAAGGCAAAAACACAAAACTTAAAAAAACAAAATTAAAAAAAACCAACACAGGGCCTGGAGGGATAGCTCAGGATGTGAAAGCATGTGCTGCCAAACCTGGCACACCTGAGTTTGACACAGGGATCCACATGGTAAAAGGAAAGAACTAGTTCCTGAAAGGCACCCCCCCCACACACACATGTAAAAATTAAATAATAAATGAAGCCAAGAGCCAATAGAGAAAGAGCCCTCATGCTTATCAGCCTGGTAACACAAACTATGACAAAAGATCCTGCTGACCCACAACTCTTGTTCCCAGGCACCATAAACTCACCCCAAGAATTTTTTTTTTAATTTAAAAACAGTATCTCACTATGTAGTCCTAGCTGTCCTGGAACTTGCAATGTAGACTGATTGATTTGTCTCAAGATCACAGAGATTCCCTGCTTCTGCTTCTGTGGTGGCATGTGCCACTATGCCTGGTTCCAAGTTCTGAGGCCATCTGCCTGGCAACTTCCCATGTGACTATGGGCTGAACCACGTTATTAATCCTTGTTGTCCAAGATTATCATTCTGTAACAACTAGTGTGGTCCTCGTGTCTTCTCTTAAAAGCCTTTGTTTACCTCTGTCTTCCTGGTGGGACTCTAACCCCCATGGTAGGTATGTTCTAGATGGGAATCCTCCACTCTTTCCTGAATAGTACTTGGGTGTCAAGAGCCACTCTCTTGTTATGTACATCAACATTGGCAGGAAGGGAAAAAGCACCCCTCACATGGAGTTATGGACATGGAAAATGACATAGCTAGTCTGCACAGACAGTCCAGCAGTTTCTTAACCAACAGCATGTGCCGTCACCATTTGGCCAGCGATGGCACTCCTGGGCACTCATTCGGGCACTTATTCCACAGAATAGAAACATGTGTTCATATAGAAAGCTGACCCTCAGCGTTCACTGCTACATTATTCATAAAAGGTGAGGCTGGAAGCATCAGACCTTTAGCAGGAGAACACTGTGATACATTTCACTCATTTGCCCTGGCAATGGAGACCAGCCAATTCTCAGACAATTGTGTGAAAAAAGCTACTCTAGTGTCTACAGTTAGGTCGTGTGGCTAAACTTACTAGAAGCAACGGATTCTGAAGACAGTGGGTCTGAATATTATTAGCACTGTGAGGTTAGGGACAGAGGATGGGGCACAAGGAGGAGGGGACGGAGCTGGGTGATAACTGGAGCAGTGTGGCAGTTGTATAGTCAAGTGATGAGGTCAAACCCACAGATACTCCTATCAAACTGGGGAAATGCAAACCAAATCTATGGAGTCACAAGGGAAATGGGGTGAAATGTACACCCCATTTCTCATTTAAAAATTATTTTTTATGTGTATGGGTGTTTTGCCTACATGTATGTCTGTGCCCATGGAGGCGAGAAGAGGGTATCAGATCATCTAGATCCAGTCATCTAGAGCAGGACTTTACAGATGGCTGTGAGCCCCCACATGGGTGCGGGGGGGGGGGGGGGGAGGGGATGGAATCTGGGTCCTCTGGAAAAGGAGCCAGTGCTCTCAGTCTCTGAGCCCTCTCTCTAGCCCTCTATCTCATTTTTTCCCTCTTCCTATTTTTTTTTTTTTTTTGAGACAGGGTTTCTTCGTAACCAGCTCTAGAGACCAGGCTTGTTCTGGAACTCACAGAGATCTGCCTGCTTCTGCCTCCTGAGTGCTGGGATTAACGATGTGCGCCACCACCAACCCACTTTTTCTCATTTCTTAAAATGATCGAGTGACTCTAGAGCTAGTGGAAATGGTTCCATGCGGAGAGGGGCCTGACACACAGACTGACCACCCAGAACTATGGGCAGGTAGCAAGAGAAAACACAACTCCACCGAGTCATCCTCTAACCTCCACACGGGTGCTGGGGCAGCCACACACCCACACACAGTAACGATCATACAATGTTTTAAAAATGGCAGGTGGCTCCTTAGGAGGGATAAAACTTCCATCTCTAAGCAGGTTGTGCCGCATCAAAGACTTCCTGACTGAAGGCCGAGTGTGGAGTGCTGAACCTTTAATCTATACCCTGATATAAAACTAGTTAATTAAGTCCTGCCTATTGACTAGTTAGTCATCTCTGACCTTTAGTCAAAAATTTTCCTTCCCAAACACAAAGAGTACTTAAGAGACAGAAAGCCTACTTACTCAGATTCCATTGTTAAACGTCAAATGGTCAAACTATGCAGCATCAATACATATCATTAATATTTGCTAATTAAAATATTTTTCTAGTGATGGGGAATCAAACCCAGGGCCTCAGTATGCCAATCATGGGCCCTAACTGGGATACTTCCCCAGGCCCTAGTCTTGTCTACAATTCATGGCAATCCTCCTGCCTCAGCCTCTTGGGTGCTGGTGTTACAGTTAGGGGCCATTCATTATACTTGGCAATAAACACTCTTCCAACTGCTATATCCTTACTCCCCTAGGCCCTGGAATATTTCCTGATGGGTCCGAGAAACAAAAGAATTACCCTAACTTGGCTAGGTAACACACACTCCAGGTAGCAGCTATGGGAGTAATTAAGCATCTCTTGTTTTTCAGCACAGGCGACTGAACAAAGGCTGTACATGCTAGGCAAGGGCTCTGTCATTGAATTATATCCTGGTCTGCGGCGGTGATGAGCAGAACACTGAGGACTCTCCTAGGTCTTGCTTCTATGACTCGGAATCAGCAGGCACAGATGAGAGGGCTCTAGGAAGCTTTGCTGGAGGGAAGGCAGGGGCCATGGTGGGCCAAATGATGGGGGAGGGGAATAAGGGTAAACAGAGGCTTGGGAATGAGGCCTGTGGCTCACATGATGAGTGGCCTGGGTGGAACAAGCTGTATGTAGCTTGGGAGGAGAACTCAAGGGAAGCTCTTTTTTCCCCCCTTTAATCTTTGAAATATGTTTAAGTGTGTTTAAAAACACACAGAATGTAAAATTTACCATCTAACCTCCTTGTCTTATATTTTATTTTATTTGAGACAGGATCTCACTATGTAACCTTTGCTGACTTGGAACTTGTTATGTAGACCAGGCTGGCCTGGAACTCAGAGATCCACCTGCCTCTGCCTCCTGAGTGCTGGGATTAAAGGCGTGTGCCATTATACCCAGTTGGCTTTTGATTTTTGGTAAGGTTGAACTGACGAAAAGGTAAGATGTCCTTGAACACCTGGTCCTCCTGCCTCCACCTCCTATCTGCTCACTGCGATTTCAACTGTTTCTAAGAATTTAACTTCCTGAAAACCTGAGAACAGACTTGTACAGCGCTGTTAGCTATGCTTGGGTCTGGGTTTTCCCAAGAACTGAAAGTAATAAATTCACTTGGCAACTCTTATAAAGGCAAACATTTAATTGGTGATGGCTTACAGGTTCAGAGGGTTAGCCCATTATCACCATGGCAAGAAGAATGGAGGTGCACAGGCAGACATGGTGCTGGAGAAGGGGCCAAAAGTTCTACACCTGGATTAGCAGGCAGCAGGAAGAGAGAGAGAGAGAGAGAGAGAGAGAGAGAGAGAGAGAGAGAGAGACAGAGAGAGAGACAGAGAGAGAGACAGAGAGAGAGACAGAGACAGAGAGAGAGAGAGAGACAGAGAGAGACAGAGAGAGAGAGAGAGAGAGCCTAACTTGAGCATCTGAAACCTCAAAGCCCACCCCCAGCTTTATGCTTCCGCACAAGGCCTCACCTCCTAATGGTGCCACTCACTATGAGCCTATGGGAGCCATTTTTACTCAAACCACCACCA
This sequence comes from Cricetulus griseus, assembly GCF_003668045.3. NCBI lineage: Eukaryota > Metazoa > Chordata > Mammalia > Rodentia > Cricetidae > Cricetulus > Cricetulus griseus. Next base: position 438,759,377 of record NC_048595.1, on the reverse strand, counting down.
CAGTTACTAAAGGGATTAGTTTGGATGGTTTCCTTATTTTGATTGATGCACTAGGACATACATTCATTTTTTTCCTACTACCTATGTCCCTTCCCACAAAGCATCTGACTTTAATCACATGCATACCCAGTTATGCAGAGACATAACATAGTAAATATGGCATCTCCCTAAAATGTTGCTTAAGGACACACTTTTGTTTTACACCACATGTACCCAAACCCATTCAGGTCAGCTTGGCCCTTCTGTTCTTCATATCTAGATATGTTTGAAATGGTCTGAATTTGATTGTTACCAGTGACAGAAAATTTGCACCATTGTTCAGAGATGGGAGCACACATAGCTCAGCACAGGGGTTCTGAGGTTGCTAGGGACATTACTCCAAGCGGAGGGGGCTGCATAACCCATAACCCACCCAACTCCTGCCCTCCCCTCTTGAGTGCCAGGTTACAGCTACGTATAACACACCTCTTTTCCTTTCTGGTGTTATTTTTGTTTGTTTGTTGTTGACATATGCTGTAATTATACATTATAATGGATTTCAACATGACATTTTCATATGTGTATTTTGATCATATTTTCTCCCCTTTTAAGGCAGATGACACCTGCTGTGTATATACAGTACATGTTGCTTAGCCTTTCATCCACCTAAAATGCTTGGTATAACGAGAGTCTTTCCCATTGACATCATTGGCATAAGAAAATACCTGGAGGTGGGTAGCATATAATGAAAAGAGGGTTACTTAGTTCAAGGATTTGGAAGATCACTAGCCCGCACTGACCTTAGTTCTGGTCTGCTATGGGCCCCTGACTCAGCCACAGTCCACTACTCTTCACCTATTAAAAATTCAGAGACTGACCAAATAACCAGGGGGCCTGCATGGGACTGAGCTAGAGACTCTGCATATAGGTTACAGTTGTGTAGCTTGATCCTCTTTGGGGCTCCTCACAGAGGGAGCAGGGGTTATCTCTGACTCTTTTACTCGCATTTGGGACCCTACTCCTCATACTGGGTTGTGAAGGTGCTTAGTCTTACTGCAATTTGACATGCCATGTTTTGTTAATATTCATGGGAGATCTGCCCTTTCCTAAACAAAAACAGAGTAGAAGTGGATTGGGGGTGGGAACAGAAGGGAGATGAGGGGAAGGGACTGGAGGAGAGGAGGGAAGGGAAACTGAGGCCCAGATGTAAAATAAATAAATTTATAAAAAAAAATTCTAGGGCTGGAGAGATGGCTCAGAGGTTAAGAGCACTGCCTGCTCTTCCAGAGGACCCGAGTTCAATTCCTAGCAACCACATGATGACCACATGATAACAACCATCCCCAGTGATATCTGGTGCCCTCTTCTGGCCTGGAGACAGAACAATGTACATATAATAAATAAATAAATCTTTAAAACAAAATTCTACCATCCCCCAGTACAGCTCCACACTTAGGACTTAACTTGCAACACCTGAGCCTTTGTGGGGCACAGGTCAAACAGATCCAAACCATAGCACTGTTTACCCTTCTTGGCTACTATGAGTTATGTGGATGTCAATCTTAGTAGAGAAGTCCATTTATCTGTGACCCTGCTTATCTATCTATCTATCTATCTATCTATCTATCTATCTATCTATCTATTTATCTAGCTATCTTTATTTTTTTAATTACGTGTATGCAAATGTGTCTGTTTCTGTGTGCGGTGTTTGTAAATGAATTTAGGTGCCTATGGACACCAGCGCCTATGGACACTAGCGACATGAGGTCCCCTTGGAGCTGGAGTTACAGGAAGTTGTGAGTCACCTGACCCGGGTTCTGGGAATCAAACTTGGGCCCTCTACAAGAACAGTAAAAGCTCTTTACCTCTAAGCCGCCTCTTCAGCCCCTCTGACCCTGTTCTTAAATTTTTATTAGTTTACAAAGAGGTTTTAATATGGCGTGTTTTCGAATAACTTTTGTCTCACTGTTTCTCCCTTCCCTTTCTTCCACAATTCTTCCCCCTTGCCATCTCACCCCCAGAGACCCCTCTCCACTTCTATGTCACAAGGGACACTTTTTAATTTCATTGTTGATTTGAGATAGGGTCTCCCTAAGTAGCCCAGGCTATCCTCCGATTCAGTCCTGTTTGACTCCCCAGAGCTGGGACTTTGGAAGTGTGCCACCAAAGGCAGCTTGTGGAGCTCTGCTTTACTTCCTTGGGTACACTCTCAGAAGTGGGATTGTTAAATTGCAGAAATACTTTTGAACCTGCCTCTGGCTCCTTATCAGAGGCCATTTGGGTGTGCCCAGGCAAGTGGATAATAGACTCACCCGTGGGCCCCATTTACCTGCCTGAGGGAACAGGGGTCAATCGTACCTATGCAAGCTTGATGGCTACTCTGAGGAATCCAGCCAGTGCCATGTCTGGTCCAAGACAGCTGTCCCACCCTGCTGCTCCAGTCACAGGTTGAATGCACATAAAGAACACACATCCTGGAGTCTACCAGGCAGGCCCAACACACCACCAATAACTGAAGACATGGACAAGGCTTCCACTCTGGGTAGTCCCATCAGAACTATTTATCTCACATAGCAGTCACTTTGGGGTCAGATCCTGAATGTGCCACCTCCCTCAGGCAAGGCTTGTGAGAAGACAGTTAGAGGGCAGGGTGTTCAGGCCACTCTCTGTGCTTATCAGTGGGTATCCTGGATCCAGAGTACCAAATCCAGGTCCTGCCTAGGCTGGGTGCTTGGAATCCCACCTACTTTGAGCACCCAGAGCAGAGGCTGGTTCCAGATGCCTCTCAGATAGTGTGAGGAATCCCTGACAAGACATGCAAGCCTAGATGGTGGCCCCAGCAGCACACAGCACTAGTGTCTCATCCGGGATCTCCCCCTAACCTCCTATCCAGCCTAGGGGAGACACAGGACCGCTGGCCCAGCTACACCCTAACAACCAGACTTCAGTTCACAGGCCAGGGGTGGAGCCAAGGTGACTTTGCATCTAGGGGAGGGACATGGACCCTTTACAGCCAGGAACAAAGTCCTTCTCTGACTTGAGTCCAGGCAGGCTAAGCGGTAGCTGGTACCTTAGTTTTCTGCCGGGTAATCTACCAATAGCCCCAGCCATGCAGGGAGACCAGGTGCTGCTATTGCTGTTGTTGGGCCTCAAGATACATCTGTCCTTTGGTGTTATCCCCGGTAAGAAGGCTCTTTTCTGACTCCTATAGAAGGACTAACCTGACATTCCCTCTTGGACTAACCTGGGTCTACTTCCTCTTGGCCAGTGGAGGAGGAGAAACCAGCCTTCTGGAACCAAAAGGCAGCCGAGGCCCTGAATGTTGCCAAGAAGCTGCAGCCCATTCAGACATCAGCCAAGAACCTCATCATCTTCCTGGGGGATGGTGAGTGTGCAAGGCCTGGACACCCTGGGGCCCTTGCACTCCAGGTACCACCCAAGGCCACTGGTGGGTTCAGGCAGGCCTGAGGTTCAGTCCTAACCAGGTTTTGTTCCTTCAGGAATGGGGGTGCCCACAGTGACAGCCACCAGGATCCTAAAGGGACAACTGGAAGGTCATCTAGGACCTGAGACACCCCTAGCCATGGACAGCTTCCCATACATGGCTCTGTCCAAGGTGAGCACTGGGACACTTATCTGGGATGAGGGAGAAGAGGTTGGAAATGGCTGGAGGAGGGAGAATCCAGAAGAACTAGAGCCCAAGTTTGCAACCAGGACAGTGTGGACATGTCCCAGGAAGCAAGGACTAATGTCTACCAGTAGCACACAGCTGAGAATGTCTCTGTCCCCAGACATACAACGTGGATAGACAGGTCCCAGACAGTGCAGGCACAGCCACCGCCTATCTCTGCGGGGTCAAGGCCAACTACAAGACCATTGGCTTGAGTGCAGCAGCTCGAGTTGACCAGTGCAACACCACGTTTGGCAATGAGGTCATCTCAGTGATGAATCGTGCCAAGAAAGCAGGTATATTGGTGATGGGCTTGGGAGCTAGGGCAGGCCTGGATCACTGGGTGATGTTCTATCATCTGCAGGAAAGTCTGTGGGAGTGGTGACCACTACCAGGGTGCAGCATGCCTCTCCAGCTGGCACCTACGCGCACACGGTGAACCGTAATTGGTACTCGGATGCAGAAATGCCTGCCTCGGCGCTGCAGCAGGGCTGCAAGGACATTGCCACACAACTCATTTCCAACATGGACATTGATGTGAGCTCCAAGAACCAGGGGAAGGGCTGGACTGAGGGGTGAACCTTGGACTGGCCATAGTCCCAGGCATAAACAGCCTGAACTCCAGGTCCTCTAGAGTATGTGTAAGAGGGCGTGGAAAGCCCAGGGGAGGCATGTCCCACAGGAGCTGCCTATCTGTCAGGAGTGGGTAGGGGCCCACATAGCCCTAAGTCTACCCACGCCGATTCTCTGACCAAAGGTGATTCTCGGCGGAGGCCGCAAGTTCATGTTTCCCAAAGGGACGAAGGACCCTGAGTACCCAGATGATGCTGCCCAATCTGGAACCAGGCTGGATGGACAGGACTTAGTACAGAAGTGGCTGGCAAAGAACCAGGTGATGTGGGCTCTAGGGCAGGGGCTGCATCAGGGCCCAGGGAAGAACTGTGCCTCTCTGGTCAATATTCTAAGTCTGGCTGTGTCCCTGCAGGGAGCCCGGTATGTTTGGAACCTCAAAGAGCTCCTTCAGGCCTCCCAGGACTCCACAGTGACTCACCTCATGGGTAATGCTCTTGCACCTCTCAGTGGGCCCCCATTGGAGTCTGCATGTGTGCCATGAGCCCTCCTCCCCACTTTCCAGCTTAGTGGTCACCATGGATTCCTATGCCTTTTAGGCCTCTTTGAGCCAGCAGAAATGAAATATGACGTCAACCGAAACTACTCACTTGATCCATCCCTCAAGGAAATGACAGAGGTGGCCATTCGCATGCTGAGCAGGAACCCACAAGGCTTCTACCTCTTTGTGGAAGGTGTGTGGTTGTGCCTGGTGAGAAAGAGGTGGGGCCTGGGGTCCAGAGCAAAGGCAAGCATCTTCTGTATCACTGGCTTCCTACAGGAGGTCGTATTGACCAAGGCCACCATGAGGGCACAGCTTACCTGGCATTGACTGAGGCTGTCATGTTCGATTCTGCCATTGAAAGTGCCAGCCAGCTCACCAGCGAGAAGGACACACTGATACTCATCACCGCTGACCACTCCCATGTCTTTGCTTTTGGTGGCTACACACTTCGGGGGACCTCCATCTTTGGTAGGCCAAAAACAGTGGCAGGTGGTGTTGCCCAAGTTTATGGGGACAGATATTGCTGGGCCTCGGTTTCCTCAACTGTCAAAATGGTACAAACAGCACCTGCCTTGTAGGGATGGGTGAAAATTTTACCATTGAGCAGGCAAATGAGCTTACCTGCACTCCAAAAGCAGGAGTCAGTATGAGAACAAGGTGTCTCCCTTCCTCTGAGCAGGTCTGGCACCACTCAACGCTCAAGATGGCAAACCCTACACCTCCATTCTCTATGGCAATGGCCCGGGCTATGCGCTTGGTTCAGGCAACCGTCCCAATGTCACCAGTGAGGAGAGTGGTAAGTACCACACACTTGCCTAACTGAGACTGCAGGCAGAGGAGACTAGAAGCTCCCCCTGAACACATTGTCTCCCTAGCTGGCACCTCATACCGGCAGCAGGCAGCTGTACCCCTGTCATCAGAGACCCACGGAGGAGAGGACGTGGCGATATTCGCACGTGGCCCTCAGGCACACCTGGTGCATGGAGTGCAGGAGCAGAATTACATCGCCCATGTCATGGCCTTTGCAGGCTGCCTGGAACCCTACACTGACTGTGGCCTGGCACCCCCTGCAGGCCAGAGCAGCCCCATCACCCCTGGCCAGATCAATACTGAAGTCACAAACAGTGCAGCTCACCAGGGCACTATCCAGCTGTCCCTGCAGCTGCTGGTCAGCACACTGCTGCTAGTAGGGACAGCCATGGAGGCATACTGATGGTCAGGTCCCCTATTGGGCTCCTCCCAAGGGTGCACCACTGGTTCCTTTCACCATCACCCCCCACACTCATGGTTTCCATAGCCCTGTCATTCTCATGGTCCCCTTGTTCCACCCAAGACTCTCACTGCAGGTGTTTGAGCCCCAACTTGGTAGGTAGCTCTCTTATTCAGATATTGAGACAGCCATTTAGCCCACAGCTCTAGGGGCCACCTCTACAAAAACAAACTGGCTTTATAACTTGCCCCAGGGCTTTTGCTTTTCAACTGACTATCTCCGGAGTGGCAGGTGTCAAATGGCACCCAAGAGGTTGAGGCCCAGGAACACCCTAGATTCCCCTTCACACCTTTACTGGGATCCAAGTAACTTAGCTTTGCAGGCCTTGGCTTGCTCTCATGTTCTTTCCGTGAAAGGAAATCTAAGCAGAGACCCAGGAGAACACGAGGTATCAGCAAGCACCCCAAAGCAGCCTTTGGCCTCCAACCCTTGTCCATCTCAGGCTTTACATAGATACCAGACAAAGACTATTTCCTACCCTCGGGACCACCAATCCTTGAAGAAACATGCTAACAATAAAATGAACTGTTAAGACAACGCCTCCAGTATTTTCTAGAGAGAAAATCCTGGGTGTCTGGGGTGCAGAGGAAGGGTGGACTGGTGGGTAGTGGCTATTAGGAGGTCTGGGAGAGGCTGTCTGAGGAGCAGCCAGTTGAGTGAAAGTGGACAAAGTGGAGAGAGTCACAACCATCAGGCTTTGCCTTCTTACCAAAGGCTGCAGGTCTCCAGAAGGTCAAAATGCTAAGCCACACACAGCTCAACTCTGGCCTAACCCCCCCTTAGATGCATGGAGTGGCTGGGTGAGGAGTGCAGCAAAGGGGCCTGATGAGGGCAGCCTGGGGCTGCAGTGATGCTGATGGCCCAGGTTGAGCCTGGACTTAGAAGCTGCTCATGTGGAGGCCAGGAGAGGACTGGATGACTAGCTGAGCATCTACACACTGTCCTCCACCCTGAGCAGCCAGCAGGTGAGAGTGGCAGCTGGCCTGGGCCAGGCTGACTTGCTGGCAGTTCCTGGGACTCGTTACTACCCTCCATCTCTCAGGTCACATCCTCCTCAAGATGGGCAAAGACCAGTAGGCTCTCCCCAGGGGGTCAGGGCAGAGAGCTGTGATCACATGTGCCCTGGAAAACATCTGGAATTCCACCTCTCTATCCCAGGAGCCAAGGGCATCTCAGGAGGCCCCCAGCCTTCCCAGGCTCCCATGGGGCAGCAGTGAGCACCAGCATGTGATCAGGGGGTCTGGATTCATTCACTAGTGCTTCCTGTAGTGTGGCTTTAGCAGTGACAGGAAGTTCAAAGGTCACTGAGTAGATAGCTTTAGGAAACTGGAGGAGGAGCCCTGAGACAAGGAGCTGGGGGTTCAGGAGTGGGGGGTTCTGCAGCCTCACCTGCGGTGCTGGACACCTGCTAAAGCTACTAGCAACACCTCCTCGCCCTCAGAGAAGTCCTCCTGGAAGATACAGTCCAATAGTGACTTCCACTGCAGCTGTAGGGCCAAGGACAGGAAACAAAGGGCACTGAACACATGGGTATCCAGGGACATGGAAAAGCTTGACTAGACCTAAGAAGATGACCCAGAGTTCCGGAAGCTTCCTCATATTGCCTGTCCATCGGGACATCTGAGGGCTGATCTGCAGCTGTCCCAGAGACACTTTGCTCTACATGGAGATGGTGTCTTGCTGAAGAATGATCTTCCTTTGACACACAGTCCTGGGATGGAGAGCAGAGTGACCCAGTCCTTCTCTGCATGCCCTGTCCCTGCCCCGACCTAGCCCTGGCAGCCCCAGCTCCTGATGATCGAATCGGTTGGTCACTGCTCCAGTTTTTCATGATCCCTCACAAATCTGCTGCTTCTGCCTCAGAACTACTTCCAACAGCCTGAGCAGATCCTCTAGGACATCCTGTATGCCACCAGGATCTGCACCAGGACACCGCTCTTCCATGAGGCTCAGAGTAGGAGAGATTCCTCTGGGATCTGATCACCATCCCCTCGGGGCTATTGTCTCTCCCTCTGACTTCCTTACTTAGGTGGTAGATATTATGGCTTCCAAGGCTTGACCCTGTGATTACTCCAGGAAAATTTACTCCCTCTTCCAGGGCTTTGTCTGAGCCCACCTCCCCTTAGCTCCTCTCACAGTAGTAGGTCACCTCCTGGATTCCCAACATCTGGGGAGTTCCCAGGGATAACACTCACTACTGCACAGTGGGAAGAGTTTGTGTGGTCCAGCCTGACAGTGAAGAGGAACACAGCTGTGCTGTCCGTGTCCTGGGCCTCATTCAGCAGCTGGAGAAGAATCAGAGTCATTGCAGCTAGAGACATTGGCCCAAGTGTTCAGAGGCACAGTAGTTAAGGCATCAGTGCTCCAGGGGCTCCTTCATCTTTTGTGGGCTTCACTCATCTTACCACACAGAGACTGTCCGTATAGCCCTCACTGAGCTAGACCCTGTCCAGGCCCCAACAGCTCTGTGGTGAGTGCTCCTTTTGATCCTCCCACAGCAGAACACAATGCTCAATGGAGCAGCACTAGCCATGTGTGACAGACTTCCTTGGATGCCCTTCAGAGGTTGAGAAGGCCATGGGGTGCCTGAGCCTTTTCCCCTGACTCCTTAAACACCCAAGAATACCTGGGAAAGGTGCCATACAGTGATGACAGGGTCACTGAGCCATACAAGTGACAAGAGGGTCACTGACTGGGTTGGGGTTAAATGTCTTCTAGACATAGCCCACCCCAGTGCCCCGGTGCTTTGTACCTGCTCACCAAACTCATGATGATCCTGTGTGTTTGGAACCGCTGCACAGATGAAGTCTGCTGCATGTGACACCAGGGGAAAGAGGCCTAACCAAACCATCTTTCTTCAGCAGGAGGCAGGCTGGTCACTTTTTCTGTCTGTTCCTGGGGGAGTCTCCCATGAGAGAAAGGTAGACAATGCCTGGGGTCCTGGAGCAGCCCCCTGTGCCTGCTGGGCCTTCTGGAGGTCCACATCTATCCCCAGTCCCTGCCATGTGTTCCCTGAGTTTCAAGGTCTGTCACCAAACTCTTCCAGAGCTGTCCTGATGAGACCTGGGAGACAGAAGCCGTCAGGATCCACTGCGGCTGCTCCCTCACAGAGACTACACAGACACGGACAACCTGCCCCCAAGAGTTCATTCTACCAGTCTGGTGTCCTCCAGCCCCAGGCAGAGGTTATTCAAAAGAAGGAATAGAGCCCCTCCCCCTCACTCACATACACACTTACAATCTCTGTGTATATTCACTAGCGAGGTTGGGTTCGTTTGTTTTGTTTCATTTCCAGTTTTGTTTGTTTGAGGCAGGGTCTAGGGTATCCAGGCTTCCCAGGCCTTGAACTTGTGATCCACCTGACTCCCGAGCCCTGAGATGACAGGCATGCACCACTATGGCCAACAGATGTGTCTCTGAGGACTGAGTCCTGGGTCTCGGCACACTAGACAAGCACTCTACCAACTGCTATTTGTTTCTACATTGCTGTTCTGGATCTCAATATGTGGCCAAGGATAACCTTGGATTCCCCATCCTCTTGCCTCAGTTTGCCGAGGTCACAACAGTGCACTGTAGCACCTAGTTCTGCTCCCTGTATCTCTGACCACAAAGCAGAGATGCCAATGGAAGACTTCGACTATTACCCCTATAGTCAGGTGACTCAGACAGGGATCCAGGAGGCCCCCAGTGGCTAGGTTGTCTATAGCCCTAAGGTGGAGATGAAATTTTTTGTTTTGTTTTGTTTCACTTTTCTTTTTTCTTTTCTTTTTTTTTTTTTTTTGGTTTTTGGAGACACGGTTTCTCTGTGTATGTTTGGAGCCTATCCGGGCACTCTCTCTGGAGACCAGGCTGGCCTGGAACTCACTGAGATCCCACTGCCTCTGCCTCCCGAGTGCTGGGATTAAAGGTGTGCTCCACCACCTGATGATAAACATCCTTTGATCACCAGAGGTGACAGGTGGCATGGTGTGTGCCTGTTCTGCAATCTTTCGCAGGCACATAAAAGAATTTTCAGGAAATCAGGGCTAAGCCATTGCTGAGGAAGCTGGGGTCGCCATAGAGCAACACGAGAGGCACTTGACACTCTACACCTACCACAGCAGCAAAGATAATGACAACAGCAGAGTCAAAATAGAGACACTTAAGTCAACCTTAAAAAGAGAAAATTTTGCTGTAGGTCACAAAAGAAGTGGCCAAATGAGATCAACCCAACTAACACCGAGGCTGTAGACTTGATTTCAGAGGCAGCAAAATCTGGGTCAATTAAGCACAGCTGTGAACCGGTGCAGCTACTCTTCAAGTCTGTTGACCATTTCTTCAGTGGGCTGGGGCATAGTTCACTTGTCCAAGTGTTTGCCTGATATGCACGAAACCCTCGGTTTGATTCCCAGTTCTGGGCATGGTAGTGTATGCCTATGGTTCTAGCACTACTTGGTCACATATTGAGTTCAAGGCCAGCCTGGACTACAAGTAGACTGGCCTCAAAATATCAGAAACCCAATCAAGTAAAACAAACCACCCATGGCTGACTGTGACGGCATCTGTCTGGAAGACTAATCCTTCAGAGATGTAGGCAAAGATCAGTAGCCCCAGCTGTATAGTGCATTTGAGGTCAGCCTGGGCTCCTTGAGACCCTAAATTAAAAACAAAACAGATGAGGTGCTATGGCATCTATCTGATTTCACCCATGTGGGAGGTAGAAACAGGAGGCTCAGGAGTTCAGGGTCATCCTAGGCAAGTTCTTGGCTAGCCTGGGCTACATGAGACACTGACTCAACCAAACCAAGAACACAAAAGCAAAAACCCAAACAAGCACTGTCCAAAACCAGACATGGAAGTTGATCCCATTGATTCCACCACTTTGGAGTCTGACGCACGAGACTTATTTTAAGTTGAAGCCTGCCTAGCTTCAGAGAGACCTTATCTCATGAAAGAGAGACAGAGAGAGAGAGAGAGAGAGAGAGAGAGAGAGAGAGAGAGAGAGACAGACAGACAGAGACAGAGAGATAGACAGAGACAGAGACAGAAAAAATGAAAAAAAAGAAAGGAAGGAAGAAAGAAAGAAAGAAAGAAAGAAAGAAAGAAATAGAGACCAGGCATTTAATCCCAGCACTCAGAAGGCAGAGGCAGGCAGATCTCTGTGAGTTCAGGACAGACTAGTCAGAGTTTCAGGACAGCCAAAGCTACACAGAGAAGAACTGTCTTGAAAGAAAACAAAAATAAAAACAAAAAAGGGAAACACACACACATAATTCTGTGTATCACAGAGGCACAAGCCTTTAAGTCCAGATACTAGGCAGACTGAGGCAGGAGGATTCCAATGGCGGCCTGGTCTACCTCCTATGGTCAAAAACCACCTGGACAACCTATGAGACCCTAGCTCATAGAGAAAAGTTTATAGGGTAGGCTCAGGACTATGGAGGCGTGGGGCCAGCTAAACTCAGTGATTCCCAGAGAGGGTTACCAGCAGCCAAAATGTCCCTTATTAGATACATCAGTTGCCAATCACTGGGGAGGAAGAGGTGGCTGAGTTCTCTTGAGTTCTAGGCCAGCCTGGTCTCCACAGCCAGTTTCAGGCTAGCCATGCCTACATAGTGAGACCTTGTCTCAAAACAACAGCAACAAAGGCAAGTGACTAACCAAGGGCCTGAGATAGCCCAGGGTCATTTTAACTCTCCGCATACATCTATCTCACCTCTATAATCCACATTCCTTATAAGCAGTCAGTTGGAACTTATTATTACTATTATTGTTGTTGTTATTTTTATTGAGACAGTGTCTCAACATGTAGCTAAAGATAGCTGGAACTCACTATGTTGCCTAGGCTAGGCTCAAGCTTATGAACTTAAGTGACCCTTCTGCTCCGCCTTGAGTGACTGGGCCCATAGCATCATGCTGGATCTCCAAGGGACTTTAAACACAGGTATAGTATCTTCAATCCACAAAAAGCAAAATCGGGGCTATGTCGGGCAGGGAGGTGCTTGTGTGGGTACCCTGGTTTCGGGGATCAGCCTGGAGAACCAGATGCGGTGAGTGGAAAGGGAAGCTGTGTGTGTGTGTGTGGGGAGGGGGGTGAGTGAGCAGAGTTTAAGTGAAGAAATGTTTACCTTGCTTTGCTGTGGAAATAAAGTGCTAGGATTAAAGGTGTATACTACCATGCCTAGTTTCAGTTTGGGTTTTGAGACAAAAATCTTCCATAGCCCAGGCTGTCTCCAAGCATGATCCCCTGTCTCCACATCCCACTGCTTGGATTTCAGATGCCAGCTGCCATTCTGGCTTACTTTCTTTTGATTGTTTTGCTTATTTTTTTGGTGGGGAAGTCGTGTTTCCAGACCCGGTTTCTAAGAGTAACAGAACGTGGCTGTCCTGGAACACACTCTGTAAACCAGCTGCGTTGAACTCACAGAGATCCACCTATCTCTGCTTCTCAAGTGCTGGACTAAAGGCCTGCACCACACCCAGCATGCCTCAACTTCTCAAGTGCCCGCATGAGAGTGCTGGGATTACAAGCATGGCGCATGGCCCACCCCACACACCTGGTAGACAGAGGAATGGGTTCATATTCACTACCAACTGAGCCCCATCCTATCCGTTTATCATTTCCAATTAGATACTTGACATAAAATCTCTGTATAGGCTAGATTGGCTGGGAACGCACTTTGAAGACTAGGGTAGCCTTGAACTCACAGTGATCCACCTGACTCTGCCTCCTTAGTGCTAGGATTAAAGGTGTATGCCATCAAGTCTGGCTTGACTAATTGGCTTTATTTTATTTTTATACTTTGGTGTTTTGAGACAGAGTTTCTCTGTGTTACCTTAACAGTCCTGGAATTCACTAGGTAGACCATGCTGGCGCCACAAACTCACAGAAATTCACCATCTCTACTTACTGAGTACACTACCACAGCCCAGCAGATTGGTTGGTTTTGAGTCAATGTATTTGCTATGTAGCACAGTCTTCCATCTTCCTGCCATGGATCAGAAGACCTGGATTTACAACCTTGAGCCACCACACCTAGCTGGATCATGTTTCTCTGATGTGATCCATCCATCCGTCAATGGACACATGGCTTCCCCCACAGCTCTTGGCAACTGGGAATAATGCTGAACCTCATGCACACCTCAGGCTACAGGAGGCTCCCAGTTCCTCATGCCATGCTACAGCTGCACGTGTGCTCAGGGTTTATCAGAACCTTGGGATCCCTAAACCTGCCCTTGAAAATAGCTCTCCACATCAAGGCTGAAACCTGCCTGCTTCTCGGGAGGATCCAGGCCTTGCCTGGTTTCCCTCAGGATCCTGTACAGCCTCCACACCAGTCAGCATTCAAACACACTCTAAAAGGAGCTGCAACACAAACGAGGCTCTATGTAACCCACCGGCTCCATCTTTCCAAGTCAGGATTCCTCCTGGATCCCTTATCTACCCCAAGTCCAGGAGAGAGGCAATGGGGGGCAAAGTCACTGGAACAAAAAAGTAATGGACCCCTGAGGGACAGTAACAGAGGGTTGGTGACCACTGCACATAAGATTATAGCTCTTCACTCAGACTGTAGCTCTCCTCAACCTAACCTGGGGGAGATGCCTGGGACCCAGCTGTAGCCCTAATTCAGAACACTGGCCTGGACTTGCAGACCCAGTGCCATCTCTGTTTGTTGGTTTGTTTTTTGGTTTTGTTTTGTTATTTTGAGACAGGGTTTTCCTATGGCTTTGGAGGCTGTCCTGGAACTAGCTCTTGTAGACCAGGCTGGTCCTGAACTCACAGAGATCCACCTGCCTCTGCCTCCCTAGTGCTGGGATTAAAGGCGTTCTCCATACCGCCCTGCCACAGCCACCTTCTTCAGCCAGGCAAACTGCAGTTCACGCCTCAGGGTGGGGCTAGGGAAGAACCTGAGGATCAGGGAGGGTCTCTGAGTCCTTCAAGCAGGAAGCAAAGTCTTCCCCTATTTAAGGCCAGGTAGTCAGCCCCTCAGCTACTATTCCGACTTCCACGTTCTCCCTCGACCATCCTCAGAACTTCGACCATCCAGCCCCAGCCATGTGGGGAGCCTGCGTGTTGCTGCTGGCCCTTGGACTACAGCTGTCATTTAGTGTCACCCCAGGTAATGAGGCTCCTTTGGGTTCTTGCTCTTTTCACACACACACAAAGGGGCCTTCAGTCTGAACGACCCCTCCTCTGCTCTTTTCCTGGACAGTGGAGGAGAAGAACCCACACTTCTGGAACCAAAGGGCAGCCAAGGTCCTGGATGCTGCCAAGAAGCTACAGCCTATTCAGACATCAGCCAAGAACCTCATCATCTTCCTGGGGGATGGTGAGTGTGCAAGGCCTGGCAAACCTGGGGCCCTTGCACTCCTGGTGCCACCCAAGGCCACTGGTGGGTCCGGGCAGAGCTGGGGATTAATATCTGAGTTCTGTGTCTTCAGGGATGGGGGTGTCCACGGTGACAGCCACCAGGATCCTAAAAGGACAGCTGCAAGGCCACCTGGGACCTGAGACACCTCTAGCCATGGACGCCTTCCCATACACGGCTCTGTCCAAGGTGAGCTTGGAGGCACCCAAGTCCCCACAAGGATGGCAAGAGCTGGTACAGGAGGAGGGAGGCTGGGAAGAACACAGACCTGGGGCAGGGGGACAAGTCCCAGAAAGTGAAGGACTAACGTGGAGCAGTCGAGCTGAGCTGAGAACGTCTCTCCCCAGACATACAGCACAGACATGCAGATCCCAGACAGCGCAAGCACAGCCACAGCCTTTCTCTGCGGGGTTAAAACTAATACCAAGGTCATCGGCTTGAGCGCATCTGCACAGTTTGACCAGTGCAACACAACGTGGGGCAATGAGGTCCTCTCTGTGATGCACCGAGCTAAGAAAGCAGGTGGGTTGGGACAAGGCTTGAGGACATGGGTGGGCCTGGGCTACTGGCTGGCTCACCTGACATCTTCTGCAGGAAAGGCGGTGGGAGTGGTGACCACCACGTCAGTACAGCATGCCTCTCCAGCTGGCACCTACGCGCACACGGTGAACCGTAATTGGTACTCGGATGCAGAAATGCCTGCCTCGGCGCTGCAGCAGGGCTGCAAGGACATTGCCACACAACTCATTTCCAACGTGGACATTGATGTGAGCTCCAAGAGTGGGGGAGTGGGGCTAGAGCAAGGTGTCTCTCACTGAAGACTCTACAGCCCACAGTCTGGGTTCTGAGCCCTGGAGGGAAACTGAGGGCTTGGTGGGGGATGGGTAGAGAAGATGCAGCCAAGAGAGGCCCTTCCCTCAGACCTGTTGGGACCAGGTGCTGTCAGAAAGAATAGAAGATCACTTAGGTCCCAGCTTCCCTTGTGACTATAGGTGATCCTTGGTGGTGGCCGCAAGTTCATGTTTCCCAAGGGGACACCAGACCAGGAATATCCAGATAACTGGAACCAGGTTGGAACCAGGCTGGATGGACGGAACCTTGTTCAAGAGTGGCTGGCAAAGCACCAGGTACTGGGGGCACTAGGGCAAAGGACATACTGGAATTAGTGAGGGTTGTGCTTTTGAAGATGCATACTCAGGAGACTGGCTGTGTCCCTGCAGGGAGCCAAATACGTTTGGAACCACACGGAGCTCATTCAAGCATCCCTGGACCCATCTGTGACACACCTCATGGGTAACAACTCCCATTCTTGCCCTAGAATCCTGACACTAGGGAATTCTGTGTGTGGGTGTGGGGGGGGCATGGTGGTTTCCCTAATACTCAGTCTGGTGTTTACCAAGATTTTCAATAAGATTTTCATTTTGTCTTCTTTGGGGGGAATGGGAGGGGGTGGCTGCGGGGTTTCGAGGCAGGGTGGTTTCCCTGTGGCTTGGGAGGCTGTCCTGGAACTAGCTCTTGTAGACCAGGCTGGCCTGGAACTCCCAGAGATCCGCCTCCCAGCGATCTGCCTGCCTCTCCCTCCTGAGTGCTGGGATTAAAGGCGTGTCCTGCCGATTTTCTAATTCAATAAGATTTTCTTCTTCTTCAGGCCTCTTTGAGCCTGAACACATGAAGTATGACATCTACCGAGACCCTGCCCAGGACCCCTCCCTGGAGGAGATGACAGAGGTGGCTGTGCGCATGCTGAGCAGGAATCCCCAAGGCTTCTATCTCTTTGTGGAAGGTGAGTGGTTGTGACCCAGAGAAAGGAGGAGTCAGGAGTCCAGTGCAGAGTCAAGCATCTCCCCACACCACTGTCTTCCTGCAGGGGGCCGCATCGACCACGGTCATCACCAAGGCATAGCTTATCGTGCACTGACTGAGGCTGTCATGTTCGACTCAGCCATTGGCAAGGCAGACCAGCTCACCAGTGAGCAGGACACGATGATCCTTGTCACCGCTGACCACTCCCATGTCTTCTCTTTTGGCGGCAACACACTTCGGGGGACCTCCATCTTTGGTAGGTGCCGTGGGGTGCGACGGGGGCAGATATTTTTGTCCTGTAGGGATCTGGTGACCAGGCAAAAGTTGAAGGTGTACAGAACCCAGTCTGAAAATTAGTCACCCCCTCTCCCTGCAGGGCTGGCTCCCTCTAAGGCTCTGGATGGCAAATCCTTTACCTCGATCCTATATGGCAACGGTCCTGGCTACAGGCTCCTTAATGGTGTCCGGGCTGATGTCACTAAGGAAGAGAGCAGTAAGTTGGGTGGAGTTGTCAACATCGGGCAGGGGCTGAGAGTGCAAATGGAGGTGGGGACCACTGCTCTCAACACCTTTTCTTTGCAGGTGACCCCACATACCGGCAGCAGGCAGCTGTACCCTTGTTCTCTGAGACCCACGCTGGTGAGGACGTGGCGATATTTGCCCGTGGCCCTCAGGCACACCTGGTGCATGGAGTGCAGGAGCAGAATTACATCGCCCATGTCATGGCCTTTGCAGGCTGCCTGGAACCCTACACTGACTGTGGCCTGGCGCCCCCTGCAGGCCAGAGCAGCCCCATCACCCCGGGCCAGATCAATACTGAAGTCACAAACAGTGCAGCCCACCAGGGCACTATCCAGCTGTCCCTGCAGCTGCTGGTCAGCACACTGCTGCTAGTAGGGACAGCCATGGAGGCATACTGATGGTCAGGTCCCCTATTGGGCTCCTCCCAAGGGTGCACCACTGGTTCCTTTCACCATCACCCCCCACACTCATGGTTTCCATAGCCCTGTCATTCTCATGGTCCCCTTGTTCCACCCAAGACTCTCACTGCAGGTGTTTGAGCCCCAACTTGGTAGGTAGCTCTCTTATTCAGATATTGAGACAGCCATTTAGCCCACAGCTCTAGGGGCCACCTCTACAAAAACAAACTGGCTTTATAACTTGCCCCAGGGCTTTTGCTTTTCAACTGACTATCTCCGGAGTGGCAGGTGTCAAATGGCACCCAAGAGGTTGAGGCCCAGGAACACCCTAGATTCCCCTTCACACCTTTACTGGGATCCAAGTAACTTAGCTTTGCAGGCCTTGGCTTGCTCTCATGTTCTTTCCGTGAAAGGAAATCTAAGCAGAGGCCCAGGAGAACACGGGGTCTCAGCAAGCACCCCAAAGCAGCCTTTGGCCTCCAACCCTTGTCCATCTCAGGCTTTACATAGATACCAGACAAAGACTATTTCCTACCCTCGGGACCACCAGTCCTTGAAGAAACATGCTAACAATAAAATGAACTGTTAAGACAACGCCTCCTGTATTTTCTAGAGAGAAAATCCTGGGTGTCTGGGGTGCAGAGGAAGGGTGGACTGGTGGGTGGTGGCTATTAGGAGGTCTGGGAGAGGCTGTCTGAGGAGCAGCCAGTTGAGTGAAAGTGAACAAAGTGGAGAGAGTCACAACCATCAGGCTTTGCCTTCTTACCAAAGGCTGCAGGTCTCCAGAAGGTCAAAATGCTAAGCCACACACAGCTCAACTCTGGCCTACCACCCTTAGCTGGATGGAGTGGCTGGGTGAGGAGTGCAGCAAAGGGGCCTGATGAGGGCAGCCTGGGGCTGCAGTGATGCTGATGGCCCAGGTTGAGCCTGGACTTAGAAGCTGCTCATGTGGAGGCCAGGAGAGGACTGGATGACTAGGTCAGCATCAACACACTGTCCTCCACCCTGAGCAGCCAGCAGGTGAGAGTGGCAGCTGGCCTGGGCCAGGCCGACTTGCTGGCAGTTCCTGGGACTCGTTACTACCCTCCATCTCTCAGGTCACAGCCTCCTCAAGATGGGCAGAGACCAGTAGGCTCTCCCCAAGGTGGTCAGGGCAGAGAGCTGTGATCACATGTGCCCTGGAAAACATCTGGACTTCCACCTCTCTATCCCAGGAGGCAAGGGCATCTCAGGAGGCCCCCAGCCTTACAGGCTCCCATGGGGCAGCAGTGAGCACCAGCATGTGATCAGGGGGTCTGGATTCATTCACTAGTGCTTCCTGTAGTGTGGCTTTAGCAGTGACAGGAAGTTCAAAGGTCACTGAGTAGATAGCTTTAGGAAGCTGGAGGAGGAGCCCTGAGACAAGGAGCTGGGGGTTCAGGAGTGGGGGTTCTGCAGCCTCACCTGCGGTGCTGGACACCTGCTAAAGCTACTAGCAACACCTCCTCACCCTCAGAGAAGTCCTCCTGGAAGATACGGTCCAATAGTGACTTCCACTGCAGCTGTAGGGCCAAGGACAGGAAACAAAGGGCACTGAACACATGGGTATCCAGGGACATGGAAAAGCTTGACTAGACCTAAGAAGATGACCCAGAGTTCCGGAAGCTTCCTCATATTGCCTGTCCATCGGGACATCTGAGGGCTGATCTGCAGCTGTCCCAGAGACTCTTTGCTCTACATGGAGATGGTGTCTTGCCGAAGAATGATCTTCCTTTGACACAGAGACCTGGGGTGGAGAGCAGAGTGACCCAGTCCTTCTCTGCATGCCCTGTCCCTGCCCCGACCTAGCCCTGGCAGCCCCAGCTCCTGATGATCGAATCGGTTGGTCACTGCTCCAGTTTTTCATGATCCCTCACAAATCTGCTGCTTCTGCCTCAGATCTACTTCCAACAGCCTGAGCAGATCCTCTAGGGCATCCTGTATGCCACCAGGATCTGCACCAGGACACTGCTCTTCCATGAGGCTCAGAGTGGGAGAGATTCCTCTGGGATCTGATCACCATCCCCTCGGGGCTATTGTCTCTCCCTCTGACTTCCTTACTTAGGTGGTAGATATTATGGCTTCCAAGGCTTGACCCTGTGATTACTCCAGGAAAATTTACTCCCTCTTCCAGGGCTTTGTCTGAGCCCACCTCCCCTTAGCTCCTCTCACAGTAGCAGGTCACCTCCTGGATTCTCAACATCTGGGGAGTTCCCAGGGATAACACTCACTACTGCACAGTGGGAAGAGTTTGTGTGGTCCAGCCTGACAGTGAAGAGGAACACAGCTGTGCTGTCCGTGTCCTGGGCCTCATTCAGCAGCTGGCAGAGGATCAGAGTCATTGCAGCTAGTGACATTGGCCCAAGTGTTCAGAGGCACAGTAGTTAAGGCATCAGTGCTCCTGGGGCTCCTTCATCTTTTGTGGGCTTCACTCATCCTACCACACAGAGACTGTCCGTATAGCCCTCACTGAGCTAGACCCTGGCCAGGCCCCCATGGCTCTGTGGTGAGTGCTCCTTTTGGTCCTCCCACAGCAGAACACAATGTACCTAACTGCTCAATGGAGCAGACCTAGCCATGTGTGACAGACTTCCTTGGATGCCCTTCAGTCAGGAGGTTGAGAAGGCCATGGGGTGCCTGAGACTTTTCCCCTGACTCCTTAAATATCCAAGCAGACCTGGGAGGTGCCATACAAGTGACGAGAGAGTCACTGAGCCATACAAGTGACAAGAGGGTCACTGACTGGGTGGTGGTTAAATGTCTTCTAGACATAGCCCACCCCAGTGCCCCGGTGCCTTGTACCTGCTCACCAAAGTCTCGGTGATCCTGCGTGTTTGGAACTGCTGCACAGATGAAGTCTGCTGCATGTGACACCAGGGGAAAGAGGCCAAACCAAACCATCTTTCTTCAGCAGGAGGCAGGCTGGTGTCACCTCTTCTGTCTGTTCCTGGGGGAGTCTCCCATGAGAGAAAGGTGGACAATGCCTGGGGTACCTGGAGCTGCCCCCTGTGCCTGCTGGGCCTTCTGGAGGTCCACATCTATCCCCAGTCCCTGCCATGTGTTCCCTGAGTGTCAAGGTCTGACACCAAACTCTTCCAGAGCTGTCCTGATGAGACCTGGGAGACAGAAGCCGTCAGGATCCACTGCGGCTGCTCCCTCACAGAGACTACACAGACACGGACAACCTGCCCCCCCCCCCCAGAGTATATTCTACCAGTCTGGTGTCCTCCAGCCCCAGGCAGAAGTTATTCAAAAGAAGGAATAGAGCCCTCCCCCTCACTCACATACACACTAACAATCTCTGTGTATATTCACTAGCGAGGTTGGGTTTGTTTTATTTCATTTCCAGTTTTGTTTGTTTGAGGCAGGGTCTAGGGTATCCAGGCTTCCCAGGCCTTGAACTTGTGATCCACCTGACTCCCAAGCTCTGAGATGACAGGCATGCACCACTATGGCCAACAGATGTGGCTCTGAGGACTGATTCCTGGGTCTCGGCATACTAGACAAGCACTCTACCAACTGTTATTTGTTTCTACATGGCTTTTCTGGATCTCATTATGTAGCCTTGGATTCCCCATCCTCTTGCCTCAGTTTACCGAGGTCACAACAGTGCACTGTAGCACCTAGTTCTGCTCCCTGTATCTCTGACCACACAGCAGAGATGCCAATGGAAGACTTCGACTATTACCCCTATAGTCAGGTGACTCAGACAGGGATCCAGGAGGCCCCCAGTGGCTAGGTTGTCTATAGCCTTAAGGTGGAGATGAAATTTTTTGTTTTGTTTTGTTTCATTTTTTTCCTTCTCTCTCTCTCTCTCTCTCTCTCTCTCTCTCTCTCTCTCTCTTTTCATTTTTCGAGACAGGGTTTCTCTGTGTAGCTTTGGAGCCTATCCAGGCACTCTCTCTGGAGACCAGGCTGGCCTGGAACTCACTGAGATCCCAGTGCCCCTGCCTCCCGAGTGCTGGGATTAAAGTTGTGTTCCACCACCTGATGATAAACATCCTTTGATCACCAGAGGTGACAGGTGGCATGGTGTGTGCCTGTTCTGCAATCTTTCGCAGGCACATAAAGAATTTTCAGGAAATCAGGGCTAAGCCATTGCTGAGGAAGCTGGGGTCGCCATAGAGCAACACGAGAGGCACTTGACACTCTACACCTACCACAGCAGCAAAGATAATGACAACAGCAGAGTCAAAATAGAGACACTTAAGTCAACCTTAAAAAGAGAAAATTTTGCTGTAGGTCACAAAAGAAGTGGCCAAATGAGATCAACCCAACTAACACCGAGGCTGTAGACTTGATTTCAGAGGCAGCAAAATCTGGGTCAATTAAGCACAGCTGTGAACCGGTGCAGCTACTCTTCAAGTCTGTTGACCATTTCTTCAGTGGGCTGGGGCATAGTTCACTTGTCCAAGTGTTTGCCTGATATGCACGAAACCCTCGGTTTGATTCCCAGTTCTGGGCATGGTAGTGTATGCCTATGGTTCTAGCACTACTTGGTCACATATTGAGTTCAAGGCCAGCCTGGACTACAAGTAGACTGGCCTCAAAATATCAGAAACCCAATCAAGTAAAACAAACCACCCATGGCTGACTGTGACGGCATCTGTCTGGAAGACTAATCCTTCAGAGATGTAGGCAAAGATCAGTAGGCCCAGCTGTATAGTGCATTTGAGGTCAGCCTGGGCTCCTTGAGACCCTAAATTAAAAACAAAACAGATGAGGTGCTATGGCATCTATCTGATTTCACCCATGTGGGAGGTAGAAACAGGAGGCTCAGGAGTTCAGGGTCATCCTAGGCAAGTTCTTGGCTAGCCTGGGCTACATGAGACACTGACTCAACCAAACCAAGAACACAAAAGCAAAAACCCAAACAAGCACTGTCCAAAACCAGACATGGAAGTTGATCCCATTGATTCCACCACTTTGGAGTCTGACACACGAGACTTATTTTAAGTTGAAGCCTGCCTAGCTTCAGAGAGACCTTATCTCATGAAAGAGAGACAGACAGAGAGAGAGAGAGAGAGAGAGAGACAGAGACAGAGACAGAGACAGAGACAGAGAGATAGACAGAGACAGAGACAGAAAAAATGAAAAAAAAGAAAGGAAGGAAGGAAGAAAGACCAGGCATTTAATCCCAGCACTCAGAAGGCAGAGGCAGGCAGATCTCTGTGAGTTCAGGACAGACTAGTCAGAGTTTCAGGACAGCCAAAGCTACACAGAGAAGAACTGTCTTGAAAGAAAACAAAAATAAAAACAAAAAAGGGAAACACACACACATAATTCTGTGTATCACAGAGGCACAAGCCTTTAAGTCCAGATACTAGGCAGACTGAGGCAGGAGGATTCCAATGGCGGCCTGGTCTACCTCCTATGGTCAAAAACCACCTGGACAACCTATGAGACCCTAGCTCAATAGAAAAGTTTATAGGGTAGGCTCAGGACTATGGAGGCGTGGGGCCAGCTAAACTCAGTGATTACCAGAGAGGGTTACCAGCAGCCAAAATGTCCCTTATTAGATACATCAGTTGCCAATCACTGGGGAGGAAGAGGTGGCTGAGTTCTCTTGAGTTCTAGGCCAGCCTGGTCTCCACAGCCAGTTTCAGGCTAGCCATGCCTACATAGTGAGACCTTGTCTCAAAACAACAACAACAAAGGCAAGTGACTAACCAAGGGCCCGAGATAGCCCAGGGTCATTTTAACTCTCCGCATACATCTATCTCACCTCTATAATCCACATTCCTTATAAGCAGTCAGTTGGAACTTATTATTACTATTATTGTTGTTGTTATTTTTATTGAGACAGTGTCCCAACATGTAGCTAAAGATAGCTGGAACTCACTATGTTGCCTAGGCTAGGCTCAAGCTTATGAACTTAAGTGAACCTTCTGCTCCGCCTTGAGTGGCTGGGCCCATAGCATCATGCTGGATCTCCAAGGGACTTTAAACACAGGTATAGTATCTTCAATCCACAAAAAGCAAAATCGGGGCTATGTCGGGCAGGGAGGTGCTTGTGTGGGTATCCTGGTTTCGGGGATCAGCCTGGAGAACCAGATGCGGTGAGTGGAAAGGGAAGCTGTGTGTGTGTGTGGGGGGGGGTGAGTGAGCAGAGTTTAAGTGAAGAAATGTTTACCTTGGATTGCTGTGGAAATAAAGTGCTAGGATTAAAGGTGTATACTACCATGCCTAGTTTCAGTTTGGGTTTTGAGACAAAAATCTTCCATAGCCCAGGCTGTCTCCAAGCATGATCCTCTGTCTCCACATGCCCACTGCTTGGATTTCAGATGCCAGCTGCCATTCTGGCTTACTTTCTTTTGATTGTTTTGCTTATTTTTTTGGTGGGGGAGTCGTGTTTCCAGACCCGGTTTCTAAGAGTAACAGAACGTGGCTGTCCTGGAACACACTCTGTAAACCAGCTGCGTTGAACTCACAGAGATCCACCTATCTCTGCTTCTCAAGTGCTAGACTAAAGGCCTGCACCACACCCAGCATGCCTCAACTTCTCAAGTGCCCGCATGAGAGTGCTGGGATTACAAGCATGGCGCATGGCCTACCCCACACACCTGGTAGACAGAGGAATGGGTTCATATTCACTACCAACTGAGCCCCATCCTATCTGTTTATCATTTCCAATTAGATACTTGACACAAAATCTCTGTATAGGCTAGATTGGCTGGGAACGCACTTTGAAGACTAGGGTAGCCTTGAACTCACAGTGATCCACCTGACTCTGCCTCCTTAGTGCTAGGATTAAAGGTGTATGCCATCAAGTCTGGCTTGACTAATTGGCTTTATTTTATTTTTATACTTTGGTGTTTTGAGACAGAGTTTCTCTGTGTTACCTTAACAGTCCTGGAATTCACTAGGTAGACCATGCTGGCGCCACAAACTCACAGAAATTCACCATCTCTACTTACTGAGTACACTACCACAGCCCAGCAGATTGGATGGTTTTGAGTCAATGTATTTGCTATGTAGCACAGTCTTCCATCTTCCTGCCATGGATCAGAAGACCTGGATTTACAACCTTGAGCCACCACACCTAGCTGGACCATGTTTCTCTGATGTGATCCATCCATCCGTCAATGGACACATGGCTTCCCCCACAGCTCTTGGCAACTGGGAATAATGCTGAACCTCATGCACACCTCAGGCTACAGGAGGCTCCCAGTTCCTCATGCCATGCTACAGCTGCACGTGTGCTCAGGGTTTATCAGAACCTTGGGATCCCTAAACCTGCCCTTGAAAATAGCTCTCCACATCAAGGCTGAAACCTGCCTACTTCTCGGGAGGATCCAGGCCTTGCCTGGTTTCCCTCAGGATCCTGTACAGCCTCCACACCAGTCAGCATTCAAACACACTCTAAAAGGAGCTGCAACACAAACGAGGCTCTATGTAACCCACCGGCTCCATCTTTCCAAGTCAGGATTCCTCCTGGATCCCTTATCTACCCCAAGTCCAGGAGAGAGGCAATGGGGGGCAAAGTCACTGGAACAAAAAAGTAATGGACCCCTGAGGGACAGTAACAGAGGGTTGGTGACCACTGCACATAAGATTATAGCTCTTCACTCAGACTGTAGCTCTCCTCAACCTAACCTGGGGGAGATGCCTGGGACCCAGCTGTAGCCCTAATTCAGAACACTGGCCTGGACTTGCAGACCCAGTGCCATCTCTGTTTGTTGGTTTGTTTTTTGGTTTTGTTTTGTTATTTTGAGACAGGGTTTTCCTATGGCTTTGGAGGCTGTCCTGGAACTAGCTCTTGTAGACCAGGCTGGTCCTGAACTCACAGAGATCCACCTGCCTCTGCCTCCCTAGTGCTGGGATTAAAGGCGTTCTCCATACCGCCCTGCCACAGCCACCTTCTTCAGCCAGGCAAACTGCAGTTCACGCCTCAGGGTGGGGCTAGGGAAGAACCTGAGGATCAGGGAGGGTCTCTGAGTCCTTCAAGCAGGAAGCAAAGTCTTCCCCTATTTAAGGCCAGGTAGTCAGCCCCTCAGCTACTATTCCGACTTCCACGTTCTCCCTCGACCATCCTCAGAACTTCGACCATCCAGCCCCAGCCATGTGGGGAGCCTGCGTGTTGCTGCTGGCCCTTGGACTACAGCTGTCATTTAGTGTCACCCCAGGTAATGAGGCTCCTTTGGGTTCTTGCTCTTTTCACACACACACAAAGGGGCCTTCAGTCTGAACGACCCCTCCTCTGCTCTTTTCCTGGACAGTGGAGGAGAAGAACCCACACTTCTGGAACCAAAGGGCAGCCAAGGTCCTGGATGCTGCCAAGAAGCTACAGCCTATTCAGACATCAGCCAAGAACCTCATCATCTTCCTGGGGGATGGTGAGTGTGCAAGGCCTGGCAAACCTGGGGCCCTTGCACTCCTGGTGCCACCCAAGGCCACTGGTGGGTCCGGGCAGAGCTGGGGATTAATATCTGAGTTCTGTGTCTTCAGGGATGGGGGTGTCCACGGTGACAGCCACCAGGATCCTAAAAGGACAGCTGCAAGGCCACCTGGGACCTGAGACACCTCTAGCCATGGACGCCTTCCCATACACGGCTCTGTCCAAGGTGAGCTTGGAGGCACCCAAGTCCCCACAAGGATGGCAAGAGCTGGTACAGGAGGAGGGAGGCTGGGAAGAACACAGACCTGGGGCAGGGGGACAAGTCCCAGAAAGTGAAGGACTAACGTGGAGCAGTCGAGCTGAGCTGAGAACGTCTCTCCCCAGACATACAGCACAGACATGCAGATCCCAGACAGCGCAAGCACAGCCACAGCCTTTCTCTGCGGGGTTAAAACTAATACCAAGGTCATCGGCTTGAGCGCATCTGCACAGTTTGACCAGTGCAACACAACGTGGGGCAATGAGGTCCTCTCTGTGATGCACCAAGCTAAGAAAGCAGGTGGGTTGGGACAAGGCTTGAGGACATGGGTGGGCCTGGGCTACTGGCTGGCTCACCTGACATCTTCTGCAGGAAAGGCGGTGGGAGTGGTGACCACCACGTCAGTGCAGCATGCCTCTCCAGCTGGCACCTACGCGCACACGGTGAACCGTAATTGGTACTCGGATGCAGAAATGCCTGCCTCGGCGCTGCAGCAGGGCTGCAAGGACATTGCCACACAACTCATTTCCAACGTGGACATTGATGTGAGCTCCAAGAGTGGGGGAGTGGGGCTAGAGCAAGGTGTCTCTCACTGAAGACTCTACAGCCCACAGTCTGGGTTCTGAGCCCTGGAGGGAAACTGAGGGCTTGGTGGGGGATGGGTAGAGAAGATGCAGCCAAGAGAGGCCCTTCCCTCAACCTGTTGGGACCAGGTGCTGTCAGAAAGAATAGAAGATCACTTAGGTCCCAGCTTCCCTTGTGACTATAGGTGATCCTTGGTGGTGGCCGCAAGTTCATGTTTCCCAAGGGGACACCAGACCAGGAATATCCAGATAACTGGAACCAGGTTGGAACCAGGCTGGATGGACGGAACCTTGTTCAAGAGTGGCTGGCAAAGCACCAGGTACTGGGGGCACTAGGGCAAAGGACATACTGGAATTAGTGAGGGTTGTGCTTTTGAAGATGCATACTCAGGAGACTGGCTGTGTCCCTGCAGGGAGCCAAATACGTTTGGAACCACACGGAGCTCATTCAAGCATCCCTGGACCCATCTGTGACACACCTCATGGGTAACAACTCCCATTCTTGCCCTAGAATCCTGACACTAGGGAATTCTGTGTGTGGGTGTGGGGGGGGCATGGTGGTTTCCCTAATACTCAGTCTGGTGTTCACCAAGATTTTCAATAAGATTTTCATTTTGTCTTCTTTGGGGGGAATGGGAGGGGGGTGGCTGCGGGGTTTCGAGGCAGGGTGGTTTCCCTGTGGCTTTGGAGGCTGTCCTGGAACTAGCTCTTGTAGACCAGGCTGGCCTGGAACTCCCAGAGATCCGCCTCCCAGCGATATGCCTGCCTCTCCCTCCTGAGTGCTGGGATTAAAGGCGTGTCCTGCTGATTTTCTAATTCAATAAGATTTTCTTCTTCTTCAGGCCTCTTTGAGCCTGAACACATGAAGTATGACATCTACCGAGACCCTGCCCAGGACCCCTCCCTGGAGGAGATGACAGAGGTGGCTGTGCGCATGCTGAGCAGGAATCCCCAAGGCTTCTATCTCTTTGTGGAAGGTGAGTGGTTGTGACCCAGAGAAAGGAGGAGTCAGGAGTCTAGTGCAGAGTCAAGCATCTCCCCACACCACTGTCTTCCTGCAGGGGGCCGCATCGACCACGGTCATCACCAAGGCATAGCTTATCGTGCACTGACTGAGGCTGTCATGTTCGACTCAGCCATTGGCAAGGCAGACCAGCTCACCAGTGAGCAGGACACGATGATCCTTGTCACCGCTGACCACTCCCATGTCTTCTCTTTTGGCGGCAACACACTTCGGGGGACCTCCATCTTTGGTAGGTGCCGTGGGGTGCGACGGGGGCAGATATTTTTGTCCTGTAGGGATCTGGTGACCAGGCAAAAGTTGAAGGTGTACAGAACCCAGTCTGAAAATTAGTCACCCCCTCTCCCTGCAGGGCTGGCTCCCTCTAAGGCTCTGGATGGCAAATCCTTTACCTCGATCCTATATGGCAACGGTCCTGGCTACAGGCTCCTTAATGGTGTCCGGGCTGATGTCACTAAGGAAGAGAGCAGTAAGTTGGGTGGAGTTGTCAACATCGGGCAGGGGCTGAGAGTGCAAATGGAGGTGGGGACCACTGCTCTCAACACCTTTTCTTTGCAGGTGACCCCACATACCGGCAGCAGGCAGCTGTACCCTTGTTCTCTGAGACCCACGCTGGTGAGGACGTGGCGATATTTGCCCGTGGCCCTCAGGCACACCTGGTGCATGGAGTGCAGGAGCAGAATTACATCGCCCATGTCATGGCCTTTGCAGGCTGCCTGGAACCCTACACTGACTGTGGCCTGGCGCCCCCTGCAGAGCAGAGCAGCCCCATCACCCCGGGCCAGATCAATACTGAAGTCACAAACAGTGCAGCCCACCAGGGCACTATCCAGCTGTCCCTGCAGCTGCTGGTCAGCACGCTGCTGCTAGTAGGGACAGCCATGGAGGCATACTGATGGTCAGGTCCCCTATTGGGCTCCTCTCAAGGGTCCACCACTGGTTCCTTTCACCATCACCCCCCACACTCATGGTTTCCATAGCCCTGTCATTCTCATGGTCCCCTTGTTCCACCCAAGACTCTCACTGCAGGTGTTTGAGCCCCAACTTGGTAGGTAGCTCTCAGATATTGAGACAGCGATTTAGCCCACAGCTCTAGGGGCCACCTCTACAAAAACAAACTGGCTTTATAACTTGCCCCAGGGCTTTTGCTTTTCAACTGACTATCTCCGGAGTGGCAGGTGTCAAATGGCACCCAAGAGGTTGAGGCCCAGGAACACCCTAGATTCCCCTTCACACCTTTACTGGGATCCAAGTAACTTAGCTTTGCAGGCCTTGGCTTGCTCTCATGTTCTTTCCGTGAAAGGAAATCTAAGCAGAGGCCCAGGAGAACACGAGGTCTCAGCAAGCACCCCAAAGCAGCCTTTGGCCTCCAACCCTTGTCCATCTCAGGCTTTACATAGATACCAGACAAAGAATATTTCCTACCCTCGGGACCACCAATCCTGAAGAAACATGCTAACAATAAAATGAACTGTTAAGACAACGCCTCCAGTTCTGTCTAGAGAGAAAATCCTGGGTGTCTGGGGTGCAAAGGAAGGGTGGACTGGCAGGTAGTGGCTATTAGGAGGTCTGGGAGAGGCTGTCTGAGGAGCAGCCAGTTGAGTGAAAGTGAACAAAGTGGAGAGAGTCACAACCATCAGGCTTTGCCTTCTGACCAAAGGCTGCAGGTCTCCAGAAGGTCAAAATGCTAAGCCACACACAGCTCAACTCTGGCCTAACCCCCCCCTTATCTGGGTGAGGAGTGGAGCAAAGGGGCCTGATGAGGGCAGCGTGGGGCTGCAGTGATGCTGATGGCCCAGGTTGAGCCTGGACTTAGAAGCTGTTCATGTGGAGGCCAGGAGAGGACTGGATGACTAGGTCAGCATCAACACACTGTCCTCCACCCTGAGCAGCCAGCAGGTGAGAGTGGCAGCTGGCCTGGGCCAGGCTGACTTGCTGGCAGTTTCTGGGACTCGTTACTACCCTCCGTCTCTCAGGTCATATCCTCCTCAAGATGGGCAGAGACCAGTAGGCTCTCCCCAAGTTGGTCAGGGCAGAGAGCTGTGATCACATGTGCCCTGGAAAACATCTGGAATTCCACCTCTCTATCTCAGGAGGCAAGGGCATCTCAGGAGTCCCCCAGCCTTACAGGCTCCCATGGGGCAGCAGTGAGCACCAGCATGTGATCAGGGGGTCTGGATTCATTCACTAGTGCTTCCTGTAGTGTGGCTTTAGCAGTGACAGGAAGTTCAAAGGTCACTGAGTAGATAGCTTTAGGAAGCTGGAGGAGGAGCCCTGAGACAAGGAGCTGGGGGTTCAGGAGTGGGGGTTCTGCAGCCTCACCTGCGGTGCTGGACACCTGCTAAAGCTACTAGCAACACCTCCTCACCCTCAGAGAAGTCCTCCTGGAAGATACGGTCCAATAGTGACTTCCACTGCAGCTGTAGGGCCAAGGACAGGAAACAAAGGGCACTGAACACATGGGTATCCAGGGACATGGAAAAGCTTGACTAGACCTAAGAAGATGACCCAGAGTTCCAGAAGCTTCCTCATATTGCCTATCCATCGGGACAATGAGGGCTGATCTGCAGCTGTCCCAGAGACACTTTGCTGTACGTGGAGATGGTGTCTTGCTGAGGAATGATTTTCCTTTGACACAGAGACCTGGGGTGGAGAGCAGAGTGACCCAGTCCTTCTCTGCATGCCCTGTCCCTGCCCCGACCTAGCCCTGGCAGCCCCAGCTCCTGATGATCGAATCGGTTGGTCACTGCTCCAGTTTTTCATGATCCCTCACAAATCTGCTGCTTCTGCCTCAGATCTACTTCCAACAGCCTGAGCAGACCCTCTAGGACATCCTGTATGCCACCAGGATCTGCACCAGGACACTGCTCTTCCATGAGGCTCAGAGTGGGAGAGATTCCTCTGGGATCTGATCACCATCCCCTCGGGGCTATTGTCTCTCCCTCTGACTTCCTTACTTAGGTGGTAGATATTATGGCTTCCAAGGCTTGACCCTGTGATTACTCCAGGAAAATTTACTCCCTCTTCCAGGGCTTTGTCTGAGCCCACCTCCCCTTAGCTCCTCTCACAGTAGTAGGTCACCTCCTGGATTCCCAACATCTGGGGAGTTCCCAGGGATAACACTCACTACTGCACAGTGGGAAGAGTTTGTGTGGTCCAGCCTGACAGTGAAGAGGAACACAGCTGTGCTGTCCGTGTCCTGGGCCTCATTCAGTAGCTGGCAGAGGATCAGAGTCATTGCAGCTAGTGACATTGGCCCAAGTGTTCAGAGGCACAGTAGTTAAGGCATCAGTGCTCCAGGGGCTCCTTCATCTTTTGTGGGCTTCACTCATCTTACCACACAGAGACTGTCCGTATAGCCCTCACTGAGCTAGACCCTGGCCAGGCCCCAACAGCTCTGTGGTGAGTGCCCCTTTTGATCCTCCCACAGCAGAACACAATGCTCAATGGAGCAGACCTAGCCATGTGTGACAGACTTCCTTGGATGCCCTTCAGTCAGGAGGTTGAGAAGGCCATGGGGTGCCTGAGACTTTTCCCCTGACTCCTTAAATATCCAAGCAGACCTGGGAGGTGCCATACAAGTGACGAGAGAGTCACTGAGCCATACAAGTGACAAGAGGGTCACTGACTGGGTGGTGGTTAAATGTCTTCTAGACATAGCCCACCCCATTGCCCCGGTGCCTTGTACCTGCTCACCAAAGTCTCGGTGATCCTGCGTGTTTGGAACTGCTGCACAGATGAAGTCTGCTGCATGTGACACCAGGGGAAAGAGGCCAAACCAAACCATCTTTCTTCAGCAGGAGGCAGGCTGGTGTCACCTCTTCTGTCTGTTCCTGGGGGAGTCTCCCATGAGAGAAAGGTGGACAATGCCTGGGGTACCTGGAGCTGCCCCCTGTGCCTGCTGGGCCTTCTGGAGGTCCACATCTATCCCCAGTCCCTGCCATGTGTTCCCTGAGTGTCAAGGTCTGACACCAAACTCTTCCAGAGCTGTCCTGATGAGACCTGGGAGACAGAAGCCGTCAGGATCCACTGTGGCTGCTCCCTCACAGAGACTACACAGACACGGACAACCTGCCCCCGAGAGTTCATTCTACCAGTCTGGTGTCTTCCAGCCCCAGGCAGAGGTTATTCAAAAGAAGGAATAGAGCCCCTCCCCCTCACTCACATACACACTTACAATCTCTGTGTATATTCACTAGCGAGGTTGGGTTCGTTTGTTTTGTTTCATTTCCAGTTTTGTTTGTTTGACCCAGGGTCTCGGGTATCCAGGCTTTCCAGGCCTTGAACTTGTGATCCACCTGACTCCCGAGCCCTGAGATGACAGTCATGCACCACTATGGCCAACAGATGTGTCTCTGAGGACTGAGTCCTGGGTCTTGGCATACTAGACAAGCACTCTACCAACTGCTATTTGTTTCTACATTGCTGTTCTGGATCTCAATATGTAGCCAAGAATGACCTTGGATTCCCCATCCTCTTGCCTCAGTTTACCGAGGTCACAACTGTGCATTGTAGCAGCTGGTTCTGCGCCCTGTATCTCTGACCACACAGCGGAGCTGCCAATGTAAGATATCGACTATTACCCCTATAGTCAGGTGACTCAGACAGGGATCCAGGAGGCCCCCAGTGGCTAGGTTGTCTATAGCCCTAAGGTGGAGATGAAATTTTTTGTTTTGTTTTGTTTCACTTTCTTTTTTCTTTTCTTTCTTTTTTTTTTTTTTTTGGTTTTTGGAGACACGGTTTCTCTGTGTATGTTTGGAGCCTATCCGGGTGTTCTCTCTGGAGACCAGGCTGGCCTGGAACTCACTGAGATCCCCTGCCCCTGCCTCCCGAGTGCTGGGATTAAAGGTGTGTTCCACCACCTGATGATAAACATCCTTTGATCACCAGAGGTGACAAGTGGCATGGTGTGTGCCTGTTCTGCAATCTTTTGCAGGCACATAAAGAATTTTCAGGAAATCAGGGCAAAGCCATCGCTGAGGAAGCTGGGGTCACCATAAGAGCAACACGAGAGGCACTTGACACTCTACACCTACCACAGCAGCAAAGATAATGACAACAGCAGAGTCAAAATGAAGACATTTAAGTCAACCTTAAAAAGAGAAAATTTTGCTGTAGGTCACAAAGCAAGTGGCCTAATGAGATCTACCCAACTAACACCGAGGCTGTAGACTTCATTTTAGAGGCAGCAAAATCTGGGTCAATTAAGCATAGCAAAATCTGGGTCAATAGTGAATCGGTGCAGCTACTCTTCAAGTCTGTTCACCATTTCTTCAGTGGGCTGGGGCATATTAGTCCAATTGTCCAAGTGCTTTCCTGATATGCACGAAATCCTTGGTTTGATTCCCAGCACTGGGCATTGTAGGGGTACCTGTAGTCACGCTTCTTTAGGGCCTGGGTACAGGTCTGCCTCACCATGCCTCCGAGGGCGTAGTCAGGGTGCTGTAGAGGAGAATGTCAGGTGCCTGGGCACTTGGGTTTCACTCTTCAGCTGCTGTACAGACTGCTACTGCGCTGGCTGGCAAGGTTGCTCTGTATGGCTTTTCCCTATTAAATATCCTTATATTTCTACTTTCTCTGTATTGGTAATTTCCCAGTTCATCTGGTGTCAGGAGCAGGACATTGGCCCCATTTGGGACAGCCATCCTGTGCCTCCTCCTCCATGGCCCCCGATGGCAGACTAGGCTGGGAAAGCGCCCTCTCTCCTCAGGTGATCCCGGCTAGCAGCCAACCTGCTGTGGCTGAGCTACTCAGAAATATCTGCCCAGCTTGGAGACAGTTTCTAGCTGCCTAGAGTTGAGTAGGCCTCAGCTTTCAGCAGAGGTTTCCCCTGGCTGCTGCTGCAGTAAAGCCGCATCTCTTCCAGTGGTTGTGGTTGCAAGGCCGTATACTCTCTAAGTGCAGACGCTTTTGTGACCTCTCCCCACTGCTGACCAACCGCCGCCAAACGCTGTGCTGAGTAGCTGAACGCCTGTGTCACCTGCTGGTCAAATTTAGTTTACTGCATCTGGAGTAGAAATCAGGTAAAATTATGGCGGAATATTTATCATTTGATAAAATTGGTAATATTCTTGCTTACTATGTGAATTCAATGTTTAAGGAGGATGCTAATCTGCCAATTACCAGCCTATATGCCGTAATGGAAGTTAGCTTGCTGGTACAAATAATATTACTCGCCAGAGGGCTCACGAACAGGGAAAGAGATAACCTCACCTCCTGCTTGCAGGAAATAACAGCTTTACACAATGAGGTTTTGGAGAACAGATTAGGTCAGACCACAATTGTGCAGCAAGTGGAACAGAAATTGGATGATAAGCTTGGCTCTGTGTCCAATACGCTAAAGACAGAGTTGTCTGTTACCCAAGATGAGATGCAGCGTATTTATGATAAGATAAATGCAGAGAGATCCTCCATGTCTGAGGCCTTAGAGGCTAGGCTGTCAGAAGACTGTGATGAGCTAAAGAATATCTGTAGCCAGCTAGAAACTCAGATAGGCAATGTTACCCAGAATCTAGATGCAAAGGTGCAAAACACCCAGGATAGGGTTGAAGAATTGGACAATGCCATTCAATCAATTATTGAAGCATCCAAGGTAGCAGATCACTAATTTGAGTCTAGATTTGAATTTTTGGAAGATAATTTACAGTACAGGGCTGACAGATTACATAGGTCTATACAGTCGATTGCTGAGGACTCAAAATCAGCAAATCATGACCTGGAATCTAGACTCCAATACCTAGGAGGCAGTTTCCATGCCATCCAGATGCTGCCTATGGATGATCATATTAAAGACCTAGAAAAAACATGTAGAGGAGCAGTTAGAGCAATTTACAGATTCACTAACATGCTTGGAATCTTTTATGATTAAGGAGATTGAAACTTTTCATAAAGATATCATTACTAGGCTTAAAGATCATTGGGATACCTCAGAGGCAGAATCACTCCAATCTGAGGCACCTACTCCACCCAGGTATCATGATTATTCCTCTAAGCTTGCTACTCATACACCATTAGTGTACCCAGCTACCATGGTAATAAAGCCAGCTTCTAAGAAACACCTCATGGACAGATGGCTTATGAATGGCAACCTATACAGCTGAAGGTCTTAAGAATATTAAAGAATCAGCTGTCTCATATGGTCTCCATAGCCCATAGGTAAAACAGGTATTACATTCATGGGCAACCTTTAACAGGGTGACACCCACAGATTGGGAACGATTGGTAGCAGCTGTACTTGAGAATTCATGCCAAATCCAGTAGAAGGCATTGGTGAGGGAAGAGGCAAAGCTCCTTGAGCGTCAGGGCATAAATGAAAGTTTTAAAGACCCTCTATATAAGCTTCTTGGTCAGGGTATTTATGCTAACTCAGAGGCTCAGGGTGACTATGAAAACGATATACTGTCTCTATGCAGGAAAGCAGCATTAAATGCTTGGGATAAGGTTCTTGAGCCAGGAGAACGCCTATAAGCTTATACCAGAATAGAACAGGGACATACAGAACAATTCCAGGACTTCTTACAAAGGTTAACTAGGGCAGTAGAATTACAGGTAACAGATCCAGAAACAAGACAATCAATTATATATACACTAGCTTATGAAAATGCAACCCCAATATGCAAAAGAATACTTTTGCCTTTAAAGATCAGATCAGCTCAGTTAGAAGAATGGGTTTTGTATGCAGCCAACATTGACTATCATGTGCAAGACACTGGAGCTTGGCTAGGAGAAGCCATTTCAAAAGGGTTAAAAAGGCAACAGGAAATTAAAAGTTCTAGAGGTGAGGATGCAAGGGCTTGGGAAGGTGAAGCACCGTACAGAGGTCAACATAGGTACCAAGAGGCTAGAGGTTACTACTACTATGAACCAGAACCTTGGGTAGGAAGAGTCTTCCCCTGGAGACCACAAAGGCACCAGGAACCTAGATGTTTCAACTGTGGTCAAATGGGACATACTAAGAGAAATTGTAGACAAACGAATTCTAACAATGCCTCATACGGAAGGCCACTGCCTTCTGGATTGTGTAGACGATGTGGTAAGGGCAGACACTGGACCAATGAATGTAGATTGACCAGGGACATACAAGGAAACCCCTTACGGCCAGGAAACCTCAAGAAGGCCCCCACTTCGAGAAAGGTCCGGTCATTCCCAGTAGCAGTGGGAGATAATCTCTCACAGGACGAATAGTAGTTCTTTGCCTATTGTGAAAAATGATACTGCTCTAGATAGTAGTTTGAATAGTGATGAAGAATCAAGTGTGAATGGACAAAATGAGAAACGCATATTTTGGCAAGCTTCTATTGATGATAAAAGGCCACCGTTGAAAGTGAAAATTACTAATAAAGTTATTTCTGGCATAGTAGACACTGGGGCAGATGTAACTATTATTACCCAAAAGTCTTGGCCTCAGAAATGACCTCTTAGAGACGCAAATGTACAATTTTTAAGAATTGGGACTCTATCTAGAGTTCGACAGAGTGTTAACTCGGTGGTCTACATTGGACCAGAAGGACAGAAAAGGATACTGAAACCATACGTGGCAGATATTGCTATAAATCTCTGGGTTGTCATCTCTTACAGCAATGGAATACTCAGATTAATATTCCTCCAACGTCAGAAAATGCACAGTCTTTTGGTAGTAGAAAAGATCTGGTAAGACGCTATGGAAAACGGTTACCAAATATCCATGCTGTACAG
Organism: Cricetulus griseus; assembly: GCF_003668045.3. NCBI lineage: Eukaryota > Metazoa > Chordata > Mammalia > Rodentia > Cricetidae > Cricetulus > Cricetulus griseus. The sequence continues at coordinate 438,723,359 of NC_048595.1, read as the reverse complement.
AAACTAGGTACAAATGATGGACCTTCAGAGGAGCCAAAGGCCCTGCCATTGAAGTGGCTTACAGATGAACCAGTTTGGGTAGGACAATGGCCTATGACCTCTGAGAAGCTAGAGGCTTTAGAAAAGTTAGTACAGGAACAGCTAGATGCTGGACATATAGAGGAATCTACCAGTCCTTGTAATTCTCCTGTATTTGCTATCAAAAGGAAGTCAGGAAAGTGGAAAATGCTGACAGACCTGAGAGCCATAAATAAGGTAATTCAACCAATGGGCTCTCTGCAACCTGGAATGCCATTACCTGTTACGATAAATCTTTCTGCCAAAAGCTGCAGGATAACCCCATGCCCCAAGGTTCTCAGAGAAAGAGGAAAACCTGCCTCCACAGCCTGTCCTGTTGGGCCGCTGAGAGGCATCGAAGCAGCTTCCATATGCTCGAGCCGTCCTGCCGCTTCTGGAGTTTAGACTCGGCACCCCCAAGATGATAAAGACAGATCCAGATGAAGAAAAGCCTCTAAAGGTTTACACCGCATTTAAAAATATATGTAGGCTTGTGAGAGAAGGAAGCAGAGGAAGGCGGATTTCCATAGAGAAACCCTGTCTCAGGGAAAAAAGAAACAAAAGAAAGTAATAAAAAAGCCACATAAAGATGGAAAATTCACAGAATCTGGATACTATATGCCATATTGTTGTCTTTAAATTGTTTGATTGCCGAGGAAAGAATTACTGCTGCTAAAATACATTTGATTATAAATGCTGCTAAATTAATCCAACTTATACATTTTAAAAATGTTCTAACTTCAAAATTTAAGTTTAAGGACAGGCTACTTAGAAATAAAGGTTTTGTTTGTATTTCCATAGAAAATAAAAAGCTGTGCATTCCTTCCAGACGAATAAGGTTTGATCAAGCAAGACCCCCTGAAGCTGAGATGATACAGCCTTAGCAGACTACAAAAACAAGGACTTGGTCAGGTTTCTATGTTTTATCATGATCCCTATGGTATGAACATCGCCCCCTATCAGCAGGAAGCAGTTTAGAAAGAACGATGCCCATATTCCCAAATATTGTTTATAAATGTTTGTTTTCATTTAAATGGGGTTGGTTATAATGTTAATGAGCATAGTCAATTTTTTTAAAGAAAGAAAGGGGAATAGGATATAGGAATGAATACTTTGCATTGGTATAGATTTTCATTTATTGATACAACTTTAAGGTCAATTTTGTGATATGTATATGTCTCCTCTTGTTTAGGTATTGTGTTTATACAGATCTTTTACCTATAATAGTCAGATTTATAATTAGGTTAGTTAGGTTTTCTAGATATAGAGATATATTTGAGATAGTTAGATATTCTTCAAACCTTTCAAAGACCTACAGAAATATGGCATTTAAATGGTTTAGGATTTTTCTTGGCAGTGAGACACAACAGCTCCTGGCACAGCAATTACGTCAGAAAGGAGGATGGGCATCGAAGAAACTCGTTATGGAGTTTGCTTTCAACATGGCAAGATTAGCCATTTGGACAAGAAACCGCTCTTGCCTGTACTGTTTGTTGCTGTATAAACTGGACATAAAGGACCCACAGGAAAGTGACTGCTAAACTTACAAAACAAGACAGTACTGAAGGGTTCCTGTTGAAATGGAGAAGTGTGCTAGACACACTGTGGCCTATAGGCTGAAGATGGATGCCCCAAGGTTACAGAGGAACTTTGGGTGACTGTCCAGGTAGCAAGATACCTGTCAATTCTAGAGTTTATATATTATCCTTCTGTGGTCTTTGATAGAGTTGAAGACAGATAGTTATGGTTATAGTTTTCTTCAGTTATTATAAAAGATAAGTTATCCTTCTTTTATTTAGACAGAAAAGAGGAGATGATGGGGAATGTACTGTGTATGTTTATCTTATTGATTGTTAAATAAAATACTGTTTGGCCAATGAGACAGCAAGTAGATGGGACTAGGAGTCAAAGAGGATTCTGGGAAATGTAGTAGAGACGTGCTGATCCAGGCAGGAAGTGACATAGCAAGGAGACTCATATTTAAGTGAAGGAGAAGCAGGAAGGGCTCTCTTTCCCGTTTGCCTCATCCAGCGGTACAATGTGATCCACTGACAAGGAGGGACGCCAATAAGGCGTCTGATAAGATAAGTCTTATAACATATATAGATTTATGATAGTTAAGACTGAGCTAGCAGATGAGAAGTCCTAGTCATTGGCCAAGCAGCATTGTACCTAATACAAGTTTCTGTGTATTCATTTGGGCCTAACTCGGGCAGGCGGCTGGCGTAAAGCTCACACATGGCAGTGGGGCCAGGCAGCTTTTGGCAGAAAGATTTATCGTAACAATTATCTTCCTTAACACTTAAAGAATGGCCTATCATAGACATTGATCTAAAAGACTGTTTTTTCACAATACAGTTACAGGAAAATGATAGAGAAAAATTTGCATTTATTTACTATACCAACTCTTAATAATTCACAGCCAGTTAGGAGATATCAGTGGAGAGTTTTGACACAATGAATGCTAAATAGTCCTACTTTGTGTCAACACTTTGTACAGCAACCATTGGAAATAATTCGTAAGAAATTTTCACAATCTCTTGTTTATCATTACATGGATGACATTCTTTTATCAGATTCTAATAAGGAAACTTTGGAACGTATGTTTGAAATGGTGAAGAAAGTTCTGCCTTGTTGGGGGTTACAGATTGCCCCAGAAAAGATACAAAGAGGAGATTCTATTAACTATTTAGGTTACAAGATAGACTTACAAAGAATCAGACTGCAAAAGGTACAAATTAGGAGAGATCGTTATCAAACTCTTAATTCTCTTCAGAAATTATTAGGGGAAATTTCTCAATTACAGACGATTATTGGTGTAGAAGGACATGACTTAAAGCATTTAAAAATGGTCCTTAAAGGTGATAAGGACCTAAACTGTCCGGGAATATTATCTGCTGAGGCAGAAAAAGAGTTACAATGGGTAGAAAACGGAATATTGGATGCACATGTAGATCAGATAAACCTTAATTTAGACTGTATTCTGGTTATCTTGCCATCTAGAGAATGCCCTTCTGGAATTCTGATTCAGAGGGAAGACACTATATTGGAATGGATATTTCTGCCACTCTAGGTAGACTAGGATGGCGACCTCAAACTCACAGAAATCCACCTGCCTCTACTACTGAGTACACTACCACAGCCCAGCAGATTGGTTGGTTTTGAGTCAATGTATTTGCTATGTAGCCCAGCCTTCCATCTTCCTGCCATAGATCAGAAGACCTGGATTTACAATCTTGAGCCACCACACCTGGCTGGATCTGTGATCCACCCATCTGTCCATGGACACATGGCTTCCCCCACACCACTTGGCAACTGGGAATAATGCTGAACCTCATGCACACAGGATCTGGGCTCACACTATCCTCTGAGGTGGGAATCCCTGTGTCACAGAAACACTTTGAGCCTCCCTCAGGCTACAGGAGGCTCCCAGTTCCTCATCCCATGCTACAGCTGCACATGTGCCCAGGGTTTATGCAGAACCTTGGGATCCCTAAACCTGACCTTGAAAATAGCTGTCCACGTCAAGGGTGAACTGAAAGGCCAAGATAAAGAAGACCCCCTCAGCAGACAAAATAAGGCCTAGGATATAGGGTGGCTAGGCGGTTCAGCAACTCTGTTCCAGGAAAAAGCTAGCCATAAAAAGTTAGATTAGAATCTTACAAACGATCTTAAGGAATAGGGAGTTCCCCTTGTGATTTCCCTGGAGACCCTTCCCTGGTATTCTTGGTATTTTGGGTTGTGGTTTCTTCCCTCAGTACCTTCCACTGGTATTTTTGGTATTTTGGTTTGTGGATTCTTCCTTTAAAAACCCCTATTCCCAGCCACGCGGGGTCGAAACTCCTCCACCTCTGCGTGGAATATGAGTCTCAGACCCAGCGTGCTGGTTCCGGTCAATAAACCTTGTGTGATTGCAGCAAGGATGGTCTCTTGTGAGTTCTTGGGGGGTCCCGTCATCCTGAGACTTGAGTGAGGATCTTCCCTCTTGGGGGGTCTTACAAAACTTGCCTGCTTCTCGGGAGGATCCAGGCCTTGCCTGGTTTCCCTCAGGATCCTGTACAGCCTCCACACCAGTCAGCATTCAAACACACTCTAAAAGGAGCTGCAACACAAACGAGGCTCTATGTAACCCACCGGCTCCATCTTTCCAAGTCAGGATTCCTCCTGGATCCCTTATCTACCCCAAGTCCAGGAGAGAGGCAATGGGGGACAAAGTCTCTGGAACAAAAAAGTAATGGATCCCCGAGGGACAGTAACAGAGGGTTGGTGACCACTGCAACATAAGATTATAGCTCTTCACTCAGACTGTAGCTCTCCTCAACCTAACCTGGGGGAGATGCCTGGGACCCAGCTGTAGCCCTAATTCAGAACACTGGCCTGGACTTGCAGACCCAGTGCCATCTCTGTTTGTTGGTTTGTTTTTTGGTTTTGTTTTGTTATTTTGAGACAGGGTTTTCCTATGGCTTTGGAGGCTGTCCTGGAACTAGCTCTTGTAGACCAGGCTGGTCCTGAACTCACAGAGATCCACCTGCCTCTGCCTCCCTAGTGCTGGGATTAAAGGCGTTCTCCATACCGCCCTGCCACAGCCACCTTCTTCAGCCAGGCAAACTGCAGTTCACGCCTCAGGGTGGGGCTAGGGAAGAACCTGAGGATCAGGGAGGGTCTCTGAGTCCTTCAAGCAGGAAGCAAAGTCTTCCCCTATTTAAGGCCAGGTAGTCAGCCCCTTAGCTACTATTCCGACTTCCACGTTCTCCCTCGACCATCCTCAGAACTTCGACCATCCAGCCCCAGCCATGTGGGGAGCCTGCGTGTTGCTGCTGGCCCTTGGACTACAGCTGTCATTTAGTGTCACCCCAGGTAATGAGGCTCCTTTGGGTTCTTGTTCCTTTCACACACACACACAAAGGGGCCTTCAGTCTGATCGACCCCTCCTCTGCTCTTTTCCTGGACAGTGGAGGAGAAGAACCCACACTTCTGGAACCAAAGGGCAGCCAAGGTCCTGGATGCTGCCAAGAAGCTACAGCCTATTCAGACATCAGCCAAGAACCTCATCATCTTCCTGGGGGATGGTGAGTGTGCAAGGCCTGGCAAACCTGGGGCCCTTGCACTCCTGGTGCCACCCAAGGCCACTGGTGGGTCCGGGCAGAGCTGGGGATTAATATCTGAGTTCTGTGTCTTCAGGGATGGGGGTGTCCACGGTGACAGCCACCAGGATCCTAAAAGGACAGCTGCAAGGCCACCTGGGACCTGAGACACCTCTAGCCATGGACGCCTTCCCATACACGGCTCTGTCCAAGGTGAGCTTGGAGGCACCCAAGTCCCCACAAGGATGGCAAGAGCTGGTACAGGAGGAGGGAGGCTGGGAAGAACACAGACCTGGGGCAGGGGGACAAGTCCCAGAAAGTGAAGGACTAACGTGGAGCAGTCGAGCTGAGCTGAGAACGTCTCTCCCCAGACATACAGCACAGACATGCAGATCCCAGACAGCGCAAGCACAGCCACAGCCTTTCTCTGCGGGGTTAAAACTAATACCAAGGTCATCGGCTTGAGCGCATCTGCACAGTTTGACCAGTGCAACACAACGTGGGGCAATGAGGTCCTCTCTGTGATGCATCGAGCTAAGAAAGCAGGTGGGTTGGGACAAGGCTTGAGGACATGGGTGGGCCTGGGCTACTGGCTGGCTCACCTGACATCTTCTGCAGGAAAGGCAGTAGGAGTGGTGACCACCACGTCAGTACAGAATGCCTCTCCAGCTGGCACCTACGCGCACACGGTGAACCGTAATTGGTACTCGGATGCAGAAATGCCTGCCTCGGCGCTGCAGCAGGGCTGCAAGGACATTGCCACACAACTCATTTCCAACGTGGACATTGATGTGAGCTCCAAGAGTGGGGGAGTGGGGCTAGAGCAAGGTGTCTCTCACTGAAGACTCTACAGCCCACAGTCTGGGTTCTGAGCCCTGGAGGGAAACTGAGGGCTTGGTGGGGGATGGGTAGAGAAGATGCAGCCAAGAGAGGCCCTTCCCTCAGACCTGTTGGGACCAGGTGCTGTCAGAAAGAATAGAAGATCACTTAGGTCCCAGCTTCCCTTGTGACTATAGGTGATCCTTGGTGGTGGCCGCAAGTTCATGTTTCCCAAGGGGACACCAGACCAGGAATATCCAGATAACTCGACCCAGGCTGGAACCAGGCTGGATGGACGGAACCTTGTTCAAGAGTGGCTGGCAAAGCACCAGGTACTGGAGGCACTAGGGCAAAGGACATACTGGAATTAGTGAGGGTTGTGCTTTTGAAGATGCATACTCAGGAGACTGGCTGTGTCCCTGCAGGGAGCCAAATACGTTTGGAACCACACGGAGCTCATTCAAGCATCCCTGGACCCATCTGTGACACACCTCATGGGTAACAACTCCCATTCTTGCCCTAGAATCCTGACACTAGGGAATTCTGTGTGTGGGTGTGTGGGGGGGGGCGTGGTGGTTTCCCTAATACTCAGTCTGGTGTTCACCAAGATTTTCAATAAGATTTTCATTTTGTCTTCTTTGGGGGGAATGGGAGGGGGGTGGCTGCGGGGTTTCGAGGCAGGGTGGTTTCCCTGTGGCTTTGGAGGCTGTCCTGGAACTAGCTCTTGTAGACCAGGCTGGCCTGGAACTCCCAGAGATCCGCCTCCCAGCGATCTGCCTGCCTCTCCCTCCTGAGTGCTGGGATTAAAGGCGTGTCCTGCTGATTTTCTAATTCAATAAGATTTTCTTCTTCTTCAGGCCTCTTTGAGCCTGAACACATGAAGTATGACATCTACCGAGACCCTGCCCAGGACCCCTCCCTGGAGGAGATGACAGAGGTGGCTGTGCGCATGCTGAGCAGGAATCCCCAAGGCTTCTATCTCTTTGTGGAAGGTGAGTGGTTGTGACCCAGAGAAAGGAGGAGTCAGGAGTCTAGTGCAGAGTCAAGCATCTCCCCACACCACTGTCTTCCTGCAGGGGGCCGCATCGACCACGGTCATCACCAAGGCATAGCTTATCGTGCACTGACTGAGGCTGTCATGTTCGACTCAGCCATTGGCAAGGCGGACCAGCTCACCAGTGAGCAGGACACGATGATCCTTGTCACCGCTGACCACTCCCATGTCTTCTCTTTTGGCGGCAACACACTTCGGGGGACCTCCATCTTTGGTAGGTGCCGTGGGGTGCGACGGGGGCAGATATTTTTGTCCTGTAGGGATCTGGTGACCAGGCAAAAGTTGAAGGTGTACAGAACCCAGTCTGAAAATTAGTCACCCCCTCTCCCTGCAGGGCTGGCTCCCTCTAAGGCTCTGGATGGCAAATCCTTTACCTCGATCCTATATGGCAACGGTCCTGGCTACAGGCTCCTTAATGGTGTCCGGGCTGATGTCACTAAGGAAGAGAGCAGTAAGTTGGGTGGAGTTGTCAACACTGGGCAGGGGCTGAGAGTGCAAATGGAGGTGGGGACCACTGCTCTCAACACCTTTTCTTTGCAGGTGACCCCACATACCGGCAGCAGGCAGCTGTACCCTTGTTCTTTGAGACCCACGGTGGCGAGGACGTGGCGATATTTGCCCGTGGCCCTCAGGCACACCTGGTGCATGGAGTGCAGGAGCAGAATTACATCGCCCATGTCATGGCCTTTGCAGGCTGCCTGGAACCATACAGTGACTGTGGCCTGGCGCCCCCTGAGGGCCAGAGCAGTGTGGCAAGTCAAAGCCAGACCTCCACCCTGATGTTCCTGTTAGCAGGGACAATGCTGATGGTGGTGTTGGCAGCTGAACCCTGACTATCTCAGCTCACTGAACTTCACCCCAGTGGTCTACAGCTGGCGTCAATGCCTCTGGCCAGTACTGTTTTCTGAGCTCCATCTGGACCTCTGGTTTCTAATTTCAGATCAAACTCAGGGGTGCCAAGCCCGCAGCCCTACCTTAGTCTCCAACAGACCTCAGTGAGTGTTAAACCAGCCGCAGACATGGCAGCACTTCACTGCCTTGAAGACTGGGACAAGATCCAGACACTGCTCAGCCAGGGCCTTGAGGTCCAGGAGTCTGAGGCACTAGCACTGGAGAGTCCCCATTGCCAGACTCAGTTGGTTTCTGTTGCACCTTGGATAATGGGCCCAGCAAAGCTTTGACACAGCCACCTACTGACCCTTATTAGGCTACCTAGCTCTGTCTAGGCTCCTTTAAGAGGCCCAGCACATGGAAATTCTTGTCCCCACCAACCCCCAGCCCCCGGCATCGGGGCGGTAACAGCACTTGGCTTCCTCCTCAGTCCACTGGACCTGCACCTGGCACTTCCCTTTCCAGTTTTTGAGACAGAGTTTTTGCCTAGTCTACATTTCAGTCCACAACCTTACCTCACCTTCCCAAATTCCGGGATTATACATGGTCCTGCTGAATCTGGCTATCTCCCACCCTCCCAGGCCCTCCATTCTCCTGGGGACAATAAAACTAGCTGTTACACACACAATGTCAGTAGTACTTGTTTGCCTAAAGCATCTGGAAGGGTAGTCTCTGGGTGGGGATGGAGGTGGCCACACTAACAAGTGATTTGGTATCTTTAGAGGGCTGACCCATCATTAACATGTCATAGATGAGCTTGTATCGGGGATGGACTGGTCCTGCAGCCTGTTCCCATACATGAGCAAGAAGTCCTGGCACTGGTCAATCAATGCCCTGTTGTCTGACAGGAGAGAGCAACATGGAATGGCACTGGTGATCTGATCGGTGCCGTGTTGGCCAACAGGAAAGGGCAACATGAAGGCCTTGCATTCAGGCCAGCCCTCCTCCTGGCTCTGCTGCCAGCTGCACTGGGCTCAGGTGACCAACACCAGCAAGTATATTTGTTTCAGTTCTATAGGAGAGACTCCTTTCCTCCTCATCCTGCAAACACATGCCAGGCTGCAGATTTGAGAGTTCCCTGAAAGCAGGTTGAAAGCAGGGAATCCCAGGGCATTCAGTCGGACACATAGTAGGTCTTCATTGACAGCCTTTCTTGTTCAATGTCTGTTTCAATTCAGGCCAGGTAGGATAGAAACATTGCTGCTGGAATCTGGGAAGTGGTGACACATACCTTTAATTCTGGCACTCAGAAGGCAGAGGCAGGGTGGATCTCTGAATTCAAGGTCAGCCTGAGCTACAGAGCAAGTTCTAGGAAAGCCAGGGCTACACAGAGAAACCCTGCTTGAAAAACCAAAATAAAACATTGGTGGCTGGAGAATGGAGATGAAGCAAGGGGTATCTTTGTGATATTGTAGCCCGTCCTCTCTGTTTGGATGGAGATCCTCTTTTTCTTTCCTTTTTCTTTTTTTTTGGGGGGGGTCAGGTTTTTCTGTGGAGCTTTGTAGACCAGGCTGCCCTCAATTCAGAAATCTGCCTGCCTCTGCCTCTTGAGTCCTGGGATTAAAGGTGTGTGCCACCACGGCTCAGCGGAGATCCTTTGTTTGTGTGTGTGTGTGTGTGTGTGTGTGTGTGTGTGTGTGTGTGTGTGTGTGATGTTGGTGAGACAGGGGCACCCTTACCCCACACTGGGCCTGAACTTGCTAAGTAACCATGGATAGCCTTGAACTTTTGATTTTTTTTCTTTTTTTCAAGACAGATAGGGTTTCTGTGTGTATCCTTGGCTGTCCTGGGACTCACTGTGTAGACCAGGCTGGCTTTGAGCTCACAGAGGTTCCCTGCGTCTGCCTCCCGAGTGCTGGGGTTAAAGGTCTGTGTCACCACTGCCCAGCTACTTCTGATCTTCTTGCCGCCACTACACAAATGCTGAAATCACAGGCATGTACTGCTGTGGCCACTTTAAACTGTGCGCAGGATCCAAACTCAGAGCTTGGCATACTAGACAAGCTCTCTACCAATTGAGCTAAAACACCAGCCTTGAGCGTCTCAAAAGAGACAAGGAACAAGACTTTGTCCTCCTAAAAGCCTTATGGCTGTCATCACCCCTCCAGGTGGGAGCTGCCTGGATGAGCAGTCCCTTCTCCTGGACAAACTCATGCCCCTCAAAATCTCCTCAGGCTGAGACCCCTTGTGCCTTGGCTATAGCTGCAGAAGCTCAACACTGAGGCTCCTCTCTTGGAAATAGAGGTGTCTCCTGCCTTGGAAGTCTCCTTTCTGTCTCCATCACAGGTCTCTGACAAGGTCTCCAGGGTATGGGGTCACCTTTTCCTTTGTGGAGATGTAATGAGCAGAGCAGGGCTCTGCCTCTCAGGCTTCCATCAGGCCAGGGCACTGTAACATACTTTCTTTTATGTTAATTGCTTATTCTCTGTGTGCATGTGCTCTTGGGCTATGGCAGCATGAATGAGGAGGTCAGAGGGCAACCCTCAAGGGTTGGCTCTCCTTTTCCACCATGTGGGTTCTAGGAATGGAACTCAGGACTTGAGGTTCAGGAACCGGTGGCTTTACCTGCTGAGCCATCTTGCTGGCTCTGTAATACACTATACGTTAAAGAACAAAAATTATTTAGAGATAATGTTATATACTTACCCAAACTGTAAACACAATTTTTATATGCATTGGAAAACAACAACAAATCTGCATGAGTTGCTTTAAGGTGTTGTTTACTTCTGTGGTTATGCTGTATGACTTTGTCAATTAGACACAAGCTAGGGCATCTGAGAGAAGGGAGCCTCAGTAGAGAAAATGCTTCCATAACCTTTGCCCCAGGCAAACCTGTGGGACATTTGGTCCTGGGATCTATAAGAAAGCAGACCAAGCAAGCCATAGGGAGCTAGCCGGTAAGCAGCTCCCCTCCATGGCCTCTGCATCAGCTCCTGCTCCAGGTCCCTGCCCTGCTTGAATCCCGCCCTGACTTCTTTTAATGATGACCTGTAATGTGCAAGCATAAGCTGAATAAACCTTTCCTTCCCAAGTTACTTTTTTTCCCCTATGGTGTTTCTTCACAGTAACTCTAACTAGGACAGTTGTGGCCTGAAACTACAACCTCCAAGGTATGCCTTGCATTTAACAAACACACTATCATTCATTATTGTTGCATGGTTTGCTACTTATGAGAATACTTTTTTTAAATTTTTTTTTTGGTTTATTGAGACAGGGTTTCCCTGTGGCTTTGGAGGCTGTCCTGGAACTAGCTCTTGTAGACCAGGCTGGTCTCGAACTCACAGAGATCCACCTGCCTCTGCCTCCCAAGTGCTGGGATTAAAGGCGTGCACCACCACCACCTGGCTACTTTTTTTTTTTTTTTTTAAGACAGGATTTCTCTGTGTAGCCCAGGCTGTCATGGAACTCACTCTATACTAGGCTGGCCTCAAACTCACAGAGATCACCTGCCTCCAGCTTCCAAGTGCTGTGATAAAGGTGTGTGCCACCACTGCTCAGCTAGAAATACTGTTTTTATCACTGTCCTATTGATGAATGCTGGGACTGCTTCCACTGTTTGGCTACCTAAAGAAGGTTGCTTTGACCAGGCTGGTACATAGAGCCTAGGTTACAAATGTCACAAATTTCCTGACCCAGCACAGCTACATCCCTGCAGGGTCATGCCTGGACCTCTTTGGATGATGCTCCCTGGACCTTCCTGGGATGACGCTCCTGTCTCTAATGTGTGGAACTCACTCAGGTGCTCCCCACGGATGACCTGGAAGTTTTTGTAATATGAGGCTGTTTTCCACATGTCCACTGGTCTCCTTTCAGGTTTATTGTCTGAAGACCCCAGAGGATGTAAAGATCTTAAGGAAAAAGCAGATGAGAATATCGTGGACACTCAGTGGAACCAAAGGCACCTGGGAAGAAGGGTCAGAGGCAATAGAGGCCGAAGTGAATCTGAACACAGGCAGCCAGTGAATCTGAACACAGGCAGCCAGTTCCCCTAATAACTACAGTGTTTAGTGCTGCTGCAGGAGCTGAAATTCCTAGCCCTCAGGTGGGCAGGAATTCCAGAGGCCCCAACTTCCAGTGCAGTGCCTCACAGTGTCCCTATCTGTGGGAACAATGAAGGATAACTGGAGAAGGGCTGAAGGGTGGAAGGAAGCTGTGTCCTCCCCCCCCCTCCCCACGCTGCATGGACTGCAGTGGATGGAACTTAAGCACTTCTCGGTTGGCTTATAACTGTGTTCCTGCAGTTGTGACAATGTCTGATAAGTCTTCTAGAATTTGGAAGTTGACCTCTGCCCTAGATCCCCGACTTCCCACAAACTAACAAAGACAAGCACACTCTGTACCATGTACCTAGCTCAGCAAGAGGGGAGCAAGGGGGTGTCTGGGCTGGGGTTGGGGCTGCAGGGAAGGATGGGCCCCAGGGGTATGTCTTTTACTGTATGTCTGTTGGTGACCCATTAATCAAGTCCCCTCCTGGGCCTGTGTACCTACAGGGTGTTCATGGGTCACCTGTTCATTCTACTGAGAACCAGTGCTAAGAAGCAGAAGGCCCAGGAGCTAGATCCTTCAGCTGGAGCCCTTGCTTACTGAAAGAACAATGTGAGCAGCAGGGGCTGGGGGATTGCTGGGGGGCGGGTAGGGGAATCTGGAGCAGGGTAGGGTCAGTCTGGTTTCCATTTCTTACTCCACCTTGACCTGAACACTCAGCTTTGCTTTCAGGAAAGCCTGGCTGGCATCACGTTGTATAATAGTTCATTTTATTATTGCAAAATCTCCCAGGAGGATGAGAGCAACATTCTTTGCGTGGCCATTAATGTGCAAGCCAGGCATAGAGATACATGCATCTAACTATAGCACCAGGAGGCTGAGGCAGGAGGATCATGAGTTTGAGGCCCAGTGGTGGCAACTGAGGACTGTCAAAGAGCCACTGGTTATCTTGTCTTCAGCCTCTTCAGTCCTTGTTCAGTCCTGTCCTGGAAGGGGCACCAAGTGCCTACAGGGTCCTCCTTCTCAGGCACAGGCAGAGCTGTGACTGAGTGTGTGACATCACATTTTCTGGGAGCTGAGACCAGAGAGAGCTGGCCCAGGGCAGGCTGTGCAAAGTGACATTCCCTAAGTCTTCAGGGCATCCTATTAGGTTGTGGTGGTCAGGCTGGCTGTACCACTCTGAGTGAGTGTTGTTGCAGGCCATAGTGAAGCAGCAGGATGGGCAACCTGCATTAGATCTGAGATTAGAAACACGAAGCCAAGGTTCGGGGAACCCAAGTGAAGGGGGAGTCCAGAGGGGAGCAATAGCGTGGGACACTGGTATAAAGTCCAATAAGCATAGGAAGTCAGGGTTCAGCTGCCACCTCCAGCATCAACATTGTCCCTGCCAACAGGAACATCAGGGTGGAGGTCTTGCCCCGGATCACAGCACTGCTTTGGCTAGCAGGGGGCGCCAGGCCACAGTCAGTGCAGGGTTCCAGGCAGCCTGCAAAGGCCATGACGTGGGCGATGTAGTTCTGCTCCTGCACTCTGTGCAGCAGGTGGGCCACGGGCAAATATCGCCATGTCCTCGCCACCATGGGTTGATGATGACAGGGGTACAGCCTCCTGCCGCCGGGACTTGGGGTCACCTAGGGAAACAAAATATTCAGGGCAGAAGACCTTTGACCCCAGTCTCCTCTACCCTCAACTGCAAGGGTGGTGGTCCCACAGAACTTACAGCAGTCTTCATCAGTGACATCTGGCCAGACACCATTCTGGAGTTTATATCCAGGACCGTTGCCGAATAGGATCGATGTAAAGGATTTGCCATCCAGAGCATTGAAGGAGGCTCCCAGTCCTGCACAGAGAGAGGTTTTGCAACTGCCCTGGCTTGGAGCCCATACAGACCACAATTTTCCCCTTTGCCTAGAAGGCAGGTACTGAGTCTTTATACACATCTGTGAAAATTTCTGCCATGCAACTGATACATTTGCCTTGTCCCCTGGCCTGCCAAAGATAGAGTTCCCTCAAGGTATGTAGCCACCAAAAGAGAAGACGAGGGATCGGTCAGTGGTGACAAGAATCATCGTGTCCTGCTCACTGGTGAACTGGTCCGCCTTGCCAATGGCTGAGTCCAACTGTAGCGCCTGCACTACAACACTTCCACAGAATCGGGCGAGGAGCTTGAGGATTTAAATAAAGACAAGCAGGTCTTTCTTGCAGGGAGAATGCCATTTATTCCAACAAGAGTGGGGGCTTATATTCCAGTTAGCAGGCATGGTGGAAAACTACCCAGGTCACAAGTTCAGGTTTCCAGGCCCTTCAGGCAATCCTGAATGGGCGAATAACAGGATAACAGGAATTTGCACTCAGGCCTTCAAGGAAGAAAGAAAACAGGATGCACTTGCTAGGTAAGCTCCTAGTCACAAGCTGGCCAGCAGACCCCTTTGGGGGAAGGTCCCAACATCCAACATGACAGCCTCAGTCAGTACACGATAAGCTATGCCTTGGTGATGACCGTGGTCGATGCGGCCCCCTGCAGGAAGACAGTGGTGTGGGGAGATGCTTGACTCTGCACTAGACTCCTGACTCCTCCTTTCTCTGGGTCACAACCACTCACCTTCCACAAAGAGATAGAAGCCTTGGGAATTCCTGCTCAGCATGCGCACAGCCACCTCTGTCATCTCCAGGGAGGGGTTTCCACATTTCATGTGTTCAGGCTCAAAGAGACCTGAGGGGCACAGAAACACCCAGATCCCCAGACTGGGTAGAGGGGTCATGATACACATACGTCGATGAAGTCCTTTTAAGAAATGACGTAGTAGGAAATGGACCATTACCCATGAGGAGAGTCACTGTGGAGTCCTGGGAGGCCTGAAAGAAATCTGTGATGTTCCAAACACACTGAGCCCCCTGCAGGTCCACAGACGATCTTAGCATATACCTTTGAGATGTGCAGCCCTTCCCTAGTGCTTGCTATGGCCCTGCCCTGCTACTCCTGTCACCTGGTGCTTCACCAGCCACTTCTGTACCAGATTCTGTTGATCAAGCCTGCTTCCCAACTGAGCTCTGAGCTCTGGTCTGGTGTCCCCTTAGGAAACATGAACTTGCGGCCCCCACAAAGGATCACCTATGTTCATAAGGTCAGGATAGGAGGAATTGGGATTCCTCTGCCTCCTCCTGACAGACAGACCTCACCAGGTGTGTGGGAAGGGCTTCTGGGCTGCAAAAATTCAACACCTTCCTCCTACCCATTCCTCAGGTGCCACAGAAGACTCAGCACTTAGTCTGTTGGCCGCCTGGAATGCAGTGAGTGACACCTCAATCCAGCCCTCCTTCCTCATTCTTGGAGTTCACGTCAGTGTCCACATTGGAGATGAGCTGAGTGGCAATGCCCTTGCAGACATTGAGCACTGCAGAGGCAGACATTTCTGCATCCGAGTACCAATCACAGTTCACTGTGTGTGCGTAGGTGCCAGCTGTACTGATGTGGTGGTCACCACTCCTACCGACTTTCATGGAAATGGCAGGAATCAGGTGAGCCAAGCCTGTTCTAGCTCCTTAGAGTGGTTCCAACCCACTTGCTTTTTGGGCTTTGTTGTTGTTTTGCACAAGTCCTTACTATATAGTTCTGGCTAGTCTGGAAGTCATTACATAAACCAGGCTGGCCTTGAACTCAGACCCATCTGCTTCTGCCTCTGGAGTGCTGGGATTAATGGTGTGTGCTTCCATGGCTTACCTGCTTTCTTTGCACAACACATCACTGAGATGACCTCGTCGCCAAACGTGGTGTTGCACTGGTTGAACCATGCAGCTGTGCTCACACCAATGGTCTTGTAGTTGGCCTTGGCCCCACAGAGATAGGTGATGGCTGTGCCTGCACTGTCTGGGACCTGTCTATCCATGTTGTATGTCTGAGGACAGAGACACTCTCAGCTGTGTGCTAATGGTAGACATTAGTCCTTGCTTCCTGGGACATGTCCACACTGTCCTGGTTGGCAACTTGTGCCTCAGTTGTCCTGGGTTCTTCCTCTTCCTCCATCTCTACTCACCTCCATCCTAGATCTGTCCCAGTTCTCACCTTTGACAGAGCCATGTATGGGAAGCTGTCCATGGCTAGGGGTGTCTCAGGTCCTAGATGGCCCTGCATCTGTCCCTTTAGGATCCTGGTGGCTGTCACTGTGGGCACCCCCATCCATGAAGGAGCAAAACCCAATCAGACCTGAACCCCAGACCTTCCTGGACCCACCAGTGGCCTTGGGTGGTACCTGGAGTGCAAGGGCCCCAGGGTGTCCAGGCCTTGAACACTCACCATCCCCCAGGAAGATGATGAGGTTCTTGGCTGATGTCTGAATGGGCTGCAGCTTCTTGGCAATATCCAGGGCCTTGGCTGCTTTTTGGTTCCAGAAGGCTGGGCTCTTTTCCTCCATTGGGCAGAGGTAAGTGTCAGCTACGAGGCTGTGTTTGTGAGTGGGGTCAAGCAGTTAGGGAGCCTCCTTACCTGGGATGACACCAAAGGACAGCTGTAGCCTGAGGCCCAACAGCAGTGCCCAGGCTCCCTGCATGGCTCAGGCTGGTGGAGGGATGGGGCTGATGGGGACCTGTAACTTAAATAGTTCTTGCAAAGAAAAAAAAAAGATTTCTTTAAATAGCCTTTAATCCCAGCACTTGGGAGGCAGAGGCAGGCAGCTCTCCATGAGTTCGAGACCAGCCTGGTCTACAGAGCCAGTGCCAGGATAGGCTCCAAAACTACATGGAGAAACCCTGTCTCAAACAAACAAACAAACAAACAAACAAATATAGTTCTTGCTTGAAAAACTCAAGTGCCCCTCCCCAATCCTCAGACTCCACCCCAACCCCACCCCTCCTGCTCTGGAAAGGAAACCCTGCTGCCTGGAAAGATGTGGCAGGGTGTGGTGTGGCTAGGATAGCCTGGGCCAGGGGTCCTGGCAGATGCTATGGTTGTCTTCCTTCTTAAGGGTGAGAGGCTCAGAACTGCTTCCCTGGGGTGAGGGTCCTGCTGCTAGGGCCACTCAGCTTTCTGCTTACCTATCCCTCTTGTTCCAGAGAGCCAGCTGGACCAGGATATGCTCTGGGGTGGGACTGGAAACACACAGCCCAGGTGCAGGGTCTGGATTTGGCCTTCATACACCATGGGCTTCACTGATGTGGAAACAAGGCTCACAGAGTAGCCTCAGTGTCAAGTTCACAGTCTGCTCACCTGCCTTTGAGGGGAGTAAGTTGGGTACCAAAGCATATAGTCTCAGAGTGACTATTGTCAAAGAAAAGTGAGGCTAGCTGAGCACCATTGAGCCATGGCCTGCTTTTTGTCTGAAGTTACTATGGCAGGCTGGCAGAGCCCTGTCCTTGTGTTTGAGTATACATACATAAGGGTGATGCCCAGAGCATGCCAACTTGAGTGAGTTCAGTGCCGAGCCAAACCTGGATCTTCCTGAGGAACAGGCAGGATTTACCCTTGGTATCAGCCCCTATTTTCTTGGGTAGGCAGAGGGATCCCAGGGTGAGTGTTCTGTAGGTGTAGCCTAGGATAATGAATTGAGAGCTGCTGGGTGGTGGTGGTGCACAACTTTAATCCCAGCACTTGGGAAGCAGAGGCAGGCAGATCTGAGTTTGAGGCCAGCCTGGTCTACAGAGTAAGTTCAAGGACAGCAGGGGCTACAAAGAGAAGCCCTGTCTTGAAAGAACAGAACAAAACAAAAAAGGAAGGAAGGAAGGAAGGAAGGAAGGAAGGAAGGAAGGAAGGAAGGAAGGAAGGAAGGAAGGGAAAGACAAAGACACTGGGAACATCCTGTGGCCTGAGGGTAAGCTCAAAGTGTTTCTCATAGTGTTTTTCTGACACAGTGGTGCCACCTCAGAGTATAGTTTGAGCCCAGAACCTGTGTACACAAGGTTCAGCATTACTCACAGTCGCCAAGAGGTGTGGGGGCAAGCCACATGTCCATGGATGGATGAGTGGATGTGATCCACAGATATGATGGAATGTCCTTCAACCCTAAGATAGAGGCAGTCAAGCATGGGGAACAGCCCTTCAATTCTAGTACTCTGTGGGTTAAGGCAGGAGGATGGAGAGAGAGTTCAAGGTCATCCTGTGCTCCATAGTGAGACCCTGTATAGTTATTGTCTAGCCTGATACCATTTTTTAATACACTCAATAAATCTGTTTTTGTTTTTTACAAAAAAAGAAAGGAAGGAAGGAAGGAAGAAAGAAGGAAGGAAGGAAAGGAGAGGAGAGAGAGAGAGAGAGAGAGAGAGAGAGAGAGAGAGAGAGAGAGAGAGAGAGAGAAGGCTCATATGAAGTCGGGTGTGGTGGTGGACACTTGTCATCCTAGCACCTGGGAGGTAGTATCGAGAGGATGAAGTCAAGACCATCCTTGACTACATGGAGAGTTTGAGGCTAGCCTGGGTTACATGAGACTTTGTCTCAAAAACCAAACAAGATGAGGTGTGGCTGAGGTCAGCTGAGCCAGCTAGGGCTACATAGTGAGACACATTCAAAAGAAAGGGAAGAAAAGGGAAAACAAACAACCAAAACAACAAGGTACTTTATTTGATTTTATTTTTGGTGGTCCTCAGCATTGAAGTTAGGGCCTTGAACATTCTGAGCAAGAGTTTTACCAGAGCTATATTCCCAGCTCCCAAGTAGTGCTACTGCTATACTGTTTATTAGTAGTATTAATTACTTGGCCTTTTTTGAGACAAAGTCTCATGTAATGCAGGCTGACCTTTAACCCCTGATCCTCCTGCCTCTACCTCCTAAGTGTTGAGATTGCAGGCACTTGCCCCAACGCCTGCCAGGTTTACAGGTAAATGTTATGTCACATAGTTTTTAAAATAACAATTCATTTTTTTTCAAAAGAAAAACTGCTGGGTGCCCTTGAGGTGCACGCCTTTAATCTCGGCACTTGGGAGGCAGAGGCAGGTGGATCTCAGTGAGTATGAGGCCGGCCTGATCTACAAATCGTGTTCCAGGACCGCCAGTACTATTGCACAGAGAAGCTCTGTCTTGAAAAACCAAACAATAACAACAAACTACCTTCATTTAAGCTCTGCCTGTGACTGACCCCTGACTGCCAGCAGCTTCCACATACAGCTCCTTGCTGTGTGAGTCACAGGTCTGACCTGGAACCCCAGGAGCTTCATTTGCTCCCCAGCATCTGCTTGCCTCTCCTTGGGCCCAACCATACACACATGCATCCTGGGAACTGAAGTTCCCTGACGAAGCTACCTCCATATTAAAGATCCTGCCAATGCCAGGCACTGAGCTACTGTACTCATGCCATGAGGTTACTTACTAGGAGACTGGTGGAAAGGTCACTGATTAAGAATGGTCCATCCAGACAGCGAGACCCTGTCTCAAAACAGGGTATTGGGGCTGGTCTGTAACTCAGGGGTAGAATGCCTGTCTAGCATTCACTAAGGCCTGGGGTCAAACCCCACCCCCATACTATACAAACTGGGTGTGGTGGTGCATGTCTACCATCCCAGGACTGGGAAAGTAGAGGCAGGAGAATAAGGAGTTCAAGCTATCCTCAGCTACATAGCCAGTTCAAGGCCAGCCTGGAATACTTGAAATCCCCAGACAATCTGCCCTTGGCTGTGTGGAACATGGTGACTGTGGATAGATTGAATATTTTAAGTGGAAAGCCAAGGAAGATCTCTGTCTATCTGAGGACCTTGAATTTACCTTTACTTTGTGACAACACTCCTGTTGAGTTGCTAAACCTTTCAGGCTATGCACAGTTGAACTCTGATGTCCACAGCATTCAGGAAATCTCAGTGTTTGAAGCCAGCTTGGCCAATATAGTGAGTTCCAGGCCAGTCAAGGCTACACAGTGCCATCTTACAAAGAACACTGGAGACATCATCTGAGTGCTATAGGAGAGGCCCCCAAAGCTGATGCTCCACCAGTGCATCCCGTGAGTAGATTCATTTACCTGCTTTTGGTGACTGTGAAAGGTCCCCCCCTTTCTTATATAAGGGTTTCTGTGTATCATATGGGATTCATGATGGAAGCAGGCAGTTATGCAAGGCTGACATGGAGATGGCACTGTAATGAAGCCAATACTGGTTAAGGGTCATTTTGGTCATGTTAGGCCCAGTCAACTTGAGGTGGTCTTGTTTCTTTATGGGTAAGCAGTCACATGATGTCCTTATGTTCTGGTTTTTGATTGTATGAACCTTAGCCACCAAGCATTTTCACTTTTCATTTCCCATCCTGCTTGGAGCTGTCCCTCTTTTAATCTTTTTGTTTGCTTGTTTGTAGTTTTTGTTTTTCAAGACAGGGTTTCTCTGTGTAGTCCTGGATGTTTTGGGACTCACTCTGTAGACCAGGCTGGCGTTGAACTCAGAGATCTGCTTGCCTCTGCCTCCCGAGTTCTTGGATCAAAGGTGTGCCACCACTGCCTGGCTCATTTGGCATTCTAATTTCTTCCTTTTCATTTATTTATTTATTTATTTATTTATTTATTTATTTATTTAGTTAGTTAGATAGTTAGTTAGTTAGTTAGTTTTTCGAGACAGGGTTTCTCTGTGTAGCTTTGGAGCCTATCCTGGCACTCTCTCTATAGACCAGGCTGGCCTCTGCCTCCCGAGTGCTGGGATTAAAGGCGTGCGCCACCAACGCCCGGCTCTTCCTTTTCCTTTTCTGTTCTCTTAACATTTTTTATCATCTTTGCCTTTGCCTCCATCTTTTGGTTGTTACAGCCATCACTCCCACCAGTCCTGAAGTGGTACTGCTTTGAGACAGGCCTTCCATAGCTGAGGCTAGCCTCAAACTTGATATGAGAATGATCTTGAACTCTTGATCTCCCTCTATCTCATGCTTGAATTTACCAACAGGTACCACTAAGCCCAGTCAAAGCAACTGTCTAAAATACTCCCAGACCAGTAAATACTTAGATAAGCTCCATGATTGAGGTCTTGGTCTCCCAAGTAGTCACAGCCTGACACAATTTTGATAAAATACAATTCTTTTTTTATTAAGCTAGATTTGTATAAAGGTCACTAAGGTCAGATAATTATTTTAGGAAAAGCCATTAGCCAGGCATTATGGTTCATGCCTACAATTCAAGCACTTGGTAGTTTGAGAAAGGAGAATTGTCATGAATTTGAGACCAGGCTGGGTTACACAGTTAAATAGTGAAACCCTACCTTTAAAAACTGTGTTGTAGGCCAGGTAGTGGTGGCACAAGTCTTTAATCCCAGCACTTAGGAGGCAGAGACAGGTGGATCTCTGTGAATTTGAGGCCAGCCTGGTCTACAGAGTGAGCTCCAAAACAGCCAGGACTGTTTCACAGAGAAATCCTGTCTCAACAACAACAACAACAACAACGTGTTGTTTTATTCTCTTTTGGAGTCAGGGTCTCACACTGTAGTTCATCTGCCTCAGCCTCACAAAGATGTCAGGAGTCTCCTCCCCCCTCCCTCCCTCTCTGCCTTCCATCCTTTTCTTTTTTGGTTTTTCAAGACAGGGTTTTTTCTGTAGTCATGGAGCCTGTCCTGGAACTCACTCTGTAGACTAGGCTGGCCTCAAACTCACAGATATCTTCCTGCTTCTGCCTCCTGAGTGCTAGGATTAAAGGCGTGCTAAGAGTTATCCTTTCTATAGGGGTTAGCAGGCTTTGAGGTCACTGATGGACTGGCGCCTAATCTGATTTAGACCTCCCCTCTTGTTTCCATAGTAACTCAGGATAGGGAAAGTTACAACTGTCCTTAGGATTTAAAATGGCACATGAAATGGTGGGGTTATCAAGGCTTTTTGAAGTTCAATAAAGGAGGCTACTGACTCTTGGTGAAAAGAATGAACTCTGGGCCAGCAAGATGGCTCATGGGGTAAAGGTGCATGCCACTAAGCTTGACAACCTGAGTTTGAACTCCAGGGCTCACATGGAGGAAGGAGAGAGCTGACATGGAAGAAAGGGAACTCTGCTTTCTGCCTGCTTGCCCTCACTCTCGCTGGCAAGTTCATCTATCCTACTGCTGCAGCATCCCTTCAGACTTCAGAATCAACTTCTTCAGGATTCCAATGCAGACTGAAGATCAGCAACTCTCCAGGAATCTTTCCAGCCTCCAGAGCCAGACTGGGACTGCTGAGATATCCAGCCTTGTGGACTGACAATTAGATTCCAGCCTCTCCAGTGAGAGACAGCATTGCTAAACTGTGTAGACCACATTCTGTGAGCCAATCTAATCATCCCCCTTTAGCCGGTGGTAGCAGCACTCACTTTTAATCCCAACACTTGGGAGACAGAGGAAGTTGGAACTCTATGAGTTCAAGATCAGTCTGGTCTATAGAGTGAGTTCCAGGGCAGCCAAGGCAACACAGAGAAACCCTGTCTCAAAAAAAAAAAAAAATACAAATGAACAAATCCCCTTTTAATATCTATTCATCTATCAGTTCTGTTCCTTTAGAGAACTCTAATTCAATCCCTTACTGTACTTCCCAGAATCCCCTCCAACAGTGTGTTTGCTTACTCTGCCATGGGCGGGGCTCAGCTTGCCTGCCTGCTTCTCTGAGTTCTTTTTCTTTCCTCCTCCTCCACTGTGTTGTGTGTGTGTGTGTGTGTTTCATTTTGTTTTATTCTCTGAGTTCTAACTCAAAGGACCTAATCTTTCTGTTTCCTTCTTTCCATCTCTTTCTTGGCTATTGACCAAAGTATGTTTTCCTTGACCCCCTGGAATTTCTTACTCTTTTTCTGTAGACACCCCTCCCCTTCTGCAGCTTCTTGTCCACCATTGCTATAGTTGCAGACAAGTGTGAACCACCATGTGGCTGCTGGGAACGGAATTTAGCTCCTTTGCAAGAGTGGCCAGTGCTCTTAACTGCTGAGTCATCTCTCTAGCTGCTCTGAGCTCTTCCTGAACTTGCTGTTTTTGTTACAAGTACCCAGGATAGGAAGGGATTCTACTCTATGCTGGCTGTTCCTTTCATAGGTTAATCTTTGATGTATCTTTCTCCAAGACACACACACACACACACACACACACACACACACACACACACACACACACACACACGGGGGGGGGGTGGGGGGTGGGGTGTTAATGACTAGAAGCAGCTACAAGTTATCCAGTGTTGATTTAGACCTCATTTGGTTAGGGGCTTATTGTTTTTTGTTTATTTATGTTTTAAATTGGGTTTATGAATATACTTTCCCCCCTGAAGGGACAAAAAGAAAGAACAGAGGGCAGGGGAAAACTTGAAGATGAAGGCCTAATAAGACTAGGAGAACTCAGAGATTTTTGCCTACTGTGAGTTCGAGGTCTTCAGCTCCTGGCAAGGCAAAGGGAAGAGGCAAACTGGGTCTTCCCCAGCCAGAACCCCAGCACCCTGGTGTGGGAGTGTGGCATGTGCAGCTTGGCTTTCCTCTTCCCTTCTTTCTTTAAATGTAGCAGTGTTGGAGTTTACTGAAAGATATTTTTAGTAGAAACTTTAAGCATGGGTTTAGGAGAAAGAAAAAGGTGATTGGAGAGATGGTAAGACAGTAGAGAGGTTGAGTGTGGGCTTTCCAAGGAAGATTTGCCTGCTTCTGTTGGTGGGTGGTATTGTTTTTGTTTGTTTGTTTTTTGTCTGGGAGACAGTCTCAGGCAGTCCAGACCTCAAACTTGAACTTGCTGTGTAGCCAACGATGATCTGGATCTCCTGATCCACCATCATTTACCTCCCAAGTGCTGGGATTACAGGTAAATGCTACCACCTATGGTTCAAAGGCTTCTTTTGGTGGCTGAAGACAGAGTTGATGTTAGGGTAGTGTTCAGGGCAGTAAGGTGTCCTGCTTAGTGGAAATTCCTTCCTAGAGAGTCACCGGTAGGCCTGGCACCCCATTTTACATGCCTCGGAAAGCCTTAACACCAAGCAGTGTGGACAGGTCAGGGCACGCCCTTAGGTGCCTCTTCTGGGTGAGCTGGAGTCCGTTCCATCAGAAAGATTATTGACCTACTGATGAGACTCCCTATAAAGCCACCAACTGTCATAGAGTCTGATACTTTGACACCTCTATTAAGGCCCTAGTCCCCTAGAGTTGCAGAGAGTAGATCAGAGAAGCATTTGTCTCTTTGTTGGAGTCCAGGGACCCTCATGTAAACAAATCTACAATAGGGTTGTTTCTATAGACAACATTTTTAGCCTTTACCAAGTCATCATTACAGACGTGGACTGAGCCATATTAATGACAAAATGACACATAAAAAGTATAGCAATGCTCAGAAACCCAGAGGAATAAACTAAAAAAGCACATGATATAGTTAGATTAAATTAGAGCATGCTTAGATATACAGGTCAAGTATATTTCTTTAACAGATCACCCATTTTTATCAGGAGAGAAGATCACAGAAAAGTCTCCACTCAGAGACTTGGCTTTCTTGGCTTGATGAGAGGGATTGCCCAGTGCAGAGATCAAATTAGCAACAGATCTAAAAGGGCACAGGTCAGATGCCACACAAGGGTGGACTGAACAGCCCCAAGGCAGCCAGCAGGCACAGAAGGATGTTGCCCATTGTAGTCCGTTCACTCATTTTTTTTTTGTGAGTGTGGCCCCAAAAGAGAACAGAAAGAGACACTAAAGTAGTCAGTAACTTTATTAGTCAGAGTTCTCAGAAGAACAAAACTTAATGAACCTCTCTATATATATCTATATTTATATCTTTATCTACATGGGACTTATTAGCATAGTTTACATAGCCTGGTGGTGGTGGTACACACCTTTAATGCCAGAACCCAGGAGGCAGAGGCGCTTGAATCTCTGAGCTCGAGGCCAGCCTGGCCTTCAGAGTTAAGTTCCAAGACAGCCAGGGCTACACCGGGAAACCCTGTCTTGACAGCTAGACTAGTAGGCAAGCTTCCTCCTCCATTCATATCCTTTAGGTAGGCCGACACCAGAAGGTGTGGCCCAAGTTAAGAGGTGTATCCTCCTACCTCAGAAGATCTGGATTAAAGGTGGGTCTTCCCATGTCAAATGATTTAATTAAGAAAATATCCCTCACCAGGTGTAGCCAGCTACTTGGGTTTTAGCTCATTCCAGATGAAGTCAAGGTGACAACCAAGAACAGCCATCACAGTACCCTTTAAGAAAGGAATACATACGAACCTTGTGATGGTTAACCAAGAATAGCCATCACAGTGCCCTTTAAGAAAGGAACCCTTGTGATGGTTAACATCTCCAACTTGACAGGATCTAGACTCATGAGATGAGCTCTGTGAGGGGTTATCAAGATTAGGCGAATCTCTGTCCATGTCTGATAGGATTTGCTTGATTATAGTGATGAAATGGGGAGACCCCCTTCCGATATGGATGGCCCAGACAGGTCTGAGTGGGAGCACTTGCTTTTTGTCTACTTGATTTCATAGTTCAGTTGTGAGATCACATATGCTGTTTACAAGTCCATCTACCCTATTCTCGACTTCATAAACACTGTTTATGAGTTCAGCTATCCCTGCTGCTACCCCTGTCAATGCTTGTTGGGAGCCAAAGATCTCAGGGCTTGGCATGAGATCCTGGGCCATTCTTGGCCAGCCACATAGTTGAATATTAACCTTTACATAGCAGCTCCTTAGAACCTCAGCTCAAGAAAAGAAACAACTTCACCCAGTCCTCCACCAACAGGCTCAGTCACCTAGGCAACCCTTCCTGGACCTCTTTCTTACTCATGAACTCTTTACCCTGCCAAACACCCTCTCTTTGTGGCTTCCTAGTATCCTGCCTACACTAACATCTGGTGCACAAACAGCCCATTCTATCCCTCCCCATATCCTGCTCTACTGACTATATAAGCTAGCCTGAGAAAAATAAAGT
Source organism: Cricetulus griseus (assembly GCF_003668045.3). Taxonomy (NCBI): domain Eukaryota; kingdom Metazoa; phylum Chordata; class Mammalia; order Rodentia; family Cricetidae; genus Cricetulus; species Cricetulus griseus. Next base: position 438,697,677 of record NC_048595.1, on the reverse strand, counting down.
TTGCTACTTGAGCAGAATCCTGTCTTGTGGTGGTTCTTTCTGCGTCTCTTGTCTCCATTCCCTATCCCTGACCCTCTTGCCCTAGATTGACATCCTTCGGGTCGGGACAAATGCTGCTGATGTTGGAACCAGTTTCCTTCAGGACCAGATTGGGACAGCTGAGGCATCCAACCCCATGGGCTGAGCAGGCACCCGTTGTGTGTCTCCAGCATGCAGACAGCTCTTGCTGGATGACTCTGACTTTAGCTTGTAAGTTAGTCTAGTAAATCCCTGTACAAAGCAGCAGCTGACAGTCCTCAGTGCTCAATACCTTCTGCCTGTCAGGGCTTCAGAGCAGAAGTAATATGACTTGGCATGGGGGAGGTGGGTTTTCATATGCGCTTGTCTATTGGGCTACTAGTGAACAAGCAGGACACTTTGAGAACTACATTTGATAGCCTCTGCTTTACATGTGACAGCATGAAGGAATAATACAGAGTTGAATGAAAAGAGATAGGAGGGCTCCCTATTTCTATTCTGTGACCAAGAGACACTGGGTAGTGTTGGCTCAGTATGGGTAGAAAGTGGTGGCCTTGGGTTGTTGGAACCCATAGTGGTAGTGAGGAGGTTTATGTTTCCGCACACTCCTGGTAGGGCCACAGGAGGTTAGTGGTGGTTTGAATGAGAATGACCCCATAGGCTCATATAATTGAATGCTTGGTGAAACTGTTTGGGAAGGATTGGGAGGTGTGGCTTTATTGGAGGAAGTGTGTCACTGGGTTTGGGCTTTATTATTTAAATGGGCCTGTGCTGTTCCCATTTAGCTCTATGCCTTGTGGTTGTGGTCTCAGTATATAAGTGCTCAGCCACTGCTCTAGAGCCATGCCCACAGCTGCCTGTCACTGTGCCTGCCCACTGACATGCTCCCATCACAATGGCCATGGATTTAACTTCTGAAACTGTGAATCCCCAATTAAATGCTTTCTTTTATAAGTTGCCTTGATCATGGTGTCTCCTTATAGCAATAGAAAAGTAACTAAGACAGGGTGGTGTGTTAATTCAGTTCTATTTCCTTGGGACAAGAAATTCTGAGAGTAGAACTGAGTGGCAAGAGCTTGGGGTGGGAATACAGGCTGAGGCACCTCTCTCTTTTCCACCCCTGCCTCAGAGAAAATTAAATTTGGCTAGAAGTGATGAAGAAAACATGGACATGAAGAGGAGAATGTACCAGGAGCTGAGGAACAGGACCCAGGCACCTGTCCCAGAACTTGGCCTAAACAATTCAAATAAAATGATGGAAAATTGAAAGGCTAGTGGCTAAATTTGTGAAAACGGACTCTCTTCCTTAAGTGTAGGCTTAATTTCAGTTCTGAAATTCCCCAAGTTACCTACACTGAAAAAGCTTGAGCTTGGATGCAATAGGAGTTTTGAAGGTCTGGAAAGGTTACCAGCAAACTTGAGAATCTCACACATCTGAACTTACGGGGAAACAGAAGGCAGTAGCTGGTAGTCTTTGTACAAAAAGCCCAGCCTTCTTGAACTACGACTAACCTGAGTGTCTGCAAGCCCCTCCTGCAGCTGACTCTGAGGGACTGGGAAGCTCTGACTGGGCACCAGATGTGTGATATGGAGGAAGAGGAGGAGAAAGATGATGATTGGGAGAAGGGTGAGGAGGAAGGGTTTGATGACAACGATGACAGTGAAAAGGAAGATTAGAAGAGAATGAAGATGAAATCATTGGTGAGGAAAGTTCTGGAGCTGATGAAGATGAGGATGAAGGGCAGGAAAAAGTGGGAAGGTGAAAAGAGAAAGAAACAGATTAAGTAACAAATGATAAAAAACCCTGGTAACCCGTGAAACCAGAGTTGTTCAATATGGCCTGGACTGCTCGTGGATTTGGTAGCTGTTTATTATTTTTAAGGGAGCATATATACCTATGTATTTTATCCCACTGTAAGGAAAATGTAAATTTCAGGTAATAACAAAAAACAAACAAAACAAAGCCATACACCCTTTGTTACCCAGGCCCAGAAAGACAAATGCAGCATGTTCTTCTATGAGGCTCTTAGCTTTTACTCTTTAGTTACATGTGCTTACACAGGCCATGGAGGGCCTGTGGAAACCAGGAACCTTGGGGTAATTCCTTAACAAAATGAAAGCAGAGAGGAAAAATGATGCAAGTGGAAAGGCTCTTTTTTCTTTTTTCTCATTTTTATTTTAAATTTATTAATTTATTTTTTCCATTCCATTCCCAGTTCCCTTGTTTCTTAAGATTTGTTAAAAACAAACTAAAAGATTATGTGTTTTGCCCGCATACATCTAAGTGTACTGTGGGTATCTCTGGTGCATGCAGAGGCCAGAAGGGGGTGCTGGATCCCCCAGATATGGAGTTACTACTGCCATAAGCTGCCATGTGGGTTCTGGGGATCAAACCCATGTTCTCTGCAATAGCAGTAATGCTCTTTGGAGTGGAAAGATTTAATTAGAGAAAGAAGTCAGGGGAGTGAGGGGATAGGATGGGGGTGGTTGACAAAAACAAAGTGTATATGTCACTTGCGAACTTACTATCTTGTAACATTATACACACATATGTGCATACACACATACATACATACACACATACATATATATATGGAGAGATATCCTACATGGCTGGATAACACTGTTCCTGAAGCTGTGCACCACTAAACAAAAATTACACAACCAGATTTGGGATACTTCCATGCCAGTGTTGGTCACGGATGCTCCAGAGACTCCTCAAACAGTACAGGCTCTTGTCCTTCCTCTTGGTTACCTACCAGAGCTAGAAAAGAGCCTGCCATGAAAGATGTGCCCACTTGCTATGGGTGCAACCAACCACTGCCCAATGATTGCATTTGAGGCCCCGCCACTGAGAATAAAGGGTGGTTGAGTGCTCAGCTCTAAACCAGACATGTATACCCTTCTAAGGCTTCCCCTTCAGAGAACAAGGTGGAGAAGGAAGAGGAAAAAATGTAAGCCAGAAGGCAGAAAGACGGACTTGGAAATGCCATCTTTTGGCTATGGCAAAGTCATCACAACCAGGAACTCAGAGCTGCAGTTACCTACACTGAGCTGCCACAAGACTGACAGCCATCGAGCAGTCATGGATGGAGGAGGGACTTACAGGGTTCTACACCTCTTGCTGGGAACTCTGTGACAGGGGGAGTCATGGTTTTCAGTTGTGTGCACTGGTGGGCCAGCCAGCTCTCCTCAGCCTGAGCTATCTCAGAAGGAAAGAAGGAGCAGGCTTGCAAAGTGATGGAGATTAGAGGTATCTGTCCATGCCACAGTTCTCATCCCCATTTCAACCAGCATTTTCAAGACGTGACAAACTCATGTGTCGGGTGTGGTCTTTTAGGTGAAATGGGACTAGTTTAGCTACTACCACAGGGCATAAAATATCACTGAACCATTATCGAGATGGAATTTTCAGGCATGGGGTCTATGGCTGGTGCTGGAAACACTGCTGATCTCTCCCCGACCCCTTTGATGATATCAAGGAAAGAATCTCAGTTGGTTCCTGAGTGTCTTTAATATTGTGATAACTTTCCCGTCTCTTTTGAAGCAGAGATAAGCACTATAGCCTGAGCCCTGCAGGCGAAAGACTAACACTGCTGTCTGCAGTCTTGACATACACAGCTGCCTTCTACTCATGGCTGGGGATGGTGGGCTTCCTGCTTTTTAATTAATTTAGTTCTTTGACAATTTCATGCATTTATATAAAGCATTCTGGCTACTCCCCAGCCTTTTATCTTCTTTCCTGCCCTCCTTTTTCCTCCCCTCCTCCTCCATGAGTCTCCTGTAGTGCAGCCGGCCTCAAACTTGCTATATAGGCAGGAATGACCTTGAACTCTCGATCCTGTCTCACCTCCCCCAAGCCCTGGGATTGCAGTCATGCACCACAGCACCCATCACTGGGCACTGAGGAGGGCACCCAGGGCTTTGCATATACTAGGTGAACACTCTTCCCAACTCTTGTTACCTCCCCAGCCAGCCTCTGCTTTTGGTAGCTATAAGTTTCCTTTTCTAATTATTTCAAGGGAAAAACCTAAGCTTGTTTAATGAAAAACATTAAATAAATATGGCCACAGGCCATATTTGGCTATGGCAAAACAAAACATTAAAGTGATGCATGAACAGCTGGGTTTTGAGAAGTGCTAACTGAAAGAAAGAAATCAGAGTTGGAGAGATGGTTCAGTGGTTAAGAGCACTGGCTGCTCTTACAGAGGACTTGGGTTTGAACCCCAGAACCCACGTGAAGGCTCACAACTCACTACCTCCAGTTTCAGAGGATCCAACCCCCTCTTCTGTGGCCTCTGGGGCACTAGACACACAAGTGGTCCATAGACAGATGCAGGCACAGCACCCACGCACACACAATCAGAATTGAAAATACTTAGTAAATGAAGTACATTTTGGATCTGAGTCCTGACTCAGTTCTGACATTTGCTGATTATCTTTTAAAGCATTGCCTCTCCAAACTTGGTCTCACTTAAGAACAGGCATGTGACAGAACCTGTGTCCCAGAGCTGCTATGGGGACTTAGTTTGCACTGAGGGGGAAGGGGAGGGAAAAACAGAGGAACAGGAGGCCCTACCCTGAGCTTCAGAACAAAGAAACAAGCCTTGGAATCCTACGAATGAAGCCCAGGGCCAGTGTTAAGGGAGGCGGCTCATTCTAGCACAGTAACCTTCTGTCCTGATGGAGACCTGTGAGGCAGAACCTTGCTTTGATCGTTGCACTTCCAGCAAGGAATATACACCCCCACCCCACCATGGGGAGCAGAAGAAACCTTGAGTTAAGTGTAAGGAGTAGGTGAAGTCCTGAGTGAATGTGTGTTGTTGACATGGGCTTAGCTTCCCCGGGAGTGACAAGCCTTTCCCAGATTTAACTCAGAGAGATGGCAAAGCCTTCCCCGGATCTGAATGCGATTTATGACAGTATATGCAGAAACTACCAACCATAGCTTCCTCCTCTGGGACGACTGCAGCCTGACTACTCCCTAGAGGACTCTCACGAGATGAGCTAGATCTGCACCCTTGCTCAGCTGTATGCCATAAACCTACCTCCTTAACTCAGAAGTATAAAACAAATGCACCAAGGCTCCGGGATGCAGTTGGTACCCTCCACTGGAGGGAGCAGAGTCCACCTAATCCCAGGTTTTCTGTACTTGTGCCCATGTGCCAGTCCTTTCTTCACCCTCTCATCACCCCAGTTAGCTCACAATCCCTGGGCCATGCAGGATGCAGCATCCCTATTCCTGGGGTGGGAACAGGAAGGAGGTGATCTAACAGCAAGGCAAGAGACAGCTGCCCAGCTGAGTCCCTGCTGCAGCTTCAGCCTGTGAGGAGGACCTAGGGATTCAGGAGTGGGCCTGCAGAGATGACTCTGGGCACCCTTGATGGTTTCATTCACCCACCAGGCAAGACCTCCTCTGTCTAGGTGTAGTGGTGGCAGCATCAAGGACCAACTGTCAGGTGTAGCTTAAAAATCATCCCTTAAAAAATTATTGTGATGTGTATGATGTTGGGGTGTGTGCACATACATGTGTAGGGCAGAGGATAACTTTGTGCAGCAAATTCTCTTCTTCCACTTTTATTTATTTATTTTTTTTATGTGGGTTCTGGGGATTGAACTCAGGTCTTCAGGCTTGCATGGCAGTGCTTTATCTGCTGAGCCATCTCCCCAGCCCCTGCCATCCTTCTGAGTCAATGGATGGAATCTGGATTTTGTGATGCCTGGTGCTTTGGGCATGGAAAAATGCAAAGTCATAGATTTCCTGTGCCATGTTCAGTAACTTCCCTGTGACTGGGTGTCATAAGCACTGGTCCCATAAGCACTGACAATCTCATTACGGCAGCATCTTGTTAGATGGAAAATCTACTAAGGTAAAATATGCCGAAGGAGAGTCTTTGTTTCTTACCCTACTGCATTCATTTCCTTGGTATTTGGCTAACTGCTTTCCAGAACTGTACGATATACAATTTATGAACACTGAGGAACACAGTGCAGTTCATGAACCTGTATGAGTAAAACAACCTTTTTAAGTAAAATAAATTACTTAAGTGGATCTACCCACTAAAATGATTTTGTATATACTAGAGAAAGAAACCCCTTGGAAATCATAAAAGCTCATAGAAAGGTACAGCAGGTTCAAGGAGATTATCTTATGCTAAGGTTTAATCAACCACTTGTTTATGTCTTGCAAGGGCGAAGATGTAATTTGGGGAACTCACAGAGTCCAGGCCAGCACTCCACCCTCAGCTATGCCCCAAGGCACCTCTGCCCCTTGAGTTTCTGTTTTGGGACTGGGTCTTGCTAAGTTGCCCGTCTGTTTCTGGAAGAGGGTAGAACCTTTCTTTTTAAGGGGCTGTGCTGGGGATTGAACCCAAGGCTTCTTATATGGTAAGCAAGCAGGTCCTCTACCACCCAGCTCCACCTTCTTTATTGTTAAACAAAGCATCACCATTGCTTTTGAATCCACCAGAGTAGAGTTCATCTTTTTTTTTATTTTATTTATTTTATTTATTTTATTTATTTATTTATTTGATTTTTCGAGACAGGATTTCTCTGTGTAGCTTTGGAGCCTATCCTGGCACTCGCTCTGGAGACCAGGCTGGCCTCGAACTCACAGAGATCTGCCTGCCTCTGCCTCCTGAGTGCTGGGATTAAAGGCGTGTGCCACCAATGCCTGGTTTAGAGTTCATCTTTAATGTGTCAATTTCTCTCATTCTTACCCTAACTCCAATTAATCCCTGGCCTGTGATTTGAGTCCACAAAGGCCTTTAGCTGGTGTCCTGTAAGGTCCCTGGACAGCTCTTCTGCAAGCTCACTACCTTGTCATCTGCCACACCACCCTCCTCAGGCCCCCTTGTGGTCTTCTTGCTCTACCCCACACCCTTAGCTCTGACACAGGAGCCTGCAAGGTCTATTGAGGCAAACAGGATTCATCACCACCAGGTCTGCTGACTGTGTCTTTAAGCAGACTTTATGGAAGCATTTTAATGGTCTGGGAATACCAGGCTGCTTGTCAGCAGGGATTTTTATCTTAGTTACGAGAATAATGGATTGTTTAATACACTCCTTGCTGAATATACAGGAAAGCTTTTAGGCCAATTGTGGATCCATTCTGGCTAAATATAAATAGCTTTCCCCCTACTTTTAGTTTTTTAAATCCGAATTATACATAGATGTAAAGTGTCAAATGGATCTGGCAGGTTTATTAAAACAAAATGAGAGAGCACTTCCATGGTCCTCGATGCATTTCCCACCTCAGAGGCAGCGACTTCCCCCTCTCTGTGTTTGTGTGTGTGTGTGTGTGTGTGTGCGTGCGTGCGTGCGTGCGTGCGTGCGTGTGTGTGTGTGTCTGTGTGTGTGTGTGTGCGTGTGTGTCTGTGTGTGTGTGTGTGTGTGTGTGTCTGTGTGTGTGTGTGTGTCTGTGTGTGTGTGTGTGTGTGTGTGTTCCCAAAGTTGATGGCAGGTACCTCCCGATTGCTTCCCACCCTATAATCAGGATCTCTGTCTGAACCCAGAGGTCACTGATTCAAGCTAGTCTAACTAGCCAGTTTGTCTCTTGAGTGCCGGAGTACAGGCAGCCACCACGCCTGCACTGCTTTTGCGTGAGTTCCATGATTAGAACCTTAGTCCATCTCCTGTTTGTGGCCAGCACTTTATCTATGGAGCCATTTCCCCAGTCTCCACAACCTCGCCTTGGGCTATTTATTTATTTATTTTTAAGTATTAATGTTTTGTTAGCTCTAAGGGTTTTAATATAATATAGAGGTCTTGATCAGGTTTGTTTTGTCTCAGGTTTCTAAAAATTTTTATAGTTATCACTTTGTAAGAAACGACACCTCTCAGAAAAAGAATAGAAAAATGAAAACAACCATTTCTCCATTTTCAGTTTTAAGCTGTGTCTACTGGTATTTTTCGTTAATATTTTGTCATGAACTACTGCCAAACAACCTACATACAATCTCTTTTTAATTGGACACAAACCTGCAATTTGGACAGGGTTTTATGTCTCCTCCATGAGGCCACAAGTGGGGTGGTGTGGTGGGGGTTGGGGACTGCATTTCCAAGATGCCTCCAAGCTTCCTCACAGCATGGCTGTGGAGCTCTCACAGACAGGAAGAGAAGCAACCTGTCTCTTAAGGCATGGCCTGAGACAGTGCAACATGGCTTCTGCCATATTTGAACTCAGGAACTAAAGAGCCTGGCCAGATTCATGGGAAAGGACAAGAACAGAGAGTGTGGTGGTTCGTAGGTGAAGGATCTTTTATCTCCCACAACTTCCCACTGAAGAAAGCAAACTGGCTACTCACCGTTCCCATGTCTCCATCCTCGAAATATGGTTCCAGGGTAGTTTAGACTCTCACTCAGCATTTACCTTAGAATGGCTGTGTAAGTTCCGCTGTTGCCAAAAGTGCCAGGTGATAAACCAAGAATGGCTTTTCTTTCTTGAACTGTTGCCCCCACATCCCTCCTGCCCCATACTTTCTTATTGCCACACATGGGCTACTTTCTGTGTACTCAATTCTGGAGTCTGACCATGACTTTGACTCTTTCCTGCTATCTCAGCCAGGGGCCTTCTAGATTGGTTGCCTCATGCACCTGGTGGTGCTGGCCTGTCCCTCAATCCTGAGCACCTGCTGCTACGGTAGTTTAGGTGTCTGAGACACAAACTAATCTAACTCCTCCCAAGGGTATCTGGTTAAGAACTGAGCACCATTAAATACCATTAAAGTTAATGATGGGCTTTTATTCTAAGTATCCCTTTAATGTTTATTTTCCCTTTCTTTTTGACAGTCTTGCTGTTCAGCTCTGGCGGTATTAGTATTTACTATGTACTACAGGCTGGCTTCCAATGCATGACAATCTCTTGCCTTAGCCTCCCAGTGCTGGGATAACAAGTATGAGTTGCCACGCTCAGCTGTTTTTCCTTAAAATAAGTTTTAAGACATTGGCGGGTCAGGGAGATTGGATTGTAATTATACCCTTCTCTGGTTTAAGACTATTAGCCAAGCAGCCAACTGGATGGCCTTCATGGTAGCTTGGATATCTTAACACTCCACAGACACCTTAAGGAAGTTACATAGCAACCACAACTGGTTGTTGCTGAAGTGCAACTCTGGCCCACGCAGAGCAGTCAGGTTCTTCCTTCTACCAAGTAGGTCCCGAGATTGAACTCAGGCTTGGTGCCAAGTGCCTTTACTGGCTGAGCGGCCTCACCTGCCCTTTCTTTTGTGCCCAATTAGCATCTAGTCCTTGTTTTTCCATTTCTCGTTTCTTTAAAGTGTTTTGGGCATGGCCACAGGTGTGCACAGGGCTTGCTGAATAAAGAGCTGAGAGAAGGGGGGCACTCGCTCTCTTCTGGGGTTCCGGTCTCAGGCCGGGTCTCGAAAGGCTGTAGAGACTAACCTGGGCTTTCGGTTTCTCATGTAAGTAATTTCCCACAATAAATAACCAGCATCGCCCATATTCCATGTACTGTTATATTTCATGTACACCACAAAATGACTAGAAGCTGGAGTACCCTAAGGATTTGGCAGACTGATTCCCCATGAGAAACCTGTCTGGGACCTCATTGGGGGAACTTCTGATGCCAAATCTGTGTTTCATGTGGGGACAGGAAGCCCCCGGGGAAGATGGCTGACTAGATCTGTAGCAGAGGGGCTGGCAGCACTTTCTGCATCTCTTGGGGCCCTGTGCACAGGACACTTTCCTGGGCTTGGTGGCCCCAGCCGGGGAGCCTCAGCTTACCTCTCCAAGGATGGGTCTCTTGTCTGCTGGTTGGGGAAGAGGTCAGTTCATTTAATGCAGTGGCAACACTGGCCTCTGTAGCAACCTCTCTCCACCTGCAGCCCACAGAGGCCCCGCTTTGTTGGATGTTGTGCAGTACTGCGGACTGGCTGCTCCAGCATTCTTTGTTGATGGCCTTGGCTCTCCTTTCTCAGGTCTAAAAGGGACTGTTTTCTCACCCTTAGCTTCCAACACAACTTCTTCCTCTATTTTCATTCACAATGAATCCCTCAAGACAAACTCTTTGCTGCCTTTTGGTGGTCTGTGGGGAGGAGGCGAGAGCAAGTGTTTTCAGGAACCCATCCAGTGGCCTTTAACAGGGGCTCTGACCCCTGCTTCCTGGCTCCCACTGACTGCAATACTCACTCCTGGAGCCAGCTATATCCACTTCGCCTCTTCTAAGCCTCTTGGGTTGCCCCTTCTGCTCTCCAGGAGCGCATCCTCTTCATACAGCGCAGCTGTTCCTCACTGAGTCATCAATGCCCTGTGGCTCAGCCCTCCTTCACAGGCCAGCCTCCCTGCCTCCCTGGAAACATTCATCCCTAGGAGGGGTCACCTCTGGCCGCTGCTGCTTCCTCCGCTGTGCTCACACCTCCTCAATTTCGGGAGGCCTCCACTCTAGTACTTGGTGCTTTTCCCCTCTCAGGCCCTCCTCCTCTCCCCTGGACTGTCCTCACTGGCTGCTGCAGTGGCTTTGCCTCTGCCTGGCACTAGCTCCCTGTCTTACCATGCCTCTAGTGCCTGGTGCCCCAGCTTCCTGTGGGTCACCACACCAGGCCCACTGGAGCCCTTTCCAGTGCTTTTCTAAGTATGACTGTGGAAGGTATCAGCCCCTCTCCCCAGAAGGGTGGGTTCCACGCTCCTGCCTTAGCTCCCTCACCCATGGTGGGCCTACAGCCTGCTCCATTTTCCCCTGGGAATACATCCATTGCCTGCTTCTGAGTTTTGTCACACTCCAGTCATGGAGTGGGACTGTGTCAGTCTTTCTTCCATGTGGGTCTGAAGGGGCCCCTGAGGAAAAGTCAGTAACTGGCTCTGTGCCCAGTGCTTCAGCCTGCAGTGGCAGACAGGTGTCCTGGACAGCTGAATGAATGAGCATTCCTTTTGATGAGGTTTTATGTCTTGTCATCTCTTCTGTCAACATTCCCCTCAGTGCAGAGTATAGAGGGCCTGTCACTTCAGTGGCGCACGGACACAAGTTCCGTTGACGTACTGACTCGGTGCTGAATGAACACAAAGAGCTTAGCTTTTGTGGTGTGGGAAGATTGTCAAGCCACTGGCTTTGAGCCTGGGAGGCAATGGAAGAGAACAGGTGCCTGGGTTTAGTTCTAGCCAGGTGCAGACTGGCTGCTCCACCTCAGATGGAGACTTGAGACTTAGTTTGTCAGATAGGTTGGGGGCAACCCAGGGCTTCCATGGCCTCATAGTTCCCAGTGACACAACGTGTAGCCTGAGGGTGAAGCAAACCTATTGTAGAAGCTTCTAGTCCAGCACCTGCCTCCTAAGCAAGTCCACACAGCAAAAATTTTCCTTGCTGACATGGGGGCAGTAGTTGCCCTTGTCTCTGTGTCTCGAGAGAACCCAGTACTCAGCTTCCTTAGGTGCTCTGTGGGGGGGGGGGTAGTGAAGGGAGGTGATGGGAGCCTGGGCTTGGCAGCATAGAGAAACTAGCTGCTTCTCAGAGGGTGGCATAGGTTTGAGGGATGGGGCCTTTAGTCTGGCATCCAGGGCTGGGGAAGCACCGATACCAAACCATCATCCCTCACCCATCTGCCCATCTGGGTATGTTGGTCTGGGAGTGGGAGCAGATGGGACATGTTAGGGGTTGCAGGATGGGCAGATGAAGTCTGTCTGAGGTTGACAAGCCACTGAGGAAGGCAGAACCCAGGGCAGATGTGGGCGTGTGTCTCTAGCTCTCATCAGGCAACAGCCCATCCTAAGGGCTACAGAATCCTTGCAGCTGTGCCAGTCACTCACCTAGAAGAACCTGTTAGGGGACTCTACAGAAGCTTTCTTTGGAGAAAATCACTGTAATCAAGATAAGATGAGCCTGTTAATCCCGATGCCACAGGGAACAGTACTGGAGAACAGGGCCTTGGTTGCTTTTGTTTTCATCCTAGATTCCAGTAGTTCTTGAAGCCAATTCATACTTTTCCAGTTTGGTGGAAGGAGAAGAGGCTGTGCCCAGTTCTCCATGAGGGTGTGGTCTGCCAGTGCTCAAGATGCTAAGCAGGTAGCTGGGTCAGGTGGGATCTTGTGTGAAGGGCTCCTGTGCTCTGGAAGGCCCAGCTTCACCCAGCTCCATGATCATTCCACAATACTAGGGTGTAACTTTGAAACTACAGGTATTGAGGTACCTACTCATATCATAGATGCAAACAGGGCTACTTTGGAGCTTCGGCCTATGGTATACAAGAGGGAGAGGTTGTAGTCCCACCTTCCCAGATCCCATGGGCTGGCAGCAGAGAGGAAGGGTGGGGAGGGATGGCCACAGTCACATGCACAGGGTGACTGGCAGCTCCCTGCTGTGCATACTAATTACCTTTTTAATCAGCCAGAAGGAGGCTGCAGCATCAATCTGCCATGCGTGGCTCATGAATCACCGTGGAGCTGGCAGGAAGGACCTGAGCTGATGACCCCAGCTCAGCTGTGAGGTGGGTCCTAGGGAGCCCCTGCCCTGGGTGCACAGGCCACCCTGCTGCCAGGCTTCCCCATGGCATCTACACAGACAGCACTTCACACTTGATTTTATTCCATGACACTGATTTGCTGAAAACCCCCATTTCCTGGGCAGGGAAGGGCAGTGGGTGGCCTGGTAGAAGCGAGGCTGCCTGCCCAGGAGGACTGGGACCCTTTCTGCTCAGGGAAGCATTGGCCAGCCTCAGCATTCCCTCCCCTGTCCCCCAACCACACTGTATCCCTTCCAGTTCATTTAAAAACTGAGCTGCAAAAGTAAAATAAAATGAAAAGAAATAAAAACAAACCCCTGAGTTGTTAAAAACCAAATTAAAAATCCCCTTTGGTGTCAAAAGGTCCTATTTCTAAAAGCCAGCAGGGTAGGGCAGGCACAGGCCTGGCTTGGGCTAGCATTCAGTCCTCAGGTTCCTCATCAGACTCCTTCTCCAGGCCCAGGGAGCGCTCAGGGCCCGGTGGCTTCAGGATAGCACTGTACTTGAGGGCTGTGGCCTCTGCCTGCAGGACCACATCCACCAGGCTGAAGATGGTGATGACCTGTAGCAGAGCCAGGCACAGGGAGAGGACAGGGTGGGTAAGGGCCTGTAATCAAAGCCCAGGTGAGCTGAGGCTCACTAGTTCCCTGAGCCTCTGTTGTCCATCTGTAAATGGGAGTCATGGGGCCTGGGGAGAACCAAAGGGCCAGATGGCACATGTAGGCACCTGGTATTCAGTGCACATTTATGAGCGTCAAGAGAACAGGCTGGGCTGGGCCAGCCTTTGGAACAAGAGGATATAAGGTCCACAGCTTTTAGCAGCTTCTCAGAGAATTCTGAAGGTTATGTTCTGGGGAGAGACAGCTCCTGTCTCTGTCTCTACTGGGTGTTCCCAGATGAGAAGTTGGCTTGGGCCTTAGTGTGGGGGCTTAAAACCCCACTGGGTAGCCTACAGTGCAGGAGGGGAAGTGAGGGGCAGATGAGGACCTAGGGGCACATGTGGGGGACAGAAGGTGGGCTCAGGGACACAGTAGGGGGCTGACCTGCTGTGTTGGCTCCTCTTCAAGACCCTCAGGTTCCCAGAGGAGAGTGAGCTCTGGCTTCTTCCCCACCTTCTGAAAGTGGTAGGATCGAAGGGGCAGTGCCTGGGGGTGTACACACAAGAGCTTCAGATGCTACCCCTGAACCTTCAGTTCTCCTGTTGGGGGTGGCCCTCTGCCGTGGCATATATCTGACTGGCTGGAGGGAACCCGTTGCCCTAATGCTGCTGCCTGCTGGGCCTGAGACATGGACCACTCCTACCCAGCAAGCTTCAGGAGGCTCTGCCAAATCATCTTTGCCCAAAGTGGCACCTGAAGGTGATGCAGGTCTAAGGGGCAATCCGGGAGGGACCAGGGATCTGGTGGTAACTGTAGGGAAGGGAACAGATCTACATAGGCTTATTCAACTACCTGATGGCTGCGCCCCCTGCTGGTGAGAGGTCTAACAGCCCAGGCTGAGGCCAGGTAACCGCAGAGCTGACCTAGAGCTGAGCTTCCATCCTGCTCAGTGAATCACAGGTGCCTTATGTTTCCAGCTGCACTTAGCCCTCTCCTGTTCTATCTCCTTTATTAATTCCATGTCTCTTCCAGTGCAGGGATCCACACTTCCCCAAGTTCTCTGTATGTAGGAGTTCAAAGCCAGGGGCAGGAGCCAGGTGACCACAGAGAAGATAAAACAAAGCCCCCCAGCAGACATTATGGCAGGCACCAAGAGAACTTTGAATAAACTGTCACCCAGGGAAGAACCCACAACAGGACAGGCCTTTCCCTTCTCTTCAGGGACACAGTGTTCAGAGCAGACCTGGCCCCCTCTGGCCTCTCCTCCCATGTGTTCCATAACAACACCCCAGGCCCACACACTACCATCCTGGTTATGTTCTGAGTGCTTGGGTCTTTAGGGAAGAGGTTAGGCCTGACCCCCGCAGGCCTACTTGGGTATCAGGGCAGGGCCTATCGGTCAAACTAGGGTCAGGAGTCTGGACCCTCTATTGCCACATGCCAGTGAAGCCCACTGATGAGGGAGGCCATCAGCAAGGATCTCAGCCTAGTCCTACCTTCTAAGCTTGGGAAATGACCATGGGCTGTTCTGGGTCAGGGCATATGGGAGTCCCCAACAAGGAAACAGACACAGGCAGGGAAAAGGCACTGAACAGAGTGTGCTGAGTGCTCTAGGGTTTGGTTTGGCCTGCAGGTCCACACCTCCCACTCCCATGGGGCACACTCACGTTGCAGTAGATGCGCTTCTGCACCCCAAAGCGCAGTACCAGCACATCGAAGGCTTGGTTCAGGACACCCATCACCATGGCTTCAGACTCCAGGGGGCCACTCTCCTGTAGGAACAATGATCTAGTCATGGCATCCTCCCAGGGAGGGCCTGCACTGGCTCTCTATACAGGCTCCTGGTGAGGGTGGGCCAGGGGCAGGGGCAGGGGCAGGGGCAGGGACCAGGTGGACACTCACCCTCACTAGAACAGCAAAGAAGAGGCCAATGCTAAGTTCCTGCACACGCTTGGAAGCCATGCGGCGGTCATTGCAGTGGTCAGCTTGCTTTTGTAGGGTATCAGGCTCCACATCCGGCCGCTCACTGTAGCCTGGGGAGAGGGTGATCAGGGTTGCTACTGCGGGGACTGAGGAAGGGTGTGTGCTGAGGCCAGGGCTCTGGGGCCAACTATGGTCCCAGGCTTTCAGTAAGTCCCACTGCAGCTCCCATCATCTGGGTGTGGGTAGGCAGTGTTCAGACTTAGGTTTCTCTGCCCCTTGGGACTTCCATGATCACAGTAATGTGGTCTCTGGTCACTTACTCTGAGAGTGGGTAACTCTTCCCAGGCCAGAGTCATGTCCCTTACCCAGAGCAGCAGCCAGGAGGCGGTGCACTATGACGTCAGCGAAGCGGCGGATGGGAGAGGTGAAGTGTGTGTAGAGGGGGACGTTGAGAGCATAGTGCCGGAACTGCGCCTGGTCCTGCAGCATCCCAGAGCAGAAGTACAGCGCCATCTGCAGGGAGAGTAAGCCTGACTGGTCTGGTGGGTGCTGAGACCCAGGCCCAGCCCAGGCAGGGTTGGTACAGGCCTCCCCTATAAGCTTTAGGCAGCTCATCAAAGCCAGTCAGGCTCTTGGGGCCAGGTCATTCTACCTAAGGGATCTCAGCAGCTGCCACAGACAGAGGACAGTGGTGCTCATTCCCCTTTCCTGCTCAGGACACACGTTAGCCATGCCCAGGGCTGCCAGGACTATGTCTATGAGTGTAGTGCTTGGAATAGCTCAGAGAGCTATGTCTCTGCTGGGTATAGGGTGTTGGGAGCCCACAGGATGCTAGGTGGCCCCTAGCTCTGTAGGACTAGCCACCAGGTCAGCTGCATAAGGGTTCCTCCTTCCTAAGGTCCATGGCTGATGAGTTCCTGTCAGGAATGATGTAGAGGGGGTGCCTGGGGACTGATCCTCCTTAGGATGGATCTGGGCTTCCCCTAGGTCAGGACGATTGCATAGAGGAAAGCATATGGCTACATTGGCCCAGGGCTGTGAACTGTCTTCTGGAAACACAGCCAAAGCTGAGGATGTCACACATCCCTGGCCAGCACGAGAAGGTGCCAACCCCCATGGGCGCTCAGCCCACAAACAGCTCCTCAGCTTTTGTTGAGACAACCCCATCCCCTCTGGCTCTGATCTCTGTCCAGCTGATGGCCGAACTTGCCCACTGGTTCCACAGTACTCCAGCAAATGTCAGCCACGGGAGGCAGTTTGCTAGCCTGCCAGCATGTGTCTGTTTGCTTCTAAACAACTGCCCAAGGTGACACGCAGGTCTAAGAGACCTGGGTAAAAAGAGCCACTGAGCTGCTCTCAGCCTCAGCACAACCTAGACAAAGTGTGACCTGAGCCCTGCCATAGCCCTTGAATCAGCAGCTGCTGCCTGCCACTCCCTTATAAGCTCCAGAGTACCTGGCCAAATGAACACCTTGCTCTGGTTACTCCTGTACAAAGCCCTGGAATTCAGGGTACTGCCTGGGCCTTGAGTTATGTCTAGGGCAAGTTGGTAGAGAAAGTGGGCATAGTCTTCACAGAAAGTCATGTTTATCTTTGTTCTTATTAGTGGCTCAGTTCCTCAGAAAGGGTGGGGTGAGGAGGAAAAGGGGTCCAGGCAACAATAATGGCTCTGCAGTGGCCAGAGGTCCTTGGGACAGTTCTAGTGTCCTGTTTCAGCAGCTCTCTTGGGAACCAGGTTTCACTCTGCTCACTTCTGTGCTTGCTGTTGCTATGCCCCTGTCACTGGGTCACTCCTTGCCACTGGAATCCTGGGTGGCAGAAGCATTCCACAGGGCACAACCCAAGGTCTTTTAGGCTTTTGGTGAGCACAGCAAGGTCTCAGCCCCTCTGCTGTGGGTACTGCCTGGGGTAGGGGTGGAAACAGACACTGGAGATTGGGAGCAGGGAACAGGCAGCCAGGTCCTCAGAGGCCCTGACAGCTCCACCCTAGTAGAGCCAAGAGTTATCAGGAAATAAATCAGCTGTGGCTGGCTGAGGCCACATGACTCTCATGAACAGATTGAATCTGCCTGAGAGTGACTGACCCTTGAAAAATGGCCTGCCACTGCCCTGGCAGGTGCTGGGGCCCACAGCTGACCCCATTAGTACCCGTAACTCCCATCGACCTGCCAATCTACTGAGATGGTTCCCACCCCCAGGGTGCTTAGGCCCTGCAGGAATTGCAGTATAGCCTGGAGGGCTGTGACAGGCAGCTAGGAGCCAGCCCATCTGTCTACCTCATAGCTGTCACCTGCCTGAGGACATGGGCCCAAGCTCCTAGCAGACTGATTCCCCTGGCTAGGATCTGCCGCTGTAGTAAAGGTGGAAGTCCTTTCTCTTGCCTAGGGTTTCTGGCAGCCATAGGTCAGAGCAGCCCTCGAGGGCTGGAGCATGCTTTTGTACACACACACACACACACACGCACACGCACACGCACACGCACACGCACACGCACACGCACACGCACACGCACACGCACACATACAGGAGAGTCTTCTGGAGCCCAGGGCCTGCCTATCCCAGGCATGACTACAGCATCCCTTGCCTGGCAGTGTCCCTCCGCTCCTCTCTACCCAGCAAGCCCCAGAGCAGAGCAAGACAGTGGTAGGTTTGTATACATGGTGCCTGCCAGTTATAGTTATGGGCACTCCTGGGGACAGGGACAGGTGTGGCCTTTCCTTACCTGCATGGGCCGGGAGTACATGTTGGTGAGCACCTCCTTCCGGGCCAGAGAGTACTTGTCATCTCCAAATGTTTTGGTCAGGCTTTTCTAGAAGCAAACCCCAGAAACCTGTTTAAGATATGGTCAGGCTTGGGAAGAGGCTTGAGGCTAGCAGGCTCATTACCTGCTAACCATCTGAGAGTAGAGAAGGGTTCCCAGGCTATGGGGTCCAGCCTTGGATTGATGACAACCCATGGGACGCAAGAGCAGTGGTCCACAGCATGTGGCAAACAATGGGCCTGAGATCTTCCATGCTTAGCTGGCAGGCCAACTCTGCCCCTCCATCCCACTCCAATATTGGAGTATGGGTGGGAGATCTCCTTTGTGTGGGATGAGCCAGCACACTGGTTCTGCAACCCCCTAAAGCTTAGCTCCAAGAAGGGGGCACTGAAGTGACTTTCTCTAAGAAAGATTCCTTGTTTCCAGTCAGCCCAACTCAGCAAGGACTAGTTCTTGCTATAGGACATGCCAGTAGCTACACCCTGATATCACCCTTGATCCAGATGCAGATAATAGAGCCTTCCCCTAGCTGGAGCCATCCTCCCCACTTCAGGGGAGACCTGGCTGTTCTGAACAGGGAGGGACTACAGAGGACACAGAAGTCACCATGAGCCCAACTCCAGGCTGTCATCTCTTTTCTCCAAGCAGGGCCTCCCATTACCCGCCCACCAGTGCTCACATTGAGAGCCCCTGCAGAGCTGACATCCATGGGCAGTCCCATCTGGTCACAGAACTCCACCAGGTCACTGAGCATCTTTGTCTGTGGTGGTGGGTGCCGGCGCAGCAAGGCTTGCTCCGGGAAGGTGCGGAAGATCTTGTGGGCCACTGCCATGTTGGCCAGGAGCATGAACTCTTCTACAAGCCTGTGGGGAAGGGATAGTAACTAGAGGGATCCTGGAGGCAGGTGACACTGCCCTGTCCCAAGATCTCTGCTTAGCTGGTTCTCTTATACCTTAGTTCTCAGTGTAAGAACCTTCTTATGACCTGATCAAACTTGTTCCTTCTAGTGTTTTCTCTTTCATCTCCATGCTTCAGGTTCTCCCAGAGTCAACCTGCCAATAGTGATTTTCTCTATCGGTCTGAATGTGTGTGTGGTCTCCTTGCTAAATGGGGAACAGTGACAAAAGATGTCTCATTTCCCACTGACAGGCAGAAGCTCTCAGGTCATACCTGGTCCAGAGACGGTACACAGTAAAGATCTCTGGTGGAAAGGGTGGCTGGGCTTCCTCTAGGGCTCACTTGTAAGAAAAGCTATCATTCTAATTTACCTTCACTTGAGTGTAATTAGAATTACTGTTAAGTGCATGTGGACAAATTTCTAAATAGGAAGATGGAAACATGTCAAGGCCCTAGTGTGGAGAAGCAGGGACTGATGGAAGATGAAGTAAGTGTTCCAGGACCAGGAAGCCAGGCAAAGCAGGAGTTAGCATCAATCAGCCCTGGGGTCAGTTACCTGCCTTGCCTGCTCTGCCCAATAGTTTGTGGCCAGAGCTTTTTAGGCAGTTACTTGCCTCCCAGTGCCCAATCTCTCCCTGTGCTTGGTAGTGCCTGACCACCAAGTCTATGAGACACAGTTTAAATAATGGCTCTGCCACACTCTCGTTGTGGGACTCTCAATGAATTGCAGACCTCTCCCAGTCTTCCTTTCCAAAGTAAGACAGGGTTAATATCTGATCACAGGCGGGGTTGGTGCAAACACAGATGGAGGGAACATGTGCTATGGGTTGGATACAGACAGGAATATCAAATGCCCAAGACACAGTGGTGCTTTCCCTTCTTCCTACCCACCACACACATGACTAACACATCTGATAATCCTCTCTCTGCCTCAGCCTCCAGAGTGCTGGGATGCTCTGTCTGTTCCTGCTCAGACTGTTACCCAAATGTTCCATGTTTGTGAATTTGTCCACTCAATAGGTGTTGCTATGGGTGGGTGGGGGCAGGCATGTGTCATGACTTTTTCTCTTCATGCAGTCCCAGAATCCTTTGGACTAGAGCACACAAGTCTGTTCCTTGTAACTGCAGGGCTGAGCCAGGGTTGCAGTTTATATGTGAAGCCAGCAGGTGGCAGCAGGGCCTCACACCAGGGTTGTGAGGACAAGGCAGGCAGGCAGGATAAGGAGCAGGGCTGGACTAGTGGCTCAGATGGGGACTCTCCTTGCCCCAACCTACAGGTCAGAGTGTGTCTTGGGATGAACCAGACTCCTGCTCCACAGGAGCTCTTCTGCTTTGCTACTCATGAGCTCATGTAGGGACAAGGACAAACACACGAAAAGGGATGGGTGAATGGGACCACTAACAGACGCCAGGCAAGCTGCTTCTCCAGTGACCATAGCCCTACTACATATCTTCCCTGGACATCTGCACAATACCATAGGCTACCCGAGGCCTTGAAAAAAGAAGTGCATAGCTAACCCTGATCACAGTCCAGTGCGGCTCTGGACACATAGGCTGGCCTTATTTAGGTGCCTTGGTTCCTGTGGATTCCATTCCCATAAAGCAGCCCTTATCCATCTGTCCATCCTCTCTTTCTCCATACATCTGTCTTCCCCTTAATCTCTCCCTCCGAGTAAGACATCAGCCTGTGAACCCTGCACAGCAGTTTAGTAAAATCAAAGTATAAACCTAAACATGGTCACCAAACAGGAGGATGGTACAGCACTAAGTCCCAACTCTTTGGTGCTAATAAGGCTCATTACTATGACAGGGCGGCTGTGGGGGCAATTTCCCCACACCCTGCCCTTAAAATCCTCCCACAGCTGCAGGTGGAAGGGGAAGGGCAAGCCTGTATACACAACAAAGGGCTTGGCAGATGCTCTGGCCCTGGAGCCCCATGACTCCAAGAGCTGTAAGATGGTCCCCTCAGGATGAGACATGGCCAAGTCACTGGCAGCCAGTCACTCCATGGAGGGGTGCACAGAGATCCTTTACTCTCACTTAGGACTAGCAAAGAGCCCCTTTGAAGGCACCTGTCTACCCCTGAGCAATTCTCACTGTGACCAGCAGAGGGTCCCCAGAATCTTCCATCCCAAGATCTGGGACATGGCAGGAGCTGCTTAGAACCCAAGAACTTCTGGGTCAGAACAGCCCCAGAGTTCACAAATTATGGCTCTGTGGCCCAATGTCCAGTGGTCCCTGGAGTGACAGTGGCTGTTTATTTCTTAGTCAAACCACCTGGGCTGAGGGGTCTATGCATACAGGGGTGCGATGGTGGCCTCTGAACAGTGAGCTCATCAATCTCATCTATTCTCTTTCATGGGGAAGGGGCGATGCTGCATACATAAGCTTGCAGCCAAATTCAAACAACACCCTGTGCTATCCCAGGGCAAATGAGCCAGGCTAGAGTACATTAGGGAATGGGACTGAGAAAGTGGCTGAGGGCTGTCTGGGTTGCCATGGCTTAGACTCTCCTTCTGGTCTGGGCACCTGCCTTCGGTCTTAGGACACCTCCTCCCCCAGTGACAACATCGCACAGGCATGAGATCACTCAGTCGCTGGGGATGGGGAGCTGGAGCCCAGCAACTGCCTGACAACTGCTCTAAATAGGGGCTCAGAATGGCTGCCAGCCAGGATCACCTTCCAGAACAGCAAGCCAAGCCCTCAGAGATGGGGCCTCAATCCCAGGCCTGGCATCTGCTGAGCATCTGGAGCCTTGAGCCACTTGGGCCCCACAACTCTGGAGGTCTTGGGTGGGATTGTGCTGTGACAGAAAGCAGTCAGCAAGGACATCAGGGTGAAAGCTCACAGTCCTCACTCACAGCATCCCATACCTGTCGTCAGGCTTTGCAGGGCCTGGTGAGAGACAGGGCAGGCTTGTGGCTTCTCACCTCAGGGAACAGCTGAGCATAGCAAGCAACAAACAACCTACATATAAGTACACATCCCAGATGCACAGATCACAGAGAAGACAACTTCACCCAGAACTGTACCAATGCCACTTAAAGAGAGAGGCACAGACACAAATGTAGATGAGGTGCCAGGGCTTGCTTTGTTTGTCTTTTTATTCTGTGTATCTTCACCTTAGGAAGTGAGTGTGCTCAGCACAACTTAGGAGAGAGCTGCTGGAGGCAGCACCCCACCATCTGAGGACCTGACTGGGACGCGTTTGTTTGTGTCCTAAGTGTGCTTATTATTTGAGGGTTACTAATAAAAGTTTGTTTTCAGATAGGGTCTTCTCTATGTAGCCCAGGCTGGCTTGAGACTTGTGATCTTCCTGCCTCAGCCTCCTGAAGACTGGGATTATCAGTGTGAATCACCATGCCTGGCAGAGATCAGAGCGTGGCTAGGTGAGAAGCAGGCCTCTGAGGAAGGTGGGCGCAACAATCAAGCAGAGATGCTGAGCATTAAGTCCCTGGCCATAAATACATGCTAAACAGACGGTGGTAATATGAGCCCTGACTTACACCTTGCTCCTCTTGTCTGGGCGCCTGCCCTGTTATAATCTTCTTTTTCCTAGAGCAACAGGGTATGTAAGACTGTGTTAAGTGTTCCAACTCTGGGACTTGGGGTAGATTTACAGAAGCATCTCTGGCTCTCCATCACAATGTCATCTATCACCTTTGTCCCAGTTTTCATCTTCTGCTGCTCTGTTGCCTTCACACCAAAATAAACTGCATCATTCTTCCCTCTTCCACCCTACTCTAGCCTACTCAAGTTTTGAGGCCCTTTTGGATTCTGTCCTTTTGTATCTCTGTTCCCATAGCCCAGAGTTGGACTTGTGTGTTAGGGCCACTCTTCTCTTCTCTCTTTTCTTTAGCAATCAGTCAAGTGTCAGGCTGGAGGATGGTGCAAGGAACTCACTCTAAGCATCCTCTTGGTCCTCATCATAGCACCTGGCCTTCAGGATTGCGATGGCTTCCTGGTGCTAGGTTATAGCTCATGTACATGCTCTAGTCCCAGGGTGGATGTTCAACAACCCACAGAGTGAAGGACTCCCAGGACAAATCACAGCTGGCTCCAGCTCACAAGGTAGGACCGCTAGGTTCCTATTACCAGTGCCCTTCCTTTTAGTCCCCAGGTGCTTGCTTCTGACTCCAGATATTCCCTGCCAGGCATGCTGATAACCTGAAGCCACCCAGTCTCCTCGTCTTTCCTCTACACCCCTACTCCATCTACTGGGTACCACTTTCCTAATATACAGCAGCAGAGTTACTTACAACAGCAACAGCTGGCAGGCCCCAGCCTTCAAAGTTAGCTGTCTCTTTGTTGGATTTCTTTTTAACCTTTTCTAGCTGAGGCCTCACTCTATCCTGCGTGCCACTTAAATGGCCTGAGGATACCCTTCTCTTTCTAGATGGGAGAAGCAATGTGCAAATATGGAAGTGACCTTCTCCAACTCCTACATCCCCTAAGCAGTGGTCTGCTCTTGGGACCAGCTGCCTTGGTGGCAATCAGAATGCCTCAGTCCTTCCCTAAGATGCTCGCACAGAGAGGTATGCTCACAAGCAGGATTAATTCCAAGGGATGTCAAGGAACCAAGAGTGAAACCTAAAAAGCTCCAGGGGGAAAGTAAGGAATTGAGGAAAGAGGCTGGAAGGCTGCTGAACAAGGAAGATGCTTCACATAAGGGGGTGGTAGGGAGAGAAGCAGGACCAGTTAGGATTCGGGCCGAGGAGCTCATGCTGGTAGACAGTAGTCAAAGCAGCAATGCAGTAGCACAGTAGTGAACCAGGTGAGCAAGGTGAGTGCACTGGCCCTCAGGTCGCCAGAGCAGAGGGGAGAGGTGTAGAAAGAGGCAGAATGATGCAGATGAGCTGCAGCAGGCTGTGCCTGGTGAAAGTCTGCAGAAGCAAAGGACAGGGCAGGAAAGGGCCCCTGCGGCTGGCAAGTAGTGGGAGAGCTGGGAAAAACAGAGAAACGGGGAAGGAGTGATAGGTCACTGCAGACAATGCTTCATTCAGGTATGGTGAGAGTCAGTGACTGTAAGAAGGGAGCCAGGGGCTTTGTTACTATTTTCAGAGAAGCTGAAGGTACTCTGTGAGGCAGGGACTCATGCTATGAGAGAGACTGAAGGAAACCAGCCAGCAGGCCAAGAGGAGGAGGGAGGGTCACTGTCTCATGTCTGATTCTAGAGCAGGTGAGAGCATGTGAAGTCCCAAGTCAGTGCAGAGGAAGGGCCTGAGAGAGGGTCTATAGCCTCTGTCCTGACAATGCTCCCTGTAGGAAGGCTGGTCATAGCAGCTAATGCTGCTTCCTTACAGACCCTAGAGGTCACAGGTCACCTCTGATACCATGCTGCAGCTATCAGGAAGATAGAACCCTTGCTCAGTCTCACAGCCAGTCAGGGACAGAGAAGCTAGATGCTATATTCCCTGGCCTCCTCGTCCAGCACTGTGCCAGAGGGCAGATGGGTGGCCCCAGAGCACTGCCGAGCCCACTGGACAGTGGAGAGAAAACAGTACTGTACCTGCTAGAAACAGCTACCTCACTGTGGCCTGAGGACAGGAATGGGTGCCAGGGTAGCTGCTGTTTCCACTCTTAGAGCTCAGTTCCTTGAGAGAACAGCAAGAGGCTGGCACAACCTTGGGTCTCTCCTCAGGCAGGGATGAGGTGCTGAGGGGAGGCCCTGTCCAGACACAGCCTCTCAGGCCTTGCCTTTGCACCTGGCCTCTTAATACTGCCTGGCAAGGGAGGTGGGGTCTACGAGTTGTTCTACCCTCAGATCCAATTTACCTGCTAACCCAGAAGAGAAACTCATCTCCTCCTGCTTCATACCCAGAACACTTGCAAAGTGGCTTCAGAAGTGATCCAGAGCCCAGCTGGGACTGACCTACAAGGCCAGAGCTGAGGGGCTGGCTGTTGCTGAAACCTGAAACTGCATCCATTTTCAAAGACCCAAACCAAGTGTGAGACAGGCCGAGCCTCTCTGCCCTCAGCCACCAGGGCACTTGCAGAACTCTGTGGGAATCTCATGTTAATGGAATTAGGCCACTCACAGAGATTGTTCAATTAGCTCTTAGTGAAAACTGCTAACTTGGAAATTTGATAAGAATTGCTCCCAGCCAGTTTCAAATTCATTTCTTCTGAAAACCAAATTTTCCCCACATGGGCACATCCTCACTGTGGGCTAAAGAGCCCTTGGGCTCCTCAGTCACTGTGAAGGCAGCTGCCGGGCCTCTCACAGGAGCTGTGTGCTGGAGCATGGCCCCTTCTCTACAGCTGGGCAGCACAAGGCAGGGAGGCAGCAGTCACTCTCACAGGAGACCTGCTGCTCTCTCAGCGGCCCCAGATTGAGTGTAGTGTGCTGGAAAACTGCAAGGGAATGGGGCGTGATGGAAGTCAGTGGTCCCATCAGCACTAAATTGAGCCGCTGGGGGGTGGGAAACTTTAGAGGTCTTTGTTCAGTTCCCTGTGAGGCCAGGCCAGGGTGGAGCTGGTGGCTAGGGAGCTGGAAAGTGGAAGCCTGGGGGTGGGGGACACAGTAGCTGTAGTCCAAGCAGCAAGGGGGTGGGGAGGGGCACCTGGGAGAAGCAGCAGCAGCAGACTGACAAGGCATCCACCGTGGCTGGACCAAGGGCCACTCCACGTCACAGCTAGAGCCTCTCACTGACCCCGTTCCTCCTGGGCTCCCTACAACCTGCTCAACGTTTTGGACGTTCTCTTGAAACCACAGGGAAATGAATGGGGCCTAGTTCACAGGCATGGAAAACCCCAGAGGACCAGGCCTCTGGAGCCAGACATAACAGGCCTTGTGGGTGAGGCCAGAGCCAGGTTTTCTAGTCTGTGAGGCTGAATCTACTCCAGGCCTTTCTATAGGTTCGGCAGGCGGAGCCCTGCTGCAGTGAGGCACGTTTGAGCCATGTTTTTCTAGCTCAAAAGGAAGTCTCCAGAGGCTAGACTTCCAAGTGCAGCCCTCTGGTGCTGCCAAAGGGAGGCCCAGTGGCTGCGGTAGGGAGGGGGAAGGGATTGCTCCCAGCCGGTTGACAGCACTGAAAGCCCTTTGTCAGCGTAAAGCTAGCCACAAAGCCTTGCTCTTCCCAAGGTTCAGCTCTGTGCACAGAGGCACGGGGCAGGCCTGCACGTGGGCAGCAGCTCTGGCTCCTAAGCAGAACCAGGAGGCAGTTTGTGCCGTGTGGCCTTGCAGCAAGGGGTAATCGGGCCTCGCTGGCTCCATTACGATGTTGACACACACTCCTTTCTGTAGCTCCATTGGAGTTGGGCCCACTGGCTAGAGGAGGTGTGGCCAAGGCACACAGAAGCACACCACCTCAAGGAGCCACTGCCTGCCCGCAACAGCTCTGTGGCCCTGCTCACACGCCTAGCCAAGGCCAGGGCTCCCTCTCACGCCCAAGTAGAGGAGGCTGGCTCTGTAGATCTGCACCAAGAACAGAGCCTGGACAAGCTAAGGGGAACCAACTGGGTTACCCCTGACTTTGGCAGGGATCAACTTCAGTTCTAAAGCTAGAATTTGGGTACTAAGATGTTCAAGGGAGAAGAGTGTTTTAAAATACAAGACTCTCTCTCTCTCTCTCTCTCTCTCTCTCTCTCTCTCTCTCTCTCTCTCTCTCTCTCTCGCGCGCGCGCGCGCGCACACACACACACACACACCAAAGACAGCTAGATAGGAGAGAGGAGGAGCCAGATACTCCTGGGAACACAGGCTGTTCTGCTTTATTGAAAGTGTTTTTTGCTTGCTTGGGCTGCTGGGGAGCGGGCCCCATTTTCCAAGGCCACCCTGGAGTGATGAAGCCACTAATGGTGGGAAGGAAAAAAGAATGTGGACAAGCTCTGTGTGTTTTGTTACCCAGCCCTGTGAATCCTTTCCCAGGAAGATATTGTAGGTCTTAATGTACACAGAGGGAAACTGAGTCTCAGAGGCTACAAAAAATGACTAGCTCTAGATTGTAGACCAGATCTGGGGCACCACCAAGACCTGCAGCTTTGACTTCACCAGGGTGGTTGTGCAAAGTGGGAGGAGGCACAGAAACAAGTGATTCCCTTTGGAGAGCCCTGCACTGGGATGCACATGAAATCCAAATGCTAGACGCTCAGACTTTTTTTTTTTTTGTACCTAGCAGACTTGTGTATCAGTTTACCTAGGCAGCCCACTCCTGTAACAAGTCAGAAGCAGAGCACAGCTAGATTTGCTTGGTGGTGCTGTTCCTGTGGGTCTGGGTTGCAACACTGTTTGGTTCCATCTAATCAAGAGGACACACTGGAAGTAACTGAGTGTCCCTTCTGAAGTGTAGGCAATCTCTGGGCAATACAAGACCTGTCCTGCAGAGGCTGTGGGAGGAACCTGAGTGTATCTCTAGGGAGGGACATTAGTGCTGGGAACAACATTCATCTCTGAAGGAAGCCCTGGAATGAGTAAAGCAAGCTGCTGGTCGGCCTCACTCCCCTTCCTACCATGGACACCGCATCTGCAATGGCCCGAGAACCAAGCATGGCATGATTTCTATCTGCTCTTCTGAGGCTCTGGAGAGACAAGACAGACTGCATCCTGGCATAGGGACATAGTCAGGGCTGTCTGAGTTCTCAAGCCACTGGGTAAACTGCCCAGGGCCTGCTCTCAGGCTTCAAACTTTGGAGGGTACAAAGGAGATGATCCTTCTCACTTTCTCTTCCTCTCTATGGCTTTGTTGACATTGAAGATTGTATCTATGCAAGCCATAGATCTATCATACAGGTGGAGAAGAGTTTAGAGTAAGCTTCCTAGAAACAGTAGCACTTGTGAAACCCTTAAGGAACCCCCAGCCCTTCTCTTTCACCAGAAGTCCAAGGCACAGCTGAGGGGTATCCTGGAGCCAGAGCTTGACACTTGGGTGTAAAGTGTCAAGTGAGAGAGGCTTCTGGCTGGAAGGTCTTTCCACATGTATCCTTGCTTTGCTCCAACCCCATCAGTTCATGGACAAGGCATGGTCAGTCAGACCCATCCTCAGTGATGCCATTGTAAGTTTGCTCACTTGGCTGCTCTCTCTACAGAGTCCTGGCTGGTGCTCCTCACTTGTCTACTTGTGGTTTATTTGCTGCTCTGTCCCCCCCTGTCTTCTTCTGGGCCAGTCATAGCTACCCAGAACCACAAACCTTGATGGCTCAGGCAGCTCACCTGCCTTATTTACCAGTACCTTGAACAGTGTCTAGGACACAGTAAGCAGCCACTAAATACTTTTGAACAACAATAACAACAACAATTATTATTATTATTCCTGTGTCCATGGAGCTAACAAGACCAGAAACTTGCTGCTGCCATTGGGAAGTAAAGCTCCTATCCACATGGGGTTACCCACGCCACAACCTCTACACCCACCATCACCATTCTTACAGATCCTGCTTGTTCAGGCCAGCCCACCATGGGAGCCACGCCAGTGCTGTTCAGAGCCCCATCCTACAACAAGGGAGATGCAGAAATCACAAAGACCCTATATGCAGAGTGTGTTAAATAACACACAGTTCTGTCCCTGCTGCTAAACTTAGAAAAATGACTCTACAAAATGCCCCAGAATGCAAGAGCCATGCACCTCACACATTAGAAGACTAATAATTATATATGTTGTGACCCCAGTGTAAACCTCATTCCTTTGCTTGCCCAGCAAACTTTATTGGACACCTGCTAGAGCCAAGCACTGTACAGAGCATAGAAATAAGAAAGGTGCAGAGAGCCCACAGAGACAGGCACACAAAGCAGTATTCAAGACAAATACCTGAGAAAAAAGATATGATAGGAGAAATATGCTTGGGCTGAGAGGTACCAGTTTATGGTCAGCTGGCTTGCAAAGAGGCTGAGCAGTATGATGGGTACTTGAGAAAGAGCAGCAAGCTCAACCAGCTGTGACCAGGAAGCAGTGAGTAGCAAGAGGAGGGAGCCAGGGGCAAGGTATAGACCCCAAGAATCCTCATCTCTCAGGGCTTAGTTCCTCCTAAAGACTCTGCCACCTTCCAAAACAGTATCACCAGTGAGGGACCAAGCCTTCAACTCATGATACTACGGGCCATTTCATGTTCACACCATACAGGGTGATGAAGGAATTGGGAGCCAGGCTCCCAGAGACAGCTAGTATAGGAAGGAAAGTACTGCCTCTCTCAGCTAGGGCCTCATTTGAGAGACAAGTGCTCTGTGAGAGGTGGCAGGGTAGGGTTGTACATTTTGACATGGAGAGGACAAAGCAGGTGGCCTGGTGCTGCCAGTGGAAAGGGAGAATTGCTGGTGCATGTGTGTCTGGTGCCGTCCAGGCATGTCAGGGAAGCCCAGAACTCGCAGGATGGGAACACATCCATTTAAAGCACTCTGAACCCAGTTCATAAAACCATGGGTCAATATTTTTAAAGTCACATAACTAATGAGCACTGCCAGACTCAACAGACCGCATCCCAGTGGGTGATAAGACAAGTGTTAGCGCAGAGGAAACAGCCCAGGCGGGAAGAGGCTTTTCTTAATCTGTTCGTGTTTATAGCAGAACAGCTGCCCTTGGATAAGAGTATTCATTGATCAGGTCACCCACAAAAGAGGCTTAGTTACCATGCTCAGCCTGTTTGGATTTAAGTAGTAACTGTCTACAGACAAGTAAACATTCAATCAGGGCAAGTTCAGTAGGACCCATCAGGCCAGCAAAAGCTGTCTCAGATTCTGAATTCCAAGTGTTATTGTTCTCACTCACCCTCCACTATCTTGAGGTGAAAATAACATGTAGAAACATATAGTATTGGTCCTTTATAAATAAAGCAAATAATAACTGCTAAGAATAATTTAAAGTGTGGAGGTGTATACCTATAAAATCAGCACTCAGGAGATGAAAACAAAAGGTTTGCCACAGGCTTGAAGCTAACTTGGTCTATGTTGTGCAGCAAGTTCCAGGCAATCTGGGCTAAATGGTGAGACTATCTAAATGGTAGTAGTAGTAACAACAACAACAACAACAATTATTTCGGGTGGCCTACTTAATTGATCATCTTCCTCCCAGGTTATTCCAGGGAGGAGTGGATGATTCCTCAGTTCTTAATGGGGCTAGCACACTGCTAAATATTCTGTAAAAATGATTAGCAGCATAGACTGGCAATCCCCTATTTGAAATGCTGAGACCAGAAGTGCTTCAGATTTCATTTTTTAAACTTAAGAATATTTGCATAGACTCCCTAATACAAAAATATAAATGTGAAATGCCCTAAAGTCTAAAACTTAAAGCTCATCAAGAATTTGGTTTTGGATTTTCAGATCAGGAATTCTCAAGCTCCATTATGAAAACCATCTACAGCAGATGAAGGAGATAAGAGTCTGGTGATTTGGAAGAACAGAGGCATGTTAAGAATGTAACAAGCAGGAAGTAAGCTATGCTTGCACCAGGAGAGCTGTCCACTGGGTGTCTGCTGAGCATCTCCAGTGTGCCAGCCATGCTGGAGAGACTATCCTTGCTGCTGGGCACACCGAGTCAGATTACCTGCAGCCGGGTCTGGAGTTGCAGCCATGCCATCTCAGTTACTTGGAGGCCAAGGCAGGAGGATGCCAAGGTCAAAGACTGCCAGGCCAGCTTGGGAGATTTAGAAGGCCTTGTCTCACAATAGGAAATTAAAAAAAAAGAAAATCTAAAGATGTAGCTCACGGTGGAGCACTTCCTGGGATGTGTGAAGCTCTCACATCAAGCTCCAGTGCTATAAAAACACAGTCTAACACAACAACCTCTCCCACCTTTTACCCGATAATATAAATATTTTGAATAGTCCTCAATATCAAAAGCTCTGTTATGTCTAGCTGGCACCATTAAAAGTATGGTATATACATTAAAGGACAAAGTTTTGATGCTTCAAAGACTACATCCTCTTCTAGGTGAATACAAGGGTCTACAGAACAACTGTATTCCTATCATTCTAAACAGCTCAAACACTACACATCTGTGTAAGCAACACAGCTAAGGCCAGACACCCAGGAGAAGATGGCTGAGGTGTCCTGTGTGAAGAAACTGGGAACAAGGAGGACACAGAGAGTCATGTTACAATTTTTGAGACTGACGTCCTGGCAGGGCAAGTAGAGCATCCCCACTCTGAGGCCTGACTATAGAATCAGAGAATTCTGACAGTCTTTAGGTCTGTGGTGGTGGGAGCACAGTCTCTACACTAAGCCATATCGGCCCACCCAGAACAATTCTCCTTCAATGTGGTAATGCTCCAAGTTAGCCATCTTCTGGCTTGCTCACTTTGGAGCCTGGCCCATCAGTGCCTGAGGTAGGGTAGGTCACCTGAGGAGGCCCAGTGAGGTGGGGCTACAAGTCAATGGGGTGATCTATGTTATGTACCTCAGCCAGGCTTTGCTGGTTTGGGCTATTTTCGTCTACTTAACTCAGTGGGCACAGTGTGAGTCACTCTGTGAGCTCCCTTCCCAATTGGGTGCCCACCACAGGAAGACATACCCTCAGAACACTTAACATGTCCCCTTCTCCTTAAATAAGCCAGGAAGCAGCTAAGGATTTACAGTCATCAATAGCCTTTGTCTGTCATCAAGCATGGCAATTTCTTCAGGCTCCAGAGGCTTCCTGCCCAACCACCAAGAAAAAGCCACAATGCCTCAGAGAGCAGAGGAGTAGCAGTGATGACAGATCAGAAACACTTCCCTATGGGGAGCACAGCCAAAGTCTGAGTGAGCCAAGCATGTTCTGGTCACCTGCCAGGTAGCTGCCAGAGGTGATGGCCATGGGCACCTTTCTTCAGGCTCAGACCCAACCTGCAGTCCTGTGGCCTGCTTCCTGTGGGGCTCACCTGTGAGTGTCACAGGCCTGGTGCCTGAGGAGGTCGTTTAGTGCAGACAGTTGCTGCTCTCACTCTCTGAATGTGCCTAGTGTCTGGCCCAGCATCCTGGTGCAAAGACTCTGTGGCTCACAATCTACTGGGCAGCAATGGTGTGGCCTGTCCATTCAACGGGATAGACCCAAAGATCACAGCCTTTTCTAGAGCTTCCTAAAGTCTTAGAAAGGAGCAAGCCTCCTTGGATTTAGGAGCTGCTGGCTGGCCATGTGCTTGGAAGTACCTCTGGGGTATAGATGTGTGCCTACATAGCTGCCCAGAGAAGGCCAAGGAAACAACCTGGGTCAGACCAAGAAACCGAGAGAAAAGTATGGCTGTGGCCAGTATAGATTCTGAGACGATAAAAATGTTGACCCTCAGTCTCTTCCCCATCATAGTAAGAGCATGTCACCATGTGCTTTATACAAAGCGGCTGTAAGGAAATGACTGAGGGCTCCAAGACACACTGGATCACTGTAGCCCTAAGAGACTCCATAGAAAGGAAAGAACTGCAGTTCATCACAAACAGATAAGGAGAGGGAATGGCAGAGTAAAGCAAAGGAAATTTAACTTGAGTCATTTAATGCCTCCCTGTGTCAACCAAGAGCATACTTTTTACAAGACCTTTGTGAAAGTTGAGAAATCTTTAGTTGGGAGGGTTTTTGGTGTGCTGAGGTTCTGTCTTGTGGGAAAATCTCTTGGGTCATCTTTAGGTAGTTATTTAGGCTGCAAAAAGAGGAGTGTGGGAAGAACTGAGAAAGTTCTCAGGCCCATGACAGCTCTTCCCAGCAGTCTCTAGGCGCTGCCGGCTTGGGTCTCTGTGCTCTTCATTTCTCTGTTTTAGTGAGTGCAGAAAGGATCTGTGCATATGCCTAGAATTCATAAGCTGCAAAGTGTTGTGGCTCCTTCCTGCAGTCTGAGCGGCCTGGCCAAGAAGACGACCTCAGCTGCTCTGGACTCCACCTGGCACCAGACAACAGGAGACAGAATGGCCTAAGAGACCTGCCTCTAGTGGTGTGTGGCTCATCTAGGAGGCCATGGAGACCTCTAGGGCTACACACAGGCAGGCACTGGGGATTCCTTCTAGTTTGAAATCCTTGACCACCTGAATGTGCATCCTTGGCAATGAGTAATGTGTGTGTGTGTGTGGGGGGGGCGGCAGCAAATGAATGAGCCATAGGGAATTTGGAGGAGCAGGCCACTGGAGAAAGGAGAAAATGCCAAACAAATTTGTGGGGTGGGTTAGCAACTCACCTAGGGTGTCTTTGAGATCCTGGGGGTTGTATCCTTAATGTTCAATCATGGAATCCAGGAACAGTAAATGCCCTGGGCTCTGGGGGCTTACAAATCTCTCTGAATCCCTGCTTACCTGTAGAATCACAAGTTTCTTTAGCATGTTTATATGGTATATCCATCAGAAATTTCTTTAGTATCTCTTGTAATATTAAGGAGGGATCAGAGCTCAACTCCCCTGATAGCTTTCTACTAATCTCTTTGATTTGTGCACTGTCATAGTCTAAGGAGTCATATATAGCATGCATTTAAGTACAGTGACATCACACAGGGAATGAGTGTGTGTATATCCATGGAAGGGTTGGAGGATCAGCCATAAAGTCAGGTCCCTAAGAGATACTTTCAATAAAAAACAGAGAAGAATATTTTACTAGTGATTCTGTTTGTGGCTATCCCAAATCTGGAGAACATTGGTCACTGATTCTAGAATCACACTGCCCTAGGCATAGCCTTGAAACAAAGCAACAATCAATGGAATCCAAGATCTAGGGATTCCCTGGCTGGCTAGAGACCAGGAACCAGAAAGTGATGCTAACTGTTAACTTCCTCCTCCATGTAAAGAACTACATGGGCCTTAGGCTTTGCTCCTATTGTCTGATATGTGTAAAAAATATGTTCAGCCACCAAAGGATTCATATCCTGAATAGGCAGAAAAACACACCAAGGAGAAAGCTGGAAAATCGGGCAGGGAATTTGAAAAGGCCTGAACTCTCACACCTTGCTGGTACAATGATATAGAATTAACAGTTTTATTCCTAGGTCTACCTCAAACAGAATGCGTGCAATGTACCCAAAGGCATATATAAACAGAATTATCTGTAATAACTTCAAGACAGAAACAACCAAAAACACTGATTAGATTAATTCAGAGTAGATAAGCAGTCCTCCTTTTTTGAGACAAGAGTTTATGTGGCTCAAGATGGTCTCAAATTCACCATGTAGCCAAGGAAGACACCGGACACTTGATCCTCCTGCCTCCACATCTTAAATGATGGGATTGTATCGTACCTGGCTTTAAAAACCTTTCATAGTTTGGTTGCCTACTAGAATTTTGTGATAAACCCTATCACTGAAGAAACCACACACATTTGACACAGGACATGGTACTGTTGGTACTGATTAAGAAGCTTCCTCTCTGCTGTCTGGTACTGGAAGATGCTATGCAGGATGTCTTCAGTAATATTACTCAGCTGTGAGCCCTGTGAACTACAACAATGACCAGTGGTAAGAAGGCCATGGGTACAACAGTGGCACAGATGTTATGGGGTAACCAATCCCATTCATTTACTGCTTGAATTTTTTAAGGCCCATTCCACAGGAGGAAACACACACTGGGTACTATAAATGAAGCTAAGAACCTATGGTTAGGGAGCTTCAGGGGTGGATCTACTATTGCTATTTTGCTAAGAGGTCATAGGCAAACTGCCCTCTAAGTTTGTATCTTTCTACCCATAGGTTAGTGGAGCTCTTAGAGCTCATCAGAGAAGTACTATTTTATATGCAGTGGATGGTGGTCAGTGGAGTGCTCAGTCACACCATTGTCAAAGCTCAGACAGTCTAGGGGTCAGGGAGGACTGGAGTGAAACTGTATCTTTTGGGTATGACATGATTGCTGCACTCATGAACTCGCAGCAGCCATGGTTACCTACATAAGACCTGCACAAGATCAAGCCCAGGTAGCATTCTAGCATGGAGTAGGGAGGAGTTTATAAGCCTCCCTCCTTTGCCGAGCCCCCATGAACAGCTGACAGCTTCTAGGAGAGAAGAGAGTTTTATTTAGGTGTGGCTCCTGATAAAGGCGTATATGGACAGCACAAATTAGAGGCAATGCACTACTGAAAAAAGAAGACGACAATGATAAGAATTTTGGGGAGTAGAGAGGCGGGGATGGATCTGGGAGGAGTTAGAAGGAGGAACTAGGGGTAAATATGATCAAAATATAGCATATAAAGAATTGATAAAAGTGTTTTCCTTTTGTAAAGATTTATTTATTATGTATACAACATTCTGCCTGCATGTATGCCTGCACACCAGAAGAGGACACCAGATTTCATTACAGATGGTTGTGAGCCACCATGTGGTTGTTGGGAATAGAACTCAGGACCTCTGGAAAAAGTCAGAGCTCTTAACCATCTCACCAGCTAAGTGTTTTCTTAAAAAAAAAAAAAAAATCCCCCATAGTTTCTCAAACTATTTTGTTTTATCACAGTGTTTAGGACTCAAACCCAGGGCCATGTGCATGCCCAGGCAAGTGCTCTATCACTGAGCTATATCTTCAGCCTTTCAAGGGAACATTTTGTAACAGTGAAAATGAATGGAGCATAACCACATACAGCAATGAAGATGAATTCTCATTAATGTAATACTCAAAGGGAAAATGAAGACTTACTGAATGACTCCATTTTTTTGTAGGAGCAGGGAAGGTTCAGAATGGGAGGATGGGTAGGAAATGAAGTGTGGGGGTATTTAACAGTCTATTTCCTGAGCTGAGTGTATTGGTTTTCTTTTTCTTTCTGTTTCTGTCTTTTGGAAGGAGGGTCTCCTGTAGTCTAGGCTGGTCTCAAACTCAGTATACAGCTGAAGATGACCTGAACCTTTGATTCTCCTGCTTCTACCTCCTAAGTGCTGTACTACAGACTTGTACTCCCAGCTGTGTTCATTTTCTAACATTGCTGTGTTGGTTTGAATGAAAATGGCCTCCATAGACTCATATATTTGCATGCTTAGTCCCCAGTAGGTGAACTGTTTGGGAAGATTAGGTATGGCAATGTTGGAGCAGGTGTGGCACTGGGAATGGACTTTGAGGTTTCAAAAGCCCACAGCAGGCCCAGCATCTCTCTTTCTCTCTGCCTACTGCCTATGGATCAGGGTGGAGCTCTCAGATACTGCTCCTGTGCCCTGCCTGCTTGCGCATCATCATGCTTCCTGCCAGGATGATAATGGACTAACCCTCTGAATCTGTAAGTGAGCCCCCGGAAATGCTTTCTTTGTAAGAGTTGCCTTGGTCATAGTGTCTCTTCATAGCAATAAAACGAGGACTAAGACAATTGAATTATATGCTTAGGGCCTGTAGCTTTTCTCTATGTATGTCATGGTTTCATAGTAAGTTTTACAAAGTGAGTTTACTGTACAAATTCATTTTCTAGTATGCACCCCAGAAGAAAGCAGTGGAAGGCCTATGTCATGCAGCATGCTGGGACCTGGACCACTGTGTGTATGCACTGATGGGTCTGTGGCAGGTCTGTGGCCAGCACAATCAGCCCATTTTTCTGGCTTTCATGTGTCCTTGCTTTGGCAGTTCTGGCCTGAGAAAGGGAGCAGTCGCTGAAGGGCCAAGTACCAGCTTGGAAGCATGGGAAACCTCTGGTAAGAAACTGCAGGGCTTCATGTCTTCAGCCCATCTCTCTGTTTCTCTCAGTAAATCTAGGAAAAGGATACTGACTCAACCCCACTGATAAATATCTTGGTCATGTGTGCACAGATGACATGTGTACAGACTGAAACCCTGAAGGTGCTGCATGCAATACATGAAGGTTCTATAAACCCTGACACAGCAGCAGCTACCCTAGTCTTGCTGACTTCCCTTCCCAGATCTCCAGGCAACTTGCATCAGTTCTCTAGCTGTTCTGGGCCCATGCCTGCTGTGCACCTCATGGAGGAGGCAGTGCCCTATAAGAAGCTTGCCTGCTAGCTTTGCTTCTTAGATACAACTTGACCTTGAGCAGAACATTGCTCAGATCACAGGTTCCGTTTTCTGTGAAGTGAGAACATTCATGTTTTCTCACCTTTTTGTTAGGGGAAGCAAATGCAATGAAACACTGTATTTATGCACCCAATGTATCCTAGCTGTTGCTGCTACTGTCATCTCATTCTAGGTAGCAAAAGCAGGAAGAGCCAAGGATTCCCCTCTATGTTGTAGGTAGTGGGGAGACATTACTCCAGAGTTCAACCCTGGAAACAGGAGCTGTGTCGGCATCCTAGAGACACCAAACTCCACCTGCTGTGAGGGGATCACAGAAACCCACACCTGCACTGTGAGCTGCTGATTCCCACATGTATATCCCAGCTGCAGCTGTTCCCATGACGTCACTTCTGGCGTTTCTGGCTGTGCTGCCTCCAGCTCCACAAGCTCTTTCTATCTCTTAATGTCAGCTCCCCTTTCTCCTAACCTGGGACTTCACAAGAAACAAGGAAGTCCTTCTTTATTCTGACACAGCAGTGTCTGCATTTGTGGGAGGCCTGGAGTTACTCACCCTCTGTCATGAATGGCTCTTAGGTAACACCATAGTCAGCCTGTGGAACTGGCAACAGCTCCAAGCACAGACAGAAAGTGCCATTTCAAAAATGCTGGGAAGTGCTGATGCTGGTTTGAAGTTGTCAGGGGCTGCTGGGAAATATTCCATCTGCTTATTCAGGGGGAAGGAAGAGGGCAAGAACCAAGCAGAGGGAGGGATGAATTAAACATGGAACTTGATCCAGAATCCTTTGCTCTCCTCCCCAATGGAGGAGAGGTGCACTTGGATCCCCTGGCATGGAACATGAACTGACCATGGCCCTAGAAGTGGCTTCTCAGTTCTGATGCTCCATCTGCCCCAAAGCCCTCTTCCTGCTGCCACGTCTTGAGTCATGTCCAGCAGTTACCCATGTGTATGGAGCCCAGACACAGGACAGGCCCTAAAGAAGGGGAGTGGCCTCTAAAGGGCATTGGCCCTGGGGCTTCCCATAGGCTGGCTGAAGTGACTCAGAAGTAAGATAGCCTGGGAGTCCCTACCCAGCCCCTCCATTCCCTGATTTCTCCCCAGTGGCAAGCTTGTATAGAGGCCTGTGACTGCTCTGCCAGTCTCTTGCTTGCTTTTTTATAGGTGGTATATAAATCTGTCTTGGCCTCTGCTTCCTGGCAGATGTGAGCCCATCAAGATAGGATTAGAGTTGTTCTGAGAAACAGGCAGAATGGGATTGCATCTGTAATCCCAGCACTTAGGACGCTGAGGGTGGATAATTATGAGTTTAAGGTCAGCTTAGACTACCTAGTAGATACTGTCTTTAAAAAAAATGGAGTCAGGGGAACAGCTCATTTACTACCTTTAAGCAGTGGACAAAGTGGTATGTGGGCATGTACAGGGTTTGTGAGAAAAACAGTTGTTCCAATGGCTGAAGAAATATGTCAGGAATAATCTGGGAAAAGGGCTTTGCATCTCTGAATACCTCTGGGAGGTGCATGTGTACAGGCCTGTGAGGCTGTCTGGTGGCTGAAAGGCAAGGGCAATTCTGCTCAGGATTAACAACAAATGTAGGGTTGTGATAAACAGCTGAAGGCCAAGTGTAAGAGACAACGATCTCTTTGGTCTGTCCTTCCCTAGATCAGATAAGGGGACCATTTACAGGAGAATGAAGATGTGCAGAGACCTCTCTCCTCAGACATGCCAGGGTTAAATGCCAGTACAGTGCACTGAGGATGTGCGGGTCTCCTAGGGACAAGAGACTGTATACCCTGAAGAGCATGATAAAAATGATAGTTAAGGGCCTTAAATTGATTTGGTAGATGGAAAGGAATGAAAAGGGCATAAAGTGGCCAAGTTGGGATGAACATTTTATTTAGGTCTAGGAGACCCTAACAGAGGGACCTATAGTATACTCGGTCTATCCCTGCTATTACCTAAATAATGTAGCATAAGCTGTTTGGTGGTGGCTCTCTTCTGCAGATCAGAGTGGACAGCAGGAAGGGGTGCCATGGGCTGGGACAACATGGGCTTCTGAGGGGCCAGGGCTCTGAGCATCTTTATTTCCTAACTGTTGCTATTCTATATTTGGACTTAGGCATTCTAGATAATAAAAGCAAAAAATTGACCACAGTGTGGAGCCTTGGGTGGGAAGCGTGGGGAGTCACAGTCAGGCTCATGAGTTCCTCTATGCCTTACCTCATAATTCACATGTTAGGAAGAGTCTGCTTTCATCAGAGAACATTACACATAACTGAGGCCACCAACACTACATTTGTCAACCTCTTCTCTGATCACTACCCTGCTAGCTACAGCTCTGGATCCAGATCCAGATGCTGCTGTTAGGAAAACAAGCAAGTCATAAGCTGATCATTCTTATTATGTGGGATGTGGGAAGGATGCTGTGGGTATCCTGCAGCCAAGGATGAAGATATATGGTTAGCATGACCACCCTGCACAGAGTACCCAATTGCCCATTGAAGAAACAAAGAAACCTGAGACTCAGGGAATTGAGAATGGACCCCAAGATGGACTAAAGACAAACTGGGAGTGTCAGAAATGTTTGAAGCATTTGATGGCTCTACTTTCTAGGTCATGGCTCCTGTATGATTTCCTCCACAGATGCTTCCCCTGACAAGCTTTGCAGGGCACCAAGTCTGACTTACACATACAACCCCTAAGTGACATTCTGCTGTGGGCTCAGGTCAAATCAGAATGCAGAGATTGACTAATTTCTCATATTCAAAGTCAACCTAAGCTGTCATCAACGTTAGACATGGTACCTCTAAAGCATGAACTTGAAGGAAAAAGGGCTAGTACCCCTCTTCTTCTGATGGAGGATGTCCTTCTGTGTGCTGTGAATATGTGTTTCTCTTACTGATTGATGAATAAATGCTGACTGAACAGCAGCCAGGCTGGAAGTGTAGGCGGGGCTACCAGACTAGGAATGCTGGGAAGAGGGAGACGAGTCATGAGAGACGCCACATAGCCACCGAAGGAGTAATGTGCTGGAGCATTATGGATAAGCCATAGCCTCGTGGCAATTCACAGTTTAATAGAAATGGGTTAATAATTAAGAGAGAGCTACCCAATAAGAAGCCTGAGCCATTGGCCAAACAGTTTGTAATTAATATAAGCCTCTATGTGTTTATTTGGAACTGAATGGCTTCAGGACTGGGCAGAACATAAACTCTGTCTTTACTATCTAAATAAGAACTCTGCAACTGCCTTTCCAAAGAGCAGAGAGTTGGGCTCAAATTGGGTTTAACAAAACTCTTCTGCTGCTACATTCTAGGACTGTCATCTACTAACAATCAGCAGAAGCAAGGCATGGAGAGCAGTGTGGAGCAACGGGAGGGAAGCAGAATGGTATGCTACACTGTTTATGGCTTATGAGTCTCA
The DNA here is from genome assembly GCF_003668045.3 of Cricetulus griseus. Lineage (NCBI taxonomy): Eukaryota > Metazoa > Chordata > Mammalia > Rodentia > Cricetidae > Cricetulus > Cricetulus griseus. The sequence continues at coordinate 438,657,800 of NC_048595.1, read as the reverse complement.
CTCCCAAAGAAAGCTTGCCCAGCCACCCAAGAATCTGCTCAGATTTCCCATCCTCTCCATGACTCCAGAGAATCCCAGATTGACTTTACTGCTCACCTGACCATGGTAAGAAACCAAGATAGTATTTCAAACACAATGGCTGTTAGAAGAACTGGAAATGCCTTCTAGATGTAGCACCATTCCGGAGAGGAAATGGAGGTACTGAGGATGCCTGGCTGACCTTTTCTATTATTCATGATGTGGGACTTGGGGCTATACCATAGCACCTACAGCATTTGCCTATAGATAAAGATATAGCAATGATACCTGGAAGGCAATCTGAGTGCAGATATAGCCACAAGGGTACCCACTAACCTGTCTTCTACTCAGATCTGAGCAGTGGGGTTTTGAGGAAGACATGGTCTTTACTTCTGGGAGGTAATGGATGGCTCTGCTTGGCAAGCATCTATTCCTTCAACTGGATAAGATTACATAGTTTGGATAACTACAAAATGATACCAGAACACACTGTTCTTAAGTCCAGGCTGGGTCTACTCATTATTGAGTATGGTTTCCCAGAGTGGTAACAACTGTCTTCCACCTAGCCTTTTCCCAATATAAACATGTTAAAGTTGACTGTGTATGCAAGTTACTTGGGGTGAGCTGGCAGAGTTCCCTAGGCTCCAGCTTCTGGAGTGCATGGTAATAAAAGCATACTCTTCAGGATGTTATGAGGGTTAATCAGGAATGACACATGCCAGTCCCCAGGAGTCTAATGCAGAACTGCTATCATCATCATCATCATCATCATCATCATCATCATCATCATCTTCTTCTTCTTCTCTTCTTCATAATCATGGCATATTCTCTCTAACTCACTCACCATCACTGTCCCTATCTCACTAGCAACACACACTCAGGGAGTCGAGACTTTGAGAAAGAGAAGAGGTACTTTAAAATTATGCCAGGGGGCACTTTCTAATAGGGCTACCACTTTCCTATCTGTGCACATACCCAGACACCTCCCAAGTATAAAAGCCACATGATCACCACAGAAGCAGTATATGGAGGCCAAAGTCACACCTGAATCAGTTAAGCAGGCAAGGGATTAGTATGGAGTGGAGGGGAGCTTAAAAAGGAAGGCTTGTGCCAGGTGTTGGTGGCGCACGCCTTTAATCCCAGCACTCGGGAGGCAGAGGCAGGCGGTTCTCTGTGAGTTCGAGGCCAGCCTGGTCTCCAGAACGAGTGCCAGGATAGGCTCCAAAGCTACACAGAGAAACCCTATCTCGAAAAACCAAAAAAAAAAAGGAAGGCTTGTTTCCAAACATTCTTCTTATTCATTGGTATTTCTCTCACACACGTTTTATCTTCATACATGTGTGTATGATGTGTATGATGTGTGCTCGGTGTGTAAATATTCATGAATGTGTGCCATGGAGCAGATGTGGGGGTCAGAGAACAACTTCAATGTTTGTTCTCACCTTCCTTGTTTGACACAGGGCCTCTCTGTACACCAGGCTAGCCGGCCTGTGAGCTTTGAGGATTCTTTTCTATCTCCCTCCAATCTCAATCTCATTGTAGGGATACTCAAGTTACAGGCTTGTGCTATTATTGAACTTGGCTTTATGTGGGTTCTGGGGTTTCAAACTCAGGTCCTCACACTTTCATAGTAAGCATTTTGAGTCACTGTCCCAGCCCCCTATATAAGTTCTTTTCTATTTATATTTAAAGGCAAGAGAGACTTTGTGGGGGAAATATTGTGTGTGTGTGTGTGTGTGTGCCAGACATTGTCCCCCACAGTAGCAGAAAGTTTGAGTGCCCTCTGGAAGGGACGCCTGAGCCAGAAAGCCTGCCATAGCTCCTCGGCATGCTTAGGTGGTGCTTCCATGGAGTGGGTGGCTTACTTGTTGCTGTCTCGGTACTCATAGATGTGACATCCTTGAGGCATTCCAGTTTCATGGTCCAGCGTAAAAGCAAGCTTCAACTAAACAGAGAGAGAAAAGAAAAACAAGTAAGTTTGATTCAATGGAATGGAGAAATCAAAATCAATTTCCTTCAGTGAATGTGTTGTGGAGAACTTCGGCCTCTTACCATAGAAAAGGCCACACCGCACAGGAACTCTGCCATCAACCAATAATGTCACCAGGATCATCTTATGTATCAGGCATGTAACCCATGTTCATGAAGCCACTGAGCTAGCAGAGGACACAGGGGCACCATAACAATGAAGAGTCACCTTTGTGGAGCCCACAGTCCATCACAGGAGTAGACAACATTCAGACTTCTAGACTAAGGAATGTCCAGTTATATGTATTAGTTTGAACTGAAGAGAGTTCTTGGAACCTTTAAGGAACACAAAATACAACTTCTCATGTTTCTAGGAAATCAAATGAGCTGGCCTAGACAGAATAGGGCTGTGGGAAGGAGGAGTGACCAGACAACAAGCGAGGAGGGCAAAGAGTTGTCCTAGGCAGCAGACACAGAATGTATAAAGGACCTGGGGCAGAAGCTGCAGAAACTGAAGGATGGTTGGTGAAGCTGGGTCCAACAGATACAAGGACCACAATGGATGCTGACACCCTGTTGGGGGAGGCTCGGCAAACTACTCAGAACATTCTTGGCTCTATCGGAATCATTGACCTTTGTCCTAACAGCAAAGGAAGGGTCCTCATCCGCTCTAAGAAAGGGGTGGATAATGTCACCACCGCTCTGTTTGGGAAAACCCTACTGGCAGGCTACTGCGCTGTCTGCAGGAAGAGGAGAGAAAGGGTAGCCCACACAGGGCTGTAATTGAGGCTGAGTGAATGGGGGTGGGGAGGGGAGGCTGGGTAGACAAGATGGAGAGAAATGGACACTTTGAGATCTACATGGCAGTAAGTTTCAGAAATATAATCAACAGGATATGCTGATGGATATGGTGGAAGAAAGGAGAATCAAGGTTCAATGGTTTGATTTGAACAACCAAGTAGGTAAATGTTACACGCTGGGAGGGAAGGGAGGTCAGAACCTGGTTAGGGACACGGTGTCTTGGGGACCCCATTTCTGAAGATGAAGAGAGGAACAGGGGGCATCCTGATTTCTTTCAGGACTCTGGCAAGGAGACCTCAGGTTAATATACAACTTCACAGAGCTCAGGCAGCTTTACTATCTGTCTTGCTGGAGCCCATGGCTCAGGCAGCTTTAGCATTTCCAAATGTGGAGCCAATTACTATCTTTACAAATTCCCTGGGCTTTTAAACCACCAGGGAAAATGCAGCTACATTAACTACATGTTAGGGGATAGATACATTGTTATGATTTTCCCTGTAGGTTGTTAGCACAGCTAATGATCTGCACCATTAGACACTGGACAATTTCTCTCTCCCTCAGAGCAAAACATACTCTTGGGAATGGTCTGTCCTCTTACTGACCCAGATGAACATTCAAACCAGAAACAAATTCTTCTTTACCACCACAAAGCCAGGAACTTCACTGGAGTCAAAGGCATGCTTTTCCTACAGAGTATACCTTGGCTCTAACCAGGCCTCTATTTCAGTTAAATAAAAAAGAATTTAGTTCAGCTACTATGGAGATCAGTGTGGAAGAGCCTCAAGAAAGAAAGAAAAAGAAAGAAAGAAAGGAAGGAAGAAAGAAAGAAAGAAAGAAAGAAAAAGAAAGAAAGAGAGAAAAGAAAAAAAGAAAGAAAAAGAAAAAAGAAAGAGGAAGAAAGAAACTAAGAAAGAAAGGACATCCCCCCTGTCCGGTTCTTCCACCTCTGGATACATGCCCACAGAAGCCAAGGCCAGCACAACAGACCTGTGCATTCACCTGTACTAGAGCAGCCTCCTCACAGCACGTCCACAGAACCAGCCCAGATGCCCATCCAGAGATGAGTGATGGAGAAAATGTGTACATGGGGCTGAGGAGATGGCTCAATGATTAAGAGCACTGGTGGCTCTTCCAGAGGACCTGGGTTCAATTCCCAGCACCCACATGGCAGCTCACAACTGCTTATAACTTCAGTCCCAGGGGCTCTGACACCTTCACACCAATGCACATGAAATAAAGTTAAATAAACTAAAAAAAGAAAGAAATAAGATGTGTAACATGCACATGGTGGAGTTTACTCTAATAAACCAGCAGGGGTGGCAGGGTGGGGGACGATGACAGGCTCCACTGCAGTCCATGTGGGAGAGCAGATGGCCATGGATCTGCTTGTGAAGAATTCTCACCAACTTGGGAAATTTGGGACGAGTGGATAAAGCAGGCTACACATTTGACTGAGCACCATGAAAACTGCAAAGGCTGTGTCAACAAAGGGTTTCGAGAAAGAAGTGGAAACAGCACAATGGAAGGTTTCCTGAATTCTCCACTATATCTGCATTTCCCAGGCTCTTCATGACAATGTATCGATACTTTGGTTTTGAGTAGAGACTAGCATGCTCCAATCTTGTTTTACTCTTTCCTGCTGCCCAGGGTTTCTGGCTTCAGGGTTCAGTAGAGCTGGTCTTTGCTGAATGTCTCTGCCTATCCTATCCTAGGTCATTACACCAGCAACTATACTATGCTGCTGCTCAGCCCCTCCCCCAAGTGTATTTCTCCTCTGTTACCATGACAGGTGGATGGGGTCAGGAAGGGCCAAGATATCAGGTGGCTTTAGGGAAGCCAGGGAACTAAGCAGATCAGGCATTCAAGAGTATGAGAACTCACATGGTCAGAAAGGGAAACTACAGCAGGTGTCAGAGAAGACACCTGGTCCTCAGGCAGAGATGGGCTGACATGAGAACAAGGCTGCAGGAGAAAGGCTTCAAGCAAGGCCATCATGACAGACTAAAGAGACAAGGCCTGGGCCTCAGGCAGGGTTGTGGGGATGGGGGCATCGAGAAACAGCTTACATCAAACCATGTAATGGGACTCCTAGCCCCAAAGTTGAAAAAAAGGAGGGATGAATAGGCACTGTGGTCCTCTGTCATGCAAACATTGGTAAATGTGATCTTAGGAGGAGCTCCAAGGTCAGGAAACTACACAAACAGCAATCTAACAGTAAGACAAGTCACAGTGGAGGGAGGGAAGGGACAGAGGGCCACTCAGCTATTGAACTGGGTTCTCATATTTACCAAATGCAGACTCAGTGAAGGCTTTCCCTTATTCTGATGACAACCAACTGAATTAGCTGTCATAACTCCTTTTTAATAGATTAGGAACTTGGGGCTGAGAAAGATTAAGAATTTGCTAGGTTCTGTGATAAACACATACAGTCTTAACATTCAGGATTCTGAGACAAGAGGGTTACAGTTTTAAGGGCAGACTGGGCTACACATTGAGATCTTGTTGAGGGAGGGTGTGTGTGGCTATGGAGATAGCTCAGTTGAGAGGGGCCAAGGAGATAACTCAGTTGGTAAAGTACTTGCCTTACAAGCAGAAGGACCTGAGTTTGATTCCCATGTTCTAAAAAGCGAGGCATAATGTGTGTCTGTGAGCATGTCTGGAATAGTGTTGGGAAGGCAGAGACAAGCAGATCCCTGGGATTCAGTAGTCAGCCAGTCTAGCTTACTTGAGTCCCAGGATAGTGAGAGATATAAAATAAAAGAGTGGATAAGACCTGAGAAACTACTCCTGAGGTCATCCTTTGGCTTCCACATGTACACATATACCCACACATACACAAACACACATGTGCACATACATATATACTCACAAAACAAAACATGAAGTAATCTGTCCCCAGCACAATAGAACCAGAGTTTTAAGCCCAAATCCAAGCTCTTCTCTTTGCCTGCTGCCAGTATCATGGGACTTTATTGGTTTGGATACGAAGGGGGTGGAGGTGTCATACGAACTGTTGAGGATTCTCTGCCTCAGACAATGGGGCAGATGGTGTGTCTACCCACCCACCCCCAGACAACGAGGGATGATAGGTTTGGGAGGAGAGTTTGAGTCCCATTTGGGGTTGCTGATTTATTTGTTTTTGGTGGGGATGCTGGATATGCGATTCTGAGGTTTCCAGGTGGAACTACAGCTACAGGCTTCATCTGGCAAGATGACAACTTACTGCAGAGAATGAGACTGTCTTGAGAGAGTATGTGGAAAGAAGAAGATCTTAGTGGAGTCCTGGGAAACACCTTTATGAGAGACCTGGGGCAGAGACTGAGAAGGAGTGGCTGTGGGTCCTGATTATGTCTCAAAGAAGCTAAGGGGAAATATGCCTTAAGGAAGGAACCATGAAGCCAGTTTGTTACACCCGTCTGAAAGGTGCATCCCAAACAGGGATCCCACTGGATCTGGGAAGAATGGGATCTGGGGGAAGACGGGGGGGGGGGGGCAGAGATGGTTTAAGAGAGAGACTGAAAAGTGAGAAGAAAGGAAATGTGGTTGTAAGTGGCCCTTCAAATAGTTGTGGGGAAGAGGCAGGAGGAAAGAGGGACAGCCCAATGAGGGAATGAAGGGAGTGTATCTGAGAGTGACAAGCTTTTGAAGTAGAAGTGACTACAGTAGGAGAGGAGAGACAAGAGAGCTGGAAGTAAAGGCTGGTTGTTTCTGAGACCACCAGGGACTGGAATCCAATGCATAATGAAGACCCCTTCTCTACTGCAGAGGACAAAAAGGGTGAGTAGGGATGCAGACAGATCTGTAGACCAGGCAAGCAGGATGTGAAACATATGCTTTTTGTTTTTGTTGTTCCCCCTGAGAACTAGGAAGCCAACTTATCTGCAAGGAATGGATAGTTTGGTGAGAGGACTAGAAATCTGAGGAAAGGTTGAAGCTTCTTCTTTGGAGGACAAGATAAAAGAGCTGGATGGGGTCAAGCGTGAGGACTGCTAGGAAGCACTTTGGAGCTGGGATTAATGAGCAACACTCTGCAACCTTGGCATTATTGTGGAGAAAGTTTGGGAGATGAATAATGGGCAAGGGAGGGCACTATGATATGGCAACAGACGGACACAGACAGACCAAGAAACTTAAGAGCCGACAGACACCAAAGAAAGATGAAGCCCAAAATGAAAGAAAACAGAGGGTCTGAGTGACAGAAGCCATGTATGAAACTAATATTTATTAATACATCTGTTGTAAACATCTTTCATGTGATCTTATTAAATTCTCATACTACCCTGTGTTTGAGAGATTTGGTAGATAATTAGACCCATATTGGCCAGTAAGCAGCAGAACTGAGGTCTATACGACATTACAAAGCACTGGGATGTACTGGCTTTTAGGTGTTTGTGAACACCTAGAGAGGTGGTAGGAGTAGGAGCTGTGGTCAGATAGAAGACTGTGTGTGCCCTTAGAGATGGGCAGGTAATTAAAGAAAAGCCAAGAGTAGAGAGGTAGGGATGGGACAGGGTGGGGGCAGTCTTCAATGAAGTTCTGAAATTCACCCCAGGATGACATGTGTTTCTCAGAGAAGCCAAGCTATTAGGCATGTCTACAGGTGTGTAGGTGCCTCCAAGTGCAAAGTTCAATATGAATGAATGAGTTCACCAATCCTTGTAGCAGACACAGAGGCAGTACTGGTAGGCATTTCCTTCTTCCTAATGAGATGCCCATCCAGGGGCTCCATGGGAAAGCAGACCCAATCTCTTAGAGGCACACTAGACCTGACAGTGCTAAGAGAGGCCAATGGTCCTTTCAGTTGCTGATCAGATATCAATACCAATAATGTCTTGTCCTAGGAACAGGCTCAAGAAGGGATGTGTGACCCACAGCTAGGAGAGTGTGCACAATGAACATAAAGGCCAGTGCAGCTGCACCAGTCCCTCCCAGCCAGAGGACAAGCAGAAGAATTCCCAAGGAAAGTGGGAAAGAAGACCTACAGCAGAGGAGATCCAAGCAGAGATGCTCAACAAAGACCAGCTCTACTCAAATTAGGGGCCAAATCCCTGGGAAGCAAGAAAGCCCTCCTATCTTCTTAATACCATGAAGAGGAACAATGTTTCCTGGATGCCTCCCACAGCAAGCCTTGCCAGGACCTAAGAAAGCCTAGTTGCTGCCATTGCTCACAGCCTGGGGCCCATAATAAATCTCTGTAGGGACTGACTCGGTGGGAAGTCAGCCTGCAAGAATGGTAGCCACTCCTGAAGCAGCTGTTACATGGAACAGAAGCACTAACTGCTGGCCAGTCCTCTCGCAGGGAATGGGCCTCCTTGGTGGATACTTTCTAGCTGCACAACATCCCTGGTACTGAGTGAGGGGAGAAAGAGGTGGAGGCCTCCAGGCATTCACAAGGCTGCTCTCTAGGCCTCTGTCACAGGAAGGCGGCTTTGAAAGGGGCCTTGTAAGAGCAAGACCTACGACCACGATAAAAGCCAAGAAAGCCTTCTTTGTGTAGAAAATGGAAGAGCTGCCAACTGTGGTGGCACACACCTTTAATCCCAGCACTCAGCAAAGAGGCAGGCAGAAGAACTCTGAATTTGAGGCCAGCCTGGTCAACATGATGATATCTAGGGCTCTCATTAGACAAATTATGCCTCAAAGAGAAGGGGGAAGGGAGATAGAGAATGAAAGCTTTTTACTTCAGAAACAGGTAGAAACCACACAGGAGAGAGCAGGCTGTGTGGCAGCAGAACATAAACTTGTCATGGGACCCTTGCCTCTCCTGGCTTTGTGATGGGAGTCATCTAGCCATAGGGCCAAGGCTGAGTTAAAGGCTGGAATCCTTGAGTGATGAGGTAAACCTTTCTACATACTCTGAGGAAGCGGGGTGCAAGCCTTGCTGGGGTTGTTGAGCCTCTTGGGTTTTAAATGGAGTGGCAAGAGAGACCAGCAAGGTACCATCCCAGCTGGTGGCTACAAGGAGCCACAAGACTAATTGGCAGAGGAAATATGGGGCTTCTCCCACTGCTTTGGGAGGAAATTTTAGCAAAACCTCAGGGAAAGAATGAATGCCCGAGGCTAAGCAGAGGAGGTAGGGATGGGATAGGGTGGGGTCAGTCCTGTATGAAGCTCTGAAATTCAACCAGCATGGTGACATGCTGTTTCTCAGAGAAGCCAAGCCATTAGACATGTCTACAGGTGTGTAGGTGCCTACAGGTGCAAAGTTCAATTTGAATGAATGATCACACCGATCCTTGTTAGGAGGCCATCAAGGTGTTTTCTATGACTAGTGAAAGGCTCATAGCCTTACTCTGGATCCTAGTCTGGTCAACTCAGTGGATCCCATCATGTTCTAAGATTGACCAACAGAAGGTGATGGAAGAGGTGATCAGTGTGTATGCCAGGTGTCCCCTGGGCCAGTGAGCAAGTCAGTCTTTCACAGCTCAGGTGTATAGCTGTCCTGCCCAAATGGCCCAACTAGGTAGCTGGGTCTTAAAACTCATCACCTAAGGAAGACAGAAACTGAAAGCTTCTAGTGTTTTTAAAACTACTAGTTTGACCTTGGGCAAAAGTTGAAGAATTCCATGTAGGTAGTGAGAAGGCTCAGTGGTTGGGGGGCTTGTTGCCAAGCCTGATGAGCTGAGTTCAATGCTGGGAACCCACATGGCGAAAGGAAAGAACTGACTCCCACAGCTTGTTCTCTGACCTCCACACATGCATTATCTAATTGGTACATTGTAAGTGAAAATACACATTCACAAAGATAAATAAATATTTTTAAAAATCAAGGAATTCCCAGCCGGGCATTGGTGGCACACTCCTTTAGTCCCAGCACTCGGGAGGCAGAGGCAGGTGGATCTCTGTGAGTTCGAGGCCAGCCTGGTCTCCAGAGCGAGTGCCAGGATAGGCTCCAAAGCTACACAGAGAAACCCTGTCTCGAAAAACCAAAAAAACAAAACAAAACAACAACAACAACAACAAAACCCAAGGAATTCCCTGTCTTGTCCATAATAGCTGTAACTTGACCTCTCCTGGGTACTAGGGCTTCTGCTTAGGCCCTGACGGTACCTGCAACCCTGGCATGACAGTGGATGTGGTCTGAGTAGGTGATTTGCAAGAGCAATCAGGGTTCCCTTACAGGGATGTACAGATAGAGGTCAGTGGTGAAAGTTGAGTGGTAGTTTTCTGTCTAGGACTGTTCTAGTTCAGCCCACCTTGGGTTCTCCTGGAGGCTGAGTTTGCTTGAATTTGCTAGCTGTTAGGATTCAGGTTCAAGCTCAGGTCAGGAGCAGTCTGGGAAGCCTCTGAGCTGCCCATGTCGATGCTCCCCACAGTTTCTGGGTCTTGCAGGGTATCTAACTGCTCCTTAAGTGGAAGGTAGCCAATCCTACACAGGGCCAACATTTAGGGAATGCCATTTATGGCATACTTGAAAGGAACAGAAAAGTCCCTCCCACCTGAAGCTTAGGTTTTGAAATTGAAAAATCTTATTAGGAGGGAATCTTCACATTCTTTGAAGTGATCTTTAGTTTTCCTTCGTTAGTCTTCATTGTTTGGTTTGGATTTCCTAAGCATTATTTCTTTTTTCCATCTCCTCTTTGCTTTCTTTCATAAGACAAAGATGCTGTGGGCTTTGCTTTAACTTGGTTAACAGTGATTCTATGGCAATGTATTAAATTTCTTTCTCCTAAGTCCACTGAAGTCTTTTTGGACTTGAAGAGCTTTTTAAGAAAGAACTTGCTCATTCAGCAGGATTTGCTTCCCTGCTCCAAGCTCTAGTTCTGTCCTGGAAAAATTAAGAGTAAGAAAGAGCAAGAGAATCCTGCAGTCCTGACGCTCAAGTTCACAAACCACAAAAAAGGACCTCGCTCCAGTAACGTAATCATCAAGAGTTCTGGCACCTTGGTCTTTCAAGAAAAATACATCCATCTTCTGGCACAGGAACCCTCAAACTAAACCCTGTTCAGCATGGAGTTCCCAATTCATTACTGTTGGAAAGTCTATAGTGAGGCTGGCCGCTCCCACTGGATGACGCCTCCCTGCAGTGCAGTCTGTAAACCCCACAGCTGTGTTTTCACTTAAGGCCACTTCTCCTGACTCCACTGTGTCTTGTTCCAGAAGCTTGTTCTATTCTTGCTAAGACTAAAATCGACAAGACAAGGATTCTTCGATGTTGAGGTTTGACTTGTTTAGAAGAAGCCACGTCTGTCTTAGAACTAAGGTTCGTCCCCAGGGAAGCTGCTCCTCTAGGAGCAACCAGCCAACAAAACTGCCTACCTGGACAGTTGCCTTCTCTTCTGAGGGTCACTTCTTCACTCACCACAGTAAGACTTGGGTAGTAGGGCTCTGCCTTACCACTGTCCCATGTGGCCTTCTGCCTCCGTCACTGGTGAGACCTGTGCAGAAGAGCGTGTTTTCCTTCCCTGCCTCCTCTTTAGCAGATTAACAGTTCTGAGGGGGGGGGGGCCCACTAGCTTCCAGTCAACCTCCACCTCGTCACTGGGCCCTGTGTTTGCCTCTCCAGTTCTCAACCAGGTGACATAGTAAATGCCAGATATGTTGAGCAAGTCTGTAAATGCCACATGCAGCCAAATGAGGAGGCTGTAGCCATTTAACCACATACTCAAAATGGGCAATTACCAGAAAGAACTGTTTTCTCTTGCAGCCATTGTTTGGGCACTGATGTTGCCAGATCTACTCCCACAGGCAGACACCAGAATTGACAGTGGAGGTGATGCATGGGTCCTCTGAATACATGTGAAAGGTACTGTACAAGTGTCTTGGTTCCTACATGTTCCTACCCTGGATCTCCCCAGCTACTCCAAGCCTTGTGCTCCTGCACTGAACAGTAGAGATCTTACCAGATGCTCCTCTTCAAAATAGCTGCTATAAAAAATTTAAGTGTGTTACCTATGTATTTATTTATTCATTTAATCATTTATTTATAGACAGGGTCTCAGATAGCCCAGGATAGCCCTGAACTGTCTATATAGCTGTGGTTGTTCTATCTTGCACTTCTGAGCCTTCTGCCTCCACCTCCTGAGTGCTGGGATGACAAGCATGCACCAGGCTCAGTCTATGTGGCACAGAGGAATGAGCCCAGCACTGGTGCACTTTTGCACTTGGTGCACAAGCACTCTCCCATCTGAGCCACACCCACAACATACCGAGGCTCCAGAAAGCATGGCCTTCCTGGAGGGTGTTTTAGTCTTATTCCTCCATTCTCACCAAGTTTACCTTAAGCACAGCCTATAAAATCCTTATTATTGCTGCAAGGGCATTTAATGACCCTAATATCAAGCTTCATGTAAGAAGATGCTTTTAGTACTAGGTAAGACATCTTTCAACTTTCAGTGAAGTTTGTTATTTAAAAAAATTTACCTTATTTCCCTCTCCCTCAACTCCCCGAGGGAGGACTGCTTCTGCCTTTGGGACCCTGCAATAAAAGACCTGATGCCTCCTTTGTGAACCCAGGCATCAGGGAACTCACATTCCTTCTGTCTCCTTTCCCTGTTTCTCACTTCATGTCTTCCTAATATGCTTACTTCATTGCTTATTTCCTCGGTTGTAAGTCCTCAGATTCCTTTTGGAAACGGGGGGGGGGGGGTACATGTAAGATAAAGTGAAGTTCTTTAAAATACAAACCAATCATACAGAGAGCTATGAGATCCAGGCAGGTTCAAGCAGAACCTGACTAAACAGCTGCCATGATGGCAGGCACTCAGTGGAAGAAGGAAACGGGACATTCTCACACAGTCTTCAGAGCCAATGATCAGGCTGGCTCTCTTCTTGAAAAAACAGGAGAGAACAGAGTGATCTTCCAGGGAATTGGCCTCAGTTTCCAGGGACTTGAGGAGTCAGGAGTTATGTAAGCCAAGCTGAGAGCCAGCAGCTTTGGCCTGCCTGCTCTCTCCACTAGTCTGGGTGGAGGTGGGCTCTGGGACCTTAGATGCTCCACCTATACCATGGAGCTCAGTTCTTCTGTGGCTGTCCTGAGGCTTGTTTCCTGGAGGAATATGGAATCTTTTTTAGGCCTACTACAGGAAAGCATCTATAAAGCAGTCCTGCTATTCTGCTGGGAGAGAAAGTTGGCGTTTCTGGAGAAATCAGTATGCACCCCTTGAGATGCTTTAATGAGGAACAAGTGGCAGGGAAGTTCTCTATGCCTAAGGCTGTCTTATGTGAGAAAGAGCAGTTGTCAGGGCTCATGACTTGATTCTAGGCTAACTGGCTTCCTCCCTCCTAGAGGGCCATGTTCAAATGTTCAAAATGACAATATTGCCATCTTAGGCCCCTCTGGGTCTTGGCAACCCAGCTGCACTCCCCCTACTGCCTGCTCCTTACTCCAGTGGGAATGGTGCTCCTCCCAGGGTGAGAGACACTCTCCTGCCATTCAGTCATGCAGTACCCACTGATCTTCCAACTGCTTACTAGATTGCCCAGAACTATGAAGGGTACCTGGGAGATGGAAGTTACCTGAAGTTGCTCTTCTTATCCAAGGTCAATGATATTCACCTGTGACTACTTCTTTATAGAACAACATTATCTAAGAGATGCTGTCCTACCTGTGGTAAACACCAGGGGACACATGGGTGTTGTGAAGTTTAAAGACATTACAGGTACTTACAGCTTAGATGAAATGTAAACACTATACAAAATTTAAGAGGTTCAGGAAGGATAACAGCAAGGACCAAGATCCAGTAAGGAAATAAAGACATTCTACTTGCCTTGCCAACTTGTTAATCTTGCCCTTTAAGAAACTGAATATAGCCCAGCACGCGGGAGGCAGAGGCAGAGGATCACTGTGAGTTCGAGACCAGCCTGGTCTACAAGAGCTAGTTCCAAGACAACCTCCAAAGCCACAGAGAAACCCTGTCTTGGAAAAACAAAAGAAAAGAAAAGAAAACAAAAGAAAAGAAACGGAATATAGAGACCAGTGAGAAGGCTCCCTAGGTGAAGGCGCCTGTACCAGGCTGATGACCTTAGTTTGATCCCAGGATGTACATGGTAGAGGGAGAGAACTGATCTCCACAACCTGCTCTTTGATCTCCACATGTGTGCTGTGGCACATGTATACCCACTCATACATATACATGCATACAAAGTAAGGAAGGGTGAAATTTAAAAAGCCTCTATTTATACTACTGAATGCTAACAAAAATAAGTTCACAGTCTTCTCAGGGGTCACTCTGTTAAGCAGAAACTTGTATTCCCTCTAACTTCCGTACTATAGAATATAGTCTTTGTAGGGACTCCCAAAGCTAGAATCCAGGTGATAGAGCTAGTCTAACTTTCTATTCTCGTCTTGATCCTCTTGCAGTCTTTCTTTCTCTTTGCAGCATTCCAAAGGCCTCACACTTGAGCTTCTGTCTTCCTTGTTGTGCCCAGATCTTACAACTTGAGAAGGCTATTTAGGACAGAAGAAAGGGTATGGCTTTTTCAGGTTGGCCAGCTTTGAGTCCCAGCCTTACTTCCTAATAGTTATGTGACCTTACGTTCTGTTACCTCTTTGTAACTCATTTTTCTGACTCTGAAGAATGGCAGGAGATAATGACGGCACTTACTTCTGAGGTTGTTGTGAAAATTAAATGAGGAAAACCACAGATAAACAGCTATATGGCCTATCCACAATGGTGACCCTGTAGTGGTGAGGCCTGGGGACAGTCCTGCTAATGTGCTGAGCTACACATGACAAACATGAAAACAAGCTAATTGAATCAATCTAAAAGAAATCACTGAAATTTGAGCAATTCCAACATCTGTAGGGTTTAGTCTCATTTTTCTTTTTTTAGACAGGGTCTCACTATGTAGCCCTGGCTGGTCTAGAATATACTGTAGACTAGGCTAACTTTTAACTCCTAGAGAGTCACCTGCCTCTGCCTTCTGAGTATTGGTATGAAAGGCATGTGCCACCATGGCTCTGCCAGGGTTCACTTTTTAAACCTGAGCAGTATTAGGGAGACAACTACTTCCCTGCAGGCCTCCTGGGGGTGTAACAGGGAAACCTAGGCTTCAAACTTCAGTGGAGTCTTGAAGCCCTTGCATTACTGCACAAATGGTCAGGCTGACACAGGCTCCTCTGTCACATGACAGCCCCAGTCTTATTCCTTGGTGACTGGTCTCTAGGTGACTATCAGCCTACGACAGCATTATACACCTCTAGCTGAGCTACACTATTCAAAAGCAAAGCTTCTACTAGTGATGATGGTACATGCCTGTCACCTTGGTACTCTGGAGGCTAAAGCAAGAGCACAGAGAGTTTGAGGCCAACCTAGGCTACACAGTGAGACTTTGTTTCAAAAAGCAACAACAAAAATACTAATAAACTAACCAACCATACAAACAGAGAAATAAACCTTTACCATTTCCTCAAATCTCCAAACCAAATAACTTAAGAAGGTCCTGTTGGGTTAGCAGATGTGCTTCCCCATGGCGGCAGCCCAGCCAGGACCTTGGTTCCAGCAACAACTTGTTCATTAATTGGTGCCTGGGCAGGGAAGAGGCCACAACGACCTGCTAGAGCATGGCCTGGGCTGGCTTATACAGTCCAAATGCAAGAATACAGTTCCATTCAACTCTTCTCATTTATTCTTAAGCTGGAATATGTTTCCTGTTTACCCACACAGCTATCATCCCATCCCAAGCAGCCTAAGTTGTGATACACAAGTCCTAACCTGATTACCTTGGGTAAGCTCCACAACCACTATACTAAATGAAAACTTTAAACAAGGCCAGGTGGGGCCCTGACAGGAGAAGCAGGAGTCACAGGCTCCTTGTGAAGCTGTAATAATGCCAAGAGGGTCCCATGTCCAGTTACCAGTGTCTCTGTTTAAAGGAGTCTGGGGAGGTAAAGTAACTTACTTGCCTACTTAAAGTAAGGCAAATCAGCACTTGACCAAACCTACCCGGCTCTAAAATCTGCATTTCTTACTTGCTATTTCCTCCCCTATGTAAGGGCCCACGTTACAACCTCTCCTTCTCCAGATACAAGCAGAAAGAGAGCAGCAAACAGCACTCAGATGTCAGCCTTGTTGAGGATCACTACAAAGAGGCCTCCTTCCACTCCCTTAGGACATGCAGCTCCCACAATGGCTAAACACACTGGCCTAGCCACTGTCAGAGGCTGACTGAGGTTGCTTAGGGAAGGGCACTCTCACATACCCTGTTAAAGGCACCATACAAAGTGGAGATTGGGATGGGATTGGGGGTAGGTAAGTCTATCTGTGTGGGAGTGAGAGATCCAGGCATGTGAGCTCTACTTTTCCTTTCAATGCCTGCCTTCCAGCTATCAGGGCTCGGTCACACAGACAACCAGTAAGGAGACCGGAACTGGAGCCCAGAGGATCTCAGTCTCACAGGATGCAAAAGGCTGAAATAAGAAATGCTAGTCAGCTGGCCAACACACTGACTGAATCAAGACAGAAAACAACCAACACTAAGATTAACACAGGAACTACTAGTATCTCTGAAGAAATGGGCGGGGACTCCTGTGTCTAAGTACACATTGTCTGTGGCACTGGGCACTGTGTAGGAATCATGTGCAGTTCAGAAAAAAGGCTGGCAGAGAGGACTCAGTCACTTGACTCTATACTGTGGGAGCTCAGAGATGGATCTGGTAGAGGAGCCTACATGGAATGGGCCTATCCTAAATTCTGAAAGATGTGATGGAGAGACTTCAGGTGACAGGAAATACCAAGCCCTTTAGTGGGCTCAGATAATGTAGTGATTTGAAAGAGAACCCCAATAGACTCATACATTTTGAGGACTTGGTTCCAGGTTGATGGAATAGTCTGAGAAAGATTAAGAGGTGTGGCCTGTTGGAGGAGGTATGTTACTGGGGCCAAGATTTGAGGTTTCAAAAGACTGGCCCTATTCCCAGTGTGTACTCTTTTCTGCCTCCTGCTGTGGATCAAAAAGTGAGCTCTCAGCTGTTCATGATGCTATGCTATGCCTTTGCTCCATCATCATGGACTCTAACCCACTGACACCATTAGCCCCATTAAACTCTTTCTTAAGTCGTCTTGGTCATGGTGTTTTGTATAGCAACAGAAAAGAAACAAATACAGAGAGACCACATGGTTTATACCTATCAGTTTATCACTGTTGTCAGCCTAAATTTTAGTAGTGAGTAACAATGAAGAAATAAATCACCGACTCCGGAGAAAAAAATAAAAAAGAGGACTTACTACTGCCAGGCTATCTGTTGGGTTTGTCTGACTACATCATGAAGATTAGACATGGGACTAGACAGATACTCATGAGGGCAACACATGGTCAAGACAGAATGCAACAACACATCTTTCTGTGCTGAATGTTGTAGGGCTGAGGCTGATAAGAAGGCTTAGAGGTTAAGAGAATTTGCTGTTCTTCCAGAAGATCCAAGTTTAGTTTCCAACACTAGTTTTAGGCAGCTCACAAATACCTGTAACTCCAGCTCCAGGAGATCTGACACCCTTTTCTGGCCTCATGGGTACCTTAACATATGTGGTATACACATAGAAACAAACACACATACACATGAACTTTCTTTCTCCTTCATCGTTTCTTTTCTTTCTTTTTTCTTTCTCCTTCCTTCCTTCTTTTTTCTTTTCTTTTCTTTTTCTCTTTCTTGAGACAGGGTTTCTCTGTGTAACAGCCCTGGTTGTCCTGGAACTTGCTCTGTAGACCAGGCTGGTCTCTAACTCACAGATCCACCTGCTTCTGCCTCCCAAGTTCTGGGATTAAAAGTGTGAACCACCATGCCTAGATAAAATGAACTTAAAAAAAAAATCTTAAAAAAGTTTGGCAGCGTGTGTTCCTGTTAGATTCTCTCTCTCTGAACAATTTTAATGTTTTTGTTTACATTTAAATTTTTTATTTTATTTTATTTTGTGTGTGTGTATATTCAGGTACACATGCCACAGCACATGTGTGAATGTCAGAAGACAATTTTTGGGAGTCAGTTCTATCTACTACCATGTAGGTCCCAGAGATCAAACTCAGGTCATCAGGTTTGTCTGCTAATCAATTGCACTGGCTCCTACTGGCTTCTCTATATGGCCTCCTGAGATAGGTGTGTAGATAACATAGCCACTTGACAGCTAGGGATGGAGAAGGTCATTGAGAAACTTTCTCTGGGTCCTCAACTATAGTCCTGGGGTTGGAGTATGGAGGTCCAACCCCTAGTTTAGCACTTTCCCATAAAAAAGGGAAATAAAGTCTCAGCTCACATCTGATTGTCATTAAAACCTGATCTTTCTTAGATTCTGTTCCCTTCCTAGGCCCTGGAAGCTGCATGGTGTGGACTACTTTGGCAGAATGTGACCCCTGATCCGAGAACTGGTCATTTCCCAGGGGGAAGTACTGGTATCCAACACAATAGAATTAAGTAGCACTTTTATTATGGGGTACATAAGAGTTAATAGAAACAAAAAATGGGCCTATCACCTACTTTCCACCAAAGGAAACATCTTACAAGGTTATAGACCAGGAAATTGATGTTGGCACAATGTGTTCAGCTCTGGGCCATTTTGCACACATGGCTGGATGCTTGTAGCTGCTACTGCCACTCAGACACAGATGGTCCAGGGACATAGGCCTCCCTCTTGGCCCCATTAGCTCTGACACCCAGCAACTACGTATGCACTTGGTCTTCTCTGGAATTTCGTCATTTCAAGAATGTTTTATAAATATACTCACATAGCACTTTAGCCTTTCAAGGTTGCCCTAAATTGAGGATATAATCCATTTTTAAAAGTTGTAGACTATAAAACCATGGCATCCACATCCAACAGAGAAAGGAAATAGTGGCAGACTATGTTCTTGTGGTCCTGCCCAGTTTGAGCTCTCTGACAATTCCTCAACCTCGAGAGCCTTGGTTTCCCCATCTGTAAAAATGGGTATGGGGCTTAAGGGTGAAGGAAGGTAGCATGTGCAAGCACTTGGCAAATGAAAGGCTCTCAATAAATTCTAGCTGTTTGTTGTGATTGATTGAGAGCCAAGGGAGCTTCCGAGCTTTACTGAAAACAAGGCCCTTGCCAGTCACAGATGATTAAGGAAATGACCACACCAGCCCTTAAATGACCCCAGGTTTTTCTTTCCCAGTGTTCCCAAGACTCCAGTCTAGGGACCTCTACAGGGTGCCTCACACAGGCTTCTCCACAAGTACAGCCTCGTGAGAACAAGTGGCCCAGCGTCACTGGATTCCCTGGGATTAAATTCAGGTTGGGGGTGGGGATGGGGGTGGAGGAAGTGCTGAGCACTCTCCACTCACTATAAGGCCCTTGAGCCGCCATGCTTGTGGGAGGCCTCTGGTAGCTACTGAGCTCAGAGGAGTGGCCAAAATCAAAGAGGGCAGGGGTCAGATGACTGATTGAATTAGGTGCTGCCTGGATACCCCTAAATCTCAGCATAACTCAAAGGCTGCAGGGGTGAAGAGGGACAATGGTATGCACTACATTTGAGGTCACCTCTACTATGATTAGCTATGGAAATCTGGGGGGAAAAAGCCTCCACCCAAATCACATATTTAAAGACTCCATTATATAGTTGAGAGAGCACTCAGTGTTAAGCCTTTGAGTAGCTGGGAACCCTGCACAAATGGCTGACTATATCTTGAGCAATATGCCCACAGCCCATTGAAAACAGGACAAAACTGAGCATTCAGGATCCGTCATGATTTACTGAAAGTGGTATTGTCTCTGCTTCTGCATGGCACCAGCAGGGGTGGGATGGGGGCGCTCCTCATGATGGCAGGGTCACTTCTGTGTCTCCTGCTCCCTGGGACTTTTCAACTCCCCTGGCCAGTATTCACTCTACTTAGTTTTCCTCCTTTGAAGTTAGAGAATACAGCCTCATCGATCACTGACACGTTTGGGTTTCAAAAGGGCTGGGAGTGAATTCACTTTTTCCCCCCTCTAACAAGCAAGAAAGACTCAGCTGGGAAGAGTGAGTGAGAAGGAGGTAGCGAGGGGAGCAGGCCAAGACCTTCAAGGGCTGCTGGTGTTCCCAGTCCCACAGTAAACAACTGTGCTCACTGTAGGGGGTGAGGGGTTCTTGTACAGAGTGTGTCTTGCTTTGCTCTAAAGTACCTGGGCAGCTCACAGTGGCCTCATCTAGATTTTGTGTTGCTTGCTAGTCTTGCTAGCCTAGCAGGGGAGGGACCTTCAGGGATGATGGCCTCTCATATCTTTCACTGGAACAGAAACAGAAATAAAGATGGGTCAGAAAGTTTTCATGTCCCTACCACTCAATGTGTGTCTGCTTGTCCTTTCTGAGCAGCTGGCCTCTCCTGGCAGCACCACATGCCCCTGCTGTGCAGGTAGAAGAGTACCTGATGTCTCTCCAGTCTCTTTCCCATGCTCTTCCTGTCAGGTGTGGTCTGGTGTCTGATGACCTCTGCAGCTTTCTAAATGCTTGTGTGATGGCCTATCTTGAGCCTTTCCAGTTGGCCCTCTACAGAGCTGCCAGAGATGGGGCTCTGAAACCAAACAGCTTCCACACTGACAGCCCAATAAGGTACTCAAAGATCAGCCTGGTTATCTCACCTGTGACACAGCCACTGCAGAGGCCGGCCCATTCTAGAACACAACAAACCAGTGTACTGATTTGCCCAGATCTGTTCAGAGAAGCCATTCCCAAACTGTTCTCTCTCACTGGCCTTCCCTGACTAGGACTGGAATCTTCGGCTTGCTCTGTTAATATTCCAGCATGCTCACATTCTGAACCCGACCACTTCCTCAATTCAGGGCTAGGTCTTGTCTGGTGAGTATCGATTGACACTGTGATATCAGGGCCTTCTGAACGGCTTTGCAGCAATGTACTTTCCCATGGATAAAGATGGCAGGCCTCTACTTAGCTTGGCTGAGGGTGGTCATTTCACAGATTTCTATCAAACATTAGCTGCACATCCTTCCCAGGCAAGCGTCTTTGGCCTCTCACCCACAGCAGGCTTTCTTCCCACCACATTGCACTCCAGCTGTTCAGAGAAAAACCCAATTCCAATGGCAATTGTAACTCGCAAGCTGCCTTGTTGACTGTAATTTTTAAAGCCTCTCAGTTATGAGATTAAAGCATGATTGAGTGAGTCACTGTCATGGGCATTTGCATGTAATTGACAAAGACTCGCTTGGCACATTCCCCATCCTGCTTTGTGATAGTCAAGAGGATTTATCTACAAAGTTGAGAGGTTTCTCTCTTATCGTCCTGCTCCCGGATTCAAAAGATACAATCTTCAGTTTTGTGCCAAGTCTTAAGCCAGAGATCTGCTCACAAGCCACTCCTGAGGTAACCTCTGAAGTACATACTTCTTTGCAGATGACTCCTGGAGGGCACTGTGCCTGGCAAGACTCCCACATCTGACTCTACCCCAAATCTGCTCAGGTGTGTCCAGTTCTGCTGCTGGAACTGTTTTCCAAAAGAAACTTCTAGACCTAGAAATGTGTTTATAAAGGAAGAAAGTAGAACTAAATCCCAAAGCTATAAAACTTCCATAAGAAAAATTTGTTATTCTAGGTTAGCCAAAGATTTCTCATGACAAGAGTTAGTTATATAAGCCTATAATCCCAGCACTTGGGAAGCTGAGGCAGGAGGATCTTGAGTTTAAGACCAGCCCAAGCTATATAATGACTGTTAAAAAAAACAACCAAAAAATTCTTAGATATGATAATACAAGGACAAAAACTGATAAACTGGACTGCTTCAAATTAAAAACCTTCTTTTCAAAAGAAGATGAAAAAGAAAAGAAAAAGAGCCAGAAAGAATACACTAAGACTAAAAAGGATGAGTAAACTTATCTGCAGTATCAAACGTCTGGTAGAGGTTCTATTTAAATGGCAAAAGAGTCTCAAAACTTAGTACTTGGAAGCCAAATAACCCAATTAAGAAATGGGCAAAAAGTTTTAGAGAGACAGCCCAGTTGGTACATGTTTCCATGCAAGCATGAGAATCTAAGCTCAATCCCCAGAACTCACATAAAAAGCCAGGCATGGTAGCACTGTGTGTAACCCCAGTGCTAGGGAGCTGGAGACTGAAAGATCCTTGGGGCTCACTGGCCAGCTACTCTATTCAAATTGGTGACTCTGGGTCCCAGAGAGATCCTGTTTCAACAAACGAGGTAGAGGACACCTAGAGAATGGCACCTAGAGAATGGCACCTCAAGTTGACCTTTGCCCCCTGAATGTATGTGCTCATTCATGGCTTACTAGGGGATAAAGGTAAGTGAGAAAGTCTGGCTGCCAAGGGGCACAGGCAGTTTATCTGGTGACACATCTAGTCTATATTTTGACATGGTGGTGTCCATATGACAATGTGTGGAGCCTGTGGACCTGTCTGTACTCTAAAAATGGTGTATTTTATTATAAATAATTCTACCTTCCTAAGGAAAAAACGATTATAGTTGATCATGGCAGGGATCTGTGCCGACAGTGTTGGAGGTCCCAGTGATAGTATGTAGAACCTACTTTCCAAAGGCGTGACAAAGAGAAGTGTGAAAGTTGATGGAATCCCAGAAGGAGAAAAGGCAGCTCAAACAATGAAACATCATTTCCAAGGTTCCTAACATTAACAAAGATTAAAGCAAAGCTACAAACTAAATTTGCTGAGAAGAGTAACAGCAGGGCACTGTTCCCTCATGGGGCAAGCCTCACTTAGCTCATCCTTTCTAGAAAACACTGAAAAACCAAAGGCTCTAACATGTATAGTAGAAAGTATTATTACTAGGTAATGTGTAGTCAGTGGCTACTTGGCTACTTTTTCCTTGTTAATTTTAAAATGTTTATAATGTAAACATATATTAATTTTATAATAAAGTTAATTTTAACAATTGACACAGAAAAACTTAATTTCCTTCAACCTAGTAATTTAAAGAATGTGCTTGTATTTCTAGGTGATTTTTAAACTTTATGTGTAAGGGTATTAATTACAGTGTAACTTATAGTGGCAAGAACTGTAGCCATCTTGACTGCAGCAACACCAGGAAGAGTGTTGCACTGGATCAGTTTGTACAGTGAGTATTTTGCAGCTCAAATTTGGTTCCAACAAATTCAAGCAAGTCTCTCTCTCTCTCTCTCTCTCTATATATATATATATATATATATATATATATACTGCTTCAGGGCTGGAGCGATGGCTCAGTGGACAGACATGCTAGCTATCAACTCTGACACCCTGAGCTCCATCCCTGGCACCCACATGGTAGAAGGAGAGAACAGATCCTGCCTGTTGTCTCTGACCTTCCCTGACAAATAAATAAAAATATAATAAAAAATCTACTTCATATTGTCACATGGTGTATTTCCCTTTGTCTTGGGGCTAGAATGTGTTTGTTTGTTTGTTATTTGAAGACAGGGTTCCATGTAGTCCAAGCTGGACTCAAACTCTCTGTGTATTTAAAAGTGGCTTTGAACTTCTGATTCTCCTGCTTCCACCTTCTGAGTGCTGGGATTTCAGGTATGTGTGCTCACTGCCCAGTTTATGGTGTACAGCAGACTGAACCCAGGGACTTCATGGTAGGTAAGCACTTAACAGCTAAGCTACACCCTAGCCTGGTAATTGACTTTTTAAAGAAATACCTTTGCTTGGTAAAACAGGGCACCAGCAAACCTCTATCGTGTCCCCTAGACTTTCTGACTTTAGTTCACAATACTTACAGATTCTTGAGTGACAAGGTAGCATCTGCGGGAACTCACTGTAGCAACAGGGTTTAGGATAGACAATGAACAGAACAGAAGGGCTTTGGCCTAGGAAGCAGAGTCCCCAGCACACTGAAGAGTGAAAACTGAAATCAACTGGGCCAGTCCCAAGAAGCAGTCATGGTTGAAATCTAAGGATCAGCTGCAAGGGTTTCCTTTCTCCAATGCAGGTTTTACCAACGTCAAAGAATTCCATGTTTCTTATGTAGCTGTTTGGCTCACATTCAATTGACGTGAGTGTGACATGGGGGCAGGGCAAGGATATGCATGCAGTATGCCCTGTGAATAAAAAGAGTCCCGGGTTTCCTAACTGTGACTACAATTACCCAAGAAGCAAGATACCAGAAGGGCCAAACTCCATTCCATCTGTCAAGGCCAGTAAGATGAAAGACTCTCATCTCTGAGGAAATGAGGGTTCTGGTCATGGCCTGTTCAAGTCACAGAAGTGCTTAGTCTCTTTTGGTTGGCATGAGAACCATCTCTCCCCTTTACTGTACCTGGGAAAGCCAGGGACTTCTGTTTAAGTCACCTGGATTTTATTCTAAATTTTCTTCCTTTCTTAAAAATCCCCAAGACCAACAGAAAACGTTTGTGTGATGGCAGCCATTTCTATTCTGAGCAAATCGGAGCTCCTCTCAGGATCTTGCAGAGACTGGAGACTGCCATTCCTATCCAACTTGTTCCCTCCCCATCCCAGGGTTGAGAGGAGCAGCTGCTGGCAGCTCATTCAGAGTCTTCTGGAGGCAGGTATGGATCTGGTACCTTTTGTCTTTCCAGGCCAACATCTCTCTTCTCTGGTGGAACCTTGGGAGGTCCCTGCCTTCCTGGTGAACCTTTCTGACACCACCAGCAGGAACATCCCAATCTGAAAGGGAACCCCAAAATACTCTTGACACCTCTGAAGTACCGACAATCTCAAGGGTACTGAAGCTTTCTGACACTTCACACCTGTAAAGGCAGCTTCACCGGAGAAAGTCCTAACTACATCTTGTCCTACATGCTGGATGCCCTGGCAAAGAACCAAATACTCAGCCAAATATTCATACAGGGGAAGGTAGCCCTGGTTCACACTGCCTAGTAACTCTCTTATGCAAACACACCTCTGCTCTATGGCCTTGGTTTCCATTCTCCCTACTGTAGCTAGCCGCACCTTACTTAAAAAGACCAGCATGCATAGTACTTTCTAGAGACCCAGAACAAGTGGCGTGTTAAAAAGCAGCACTGTTCAGGGACTGGGGATACAAAGATGAACACCATGTGGTCCTTGCCCTGTAGGAACTCAAGTCTTAGTGGAGGGGACAGGGGTATAGATGGAAGATGACAAGGCAATTGGACAATGAAACAAAAACAGGCATGTGATGTTAGGGACACCCTAAGAGAGAGAGGAGTGGCTGGCCCAACCCCACCTGGAACAAGCAGAGGATTCCAGTCTTTAGGTTCTTCAGGTCCAGAGAGAGGTGAACCCAGAGGCTATAGCAACAGACATGAAGCAATGTTTTTTTTGCCTGGAAGAAATGAGGCTGGACATCGGCATGTAGAAAGAACCAGAAGGCAAGCAAAAGCTTCTAGAGAAGGGCTAGGAGCCAAGTTTGCTCTCTGCTTAGAAAGCAGACTTCAGCTCTGCTGAGGCTCAGCACAGGCCTGCTTGCTGACCAAGTGCAGAAGCTCCAGCTTCAGGCTTCAGTACACCCAGCAGTCAAGGTAATACCAGGGGTGGGGGAGCAGGGATGAGTTCCAAGGATTCTGACAGAGGGCTTGGCTCCATCTCTGGCTACATTTTGCCTCCTTTCATCTAAACTGTCCCGGGGGTAGATGGAGACATTCTTATCTCAGTGTGACACATGCGTCTGTCCAGTTGCTACTGGTTCAGCGCTCAGAGGAGGAAGAATGGCCTTGGGCTCTTCCTCACACCCATCAGTGGGCACAGCTTTACTGATCAGGTTGCCTTTATCCCATCAGCCCCCACTGGGTTTGAGATCCCCTCAGTCCTCTCTGCTTTTGTCATGTGTCTCTGCTAAGTCCACATGCTCTCCTCTATTCCATGTGCAGTCTTAGGGTGGGAAGTCTGTTTTCCACAGACTACAGCTCCTTCCCAGAGTTCTGAGCAATATCCCTGCCATTAGAGAGAACTCAAAGGCATTCTATCCATCCAGCAAGGGCTGGTGGTCATGTGTGAGTCTGTATCCATAACAACTTCCAAGGCAAAGAGGATTTGCTGAAGTTTTGAGAAGTGTAGGAGATAACTGTGCCATGCCATGGGAAGAGTGAACGCAGGGAGAGTGCAGGTGGTAATAACAAGCTGCCCAAGGAGTTCACCTGACAAGGAAGGATGTGCACCAGTTTTTATACACTAGTTAACAAGCCACAGACAGTGATCAGCTCAAGTAAATGGCTGCAATTAGTTATATATAACTAGGTCAAGTTTCAAGGTTACTTCTTGCTCATGCCTTGGGATGCAGAAATATGACTGTTTTCTATAATTCCATATGAAATTAATGCACAGTAACTAAGCTGATCTGTCACTCTAAAAGGAAAGGGTCCCAGACTCCGTCCCTGGATGCTGTGTCTCTGTTCTCTGTGGGGGAGGATGCAGCTCCCCACTCTGTCTGGCATTCATGAGAATTCAGGTGCTGAGTAGCATAGAGCTGGATCTACAAATGGAAATGGACCATCTCAATGAAAAGTGTGCTTTTATGAATGTTATGAAAGTAGTAAATGGGAAAGTAGAAAAATAGTGAAGCCACAGCTGTCAACATTTAAATGGAAACCCTGAAAACAGCAGAAGCCCACTGAACTACCTGTTACTACCTTAAAGAGACGTAGAGCCATTCTTTTGGGAGGGGGTCATAAATAATGGAGTGATTTTCTTTAGTCTAAATTGTTGGCTGGCCTTATAATTATTCACATCAGGCCAATATAAATGACTCCTGTGAACTACTACAAACAGGAAGTGAAAGGCACAGACAGACCCAAGTTACAGATGCTGCCCTTTAAAAACCAGAGACGACACACGCTCTCAGTACACTGCAGGCACATGGGTTTCTTCAGGATTCTCAGGATTCTTCATGATTCTAAGCACTTGAATTTGGGACAGGAGTCACTCCCCAATCTTAAGTTCAGCAAGTACTTCCAACCACCCCTCCAGCTCTGCACTCTGGGTGGGGGTCTCTCTCGGAGCTTCTTATCGTTTAGTGGTTTGCTGCCTCCCTCCCTGTAACTGAAACTTCTCCTTACTCATCTTACATTGCCAGCACCTACCGCACACTAGGCTCCCCCAAACAGATCTCTAAAGCTATGATGAGTGAAGAACTCTGAATGAAACAAACAACAAAAAAACCCAAAACACAGAGCCTGGGTCATGGCCTGTCTTGTGTTTTAGTATGACATGGGCACTCAGTCTAAAGAAAAGCCAGAGGGTGTGCCCATCCTTTTCACCTGCATACAGTAGTCACCCTTTACAACCCTGAACAGCACCCAGCGAGAATGCAGCTATAGTGGAGAGAAGGAACAGGCAGGCGCAGGGAGAGAAACTACCCAGCTTCTTCACTACCTGCTCTTCCTGGAGAGGTCCCTGCCTTCAGAGGGCAGGGGAGGCGAGGGGAGGGCTGCCCTGACCCTTAGGGCCCTGCAGAGGAGGAAGGAGAGTGCTGCTCTTTGGCTTCACACTGGTTAAAGAGATTGGACCTTAAGGAGGGCAAAAGAACTGGTGCTAAAGGGAGTCAGTCACTCTTTACTTCCAGCCTCCAACTGGATCCGCTAAGCATGGTACTAATCAAAAGAATAATTTACTTAATTGCATGGAACCATCCTGAGAACTCACTTAGCCCAACTGTTCTCCATTACCTATCCTGGCTTCCTGGGGATGTGGTAATGAGCTGCTAAAGGCTCACTGGGTAATCGGGCTGAAAAGCTTGCTGGTCAGTTAAGCAGGGGTCAGTGATGTCTGGACCACAGGCAAACCTGCTTTGTGTGGGCCAGGAGCAAAGGATTTTTTAGATTTTTAAATGGTTGAAAAATAATCACATGAAGAATAATATTTTGTGGCCCATGACAGTGATATGAAATCCAAATCTCAGTGACCTTCAAATTTTATTGCATGTCAACCACCTTCATCCATTTGGAGCACTAGGCACTGTCACACTACCAGGCAGGACTGAGGCACAGAGACAGACCATATGGACCATCAGCTCATGTCATTTACTATCTGTCCCTTCCTGGGAAATCCTGCCAGTGCTGATTGAAAGGCTAGGCTAGGTTAGGGTCAAGCATAACAGCATCCCACAGTTTGAGTTCCAGGGTATTCAAAAGTGACTGACTTCCATTAGTAAGGGGACCTTTATAAAGAAACTGCCTGGAGTTTGGGCCTCAAAACTGTGTCAAGCAGGTTTCACGGATGACAGAGCTGAGAACTTAGTAAAGGCTCCTTTACTTTGAAGGAATTTACCCCTGGTCTCCTTCACTTCATTTCCAAGGCCCTCTGGATCAGAGAGTCACAGTTCTAACTGCCCTGCTGGGGGACCTGGCTGACCTTGTGTACAAGTCTTTGCCTTGTTTCTAATAGAAGCCTTAACCTGACTGAAAAGAAACAGGTGAAGAGAGCTTCGGAAAGCAGTGGTGGAGTTTTCCTGCCATCAGCTAGTACTTCAAGTATGTCTTAGTACTGGAGATCCATTTGATACCACATACCCTTTCTGAAAGCAATAGTTAAGCCAGAACCCCAAAGGGGACTCAGGGTCTCATGTGCACCCAAACCAGGCACTTCTTATCTTCCTCCCAGACAGCAGATACTGAGGGCAGACCTTGTGTCAGTGAGGAATAGAAGCCCTCTGACAGCACCCCTTGCATCACACTCCATCCACAGGGTGTGGATATTAGAAACCACTGCTATTTTATTTCAGACACATATAAGTCTTGGCCCCATAACTGGAGCCCCTTTTAAGATGCAGGAGAGACATATACTGTAAAAAATAATTAAAATAAAGCAGCCATCTATATCAAGTCGTTGAACTACGTTGGCAGCAGAAAATGTGGATTTGGAGACAAGCCATGCAGAAGCATTATTATTCAACTCAGCTGCCCAAAAATCACAAGGTGGTCTTGGAGATTCACAAAGGAGAATCACCTCTTGGAAGAGAACTTTGTTAAAATCAGGGGCCAGCTCTAGTGAGCGCCACTGAGAGTTATTCTGCCTCAAAGCAGCACTCTATATGCTTCCCAGCCTGGGCCAGCACTCCAGGTTGTTAGAAGTTGCCCCAAGGGCCTGGAGCCAGGCAGCTAGGCTAGGGCTGAAGCTCTGTCTCAGATGGAAGGGGCCAGCAGCTGAGGTCTAAGGGGCTGATTGCAAACACACCATGGCCAAGTTGCTCTGCCTTTCTGCACTTATCTAGCCTATGTCCCTGACTCTACAAAAGGCAACATATTAGTGCCTCATCCTCCACCCTCACTCACTCTCAGGGTCATCAACAAACTGATTTCCTGAAAGGCAAAGACTCTGGATTGGCTGAAACTGATCTCTAATTACTCCTGACATAAAAGGATGTGTTTTGTTTAAGACTGCCACTCAAAACATGGACACAGAGAACTATGGCAGACAAAGCTTCAGAGAACTCCAAACAGCAGGCCTCTGAAAAGGCACCCAGGAAAAATGGGCTTGTGAGGGCAAAGAAGGCAAATGGGACAGGAGAACAAATGCAGTGGCTTCTGAAAAAAGCCATTTAGCTGATTTATAAATGGTCTCACCAGTGTCTTGGCTGCAAAGACGGATGTCTCCATCTAATGTGGGGGTCTATAGACTTGTTTTCTGGAGAACTAAGGAATCAACTCCAAGGATACAAATTCATTATTTTCAACCCTTAATTAACTGGAACCTAATTAGGTTTTGAGGGTGTTTCCCTCCATCACTTTAAAGGCAAACTTTTTTCTCTGATGTCAGCATGGTGTAATAAATGGAGGAAAACCAAACAAAGAGCTAGTTGGATGTCTGGCAATAAGCAACTCATTTACCTGTGGGGACATTGGCCTTCTAATTTATGAGTGAAGAGAGCTACTGAGATATAGATATTTAAAGCAATAAAATTCTGATTCTCAGACATGCCAACAGCTTATCCTCCATCAATAACCCATGGTCATACCCCTGATGACCACACCTCTTCTAATGGGAAGGAGCTGAGGTTGCCTTTGTTTTTCTCCAGTTCACAGACTATTTAATCCAGCTGAATTTGTTATATGAATTTGTTGAGATGGGGAAACATCTCAAAATGGTACTTCAGAAACCCTCTCA
Source organism: Cricetulus griseus (assembly GCF_003668045.3). Classification (NCBI taxonomy): domain Eukaryota; kingdom Metazoa; phylum Chordata; class Mammalia; order Rodentia; family Cricetidae; genus Cricetulus; species Cricetulus griseus. The sequence goes on along the minus strand of NC_048595.1, from coordinate 438,628,082 downwards.
TTTGCTAGGCTTGGATAGCAGTTATTTGTCACTGTAAAAGTCAAGTAAATAAGGAAATCATGCAGAAGAGGCACACAAAATATACAACTTAACATTTTGTCTTATAACTTAATTCACATAAATGTACACTTTTTTTTTTTTTTTACCATTTTTTACCATTTTTGAAAAGGGTAAGGCTTTAAAACACAAACGCCGGTTCCTGGTATAGTGGCTCACACCTGCAATCCCACTATTTGAAAAGTGAGGCAGGAGGCCAGCCATGAGTTCAAGTCCAGCTTGAGCTACAGAGTGAGAGAAAACTAAACTTTTTTTCATTTCTTTTCTCTCTCTATCCCTCCCTTTCTTCTTTTTTTTGCCACAAGGTCTTGACATTCATCTCATGTGGCCTTGAATTTTCCTGTCTTAGTCTCCAGTGTGCTGGGATTACAGGTGCCAACACCATAGATTTCTAGTCTTTTTAAAGGAAATTAAACTCAATTCATTTTATGAAGACCTTCCTAAGCCCCACAATTCATTTGTAAAGTGATTTCAATCCAGATGCCTCCTGAGTTTTAGGATTTCCCAGCTCCCTATACAGCTGTCTTACCTAAAGAAGAGAAATTCTCATGATTTATCTCATCCAAGTCTTTCCAAAACATAAAAACAAACAGCTTTAATTCTTTTTAAAATTTTTAATGATTTATTTATTCTTAATTTATATGCACTGGTATTTTGCTTGCATGTACGTTTGTGTGAGGGTATCAGATCCCCTGGAACTGGAGTTACAGACAGTTGTGAACTGTCATGTGGTTGCTGGGAATTGAACGCAGATCCTCTGGAAAAGCAGTCAGTGCTCTTAACCACTGAGCCATCTCTCCAGCCCCAATAAACAGCTTTCTTTTGAAACTTGTATTTGATCAGTCTGTGTAATATTTAGCCAAAGCATAAATACAATAGTCTGTGCAAGTGGCACACCCAGGTCTAGGAGCACACACATATAATGCCCCAGTAGATCAGAGGGAGAAGAGGACACCAGGAAGCATGTGAACCATGTTGTGGGCACTCAGCATCACTCTACGCAGAAGGCAGGTGAGTGAGCAATGGTGAGATGCAGAGGGGACTTAGGCAGTTACGAAGGCAGGCGGCAAGGTTAGACAGCTAGGGAGGGAGGTCAGAGCCAGGGACAGAGAATCTGGCATCATTAGTGGCAACCTAGACACTTAGAATCAGGGAGCAGCTGTTGATGGAGATGACAGGAAGGCGGGCTCCATCCTCAGGAATACCAAGTGCAAAGCAGGGAGTAGAGGAAGAAGCCTTTGAGGGGACACAACTGGTGACTAAAGAGACCACAGGCTTCAGAAAGGAAATCTGGGAGTGCTCCTTCTCTTTCTTCCTTCCTTTCTTTCTTTCTTTCTTTCTTTCTTTCTTTCTTTCTTTCTTTCTTTCTTTCTTTTTGAATCATTTAAGTAGGACTGGCTGAAGATCTTCTTTGAAAGTCTGGTAAATTTTGCTGTGAATCCATCTGGCCCTGGACTTTTCTTTTTAGCTGGAAGGCTTTTTATTACTATTTCAATCTCCTCATTTGTTATGGGTCTGTTTAGGTTGTTGACTTCTTTTTGGTTTAATTTTGGTGGTTTTGGCTGAATGTAGAAACTCATCCATTTCTTTTAGATTTTCCAACTTAATGGAGTACAGGTTTTTAAAGTATTCCCTTATGAAACTCTGAATTTCTTTGGTGTCTGTGGTAATGTTTCCCTGTTTATTTCTGATTCTGTCAATTTGGGTCCTCTTTATTTCTTTCGGCTAGTTGGACCAAGGGTCTGTTAATCTTGTTTATCATCTCCAAGAACCAGCTCTTAGATTCACTGATATCATTGGGGGTGTGCCGTGGAAAGTATATCTTGTCTCTGGCCCCTTCACATGTCTGTCTGTCTCTCTATCTCTCTCTGCTTATTGGCTGCCATGAGACAAGTGACTCCACTGGGCCACATGCTTCTCACATGTCATTCTCTGTCACTGTCGGCCAGAAACAACAGAGCCAAGTTCCAAGTTCCTCTGAAACCATAAACCAAAAATAAGTCCTTCCTCCTTTGTTTTCCCAGGCACCTGTTACAGCAATGTCATTTAACAAGTGAGAGTTCAATCCTGGGTGCAGGCTTTCCAGGTAAAAGCAGCTGGGAGTCACAGAACTACCTGCACAGATACCATCTTGCCATGACTCACCTTACCATGGTATGGTGGACCGACAGGGAAAACAGGTAGAGAGAAAGAGACCACCAGGCTGCCTCTGATCCATGGGCGTTGGGCACAAGGCAAACTCAAGATTGCACTAAACAAAAAAGATTCACTGACCTGATCTAAACGGAGTGCACCATCCACAAAGCGCTGCTGGCGAAGCTGCTTTGCGATGCTGTGCAGGTTCAGGACGGCTTGGTGCACCTCCTCACTGCTGTGCTCAGGGGAAACGGGGGGCAGCTCTTCCTCGGGAAGCTTCTCAGTTGGATTTTCGATCATGCTCTGGGCATGGTCATAGCTCAGCTTGGTGCAGGAACGGATGACAGTGCGGCCAAACCACTCCTCAAGGATCTGCAAAGACAGACTGACTGTGCTTAACCATTCACACACACACACACACACACACACGCACGCACGCACGCACGCACGCACGCACGCACGCACGCGCGCGCGCGCGCGCGCACGCACGCGCGCGAGCTAAATGGAGCACTGACTGTGTGCTCTGACTGGTATCACAAGAATGAATCAGACACAGAAGTGCTGCCCTCAGGCAGTTTAGACTACCCGGCCTTGGCAGAATTCAACAGACAGCCGAGGTCTATGCACCTCCCCAGGGAACAAAGTAAGGCCACATGGAAGACTTGCACTGAAGGGCCCATAGCAAGTGTTTCTATTAGTTTGAATGAGTGGTCATCAATGTCACAAGCAGGGAAGAGAAAATGAGAAGCCTAAGACATGACAGATGGGACTCTGAGGGCTGGCTGATGGTTTACAGAAAGCAAGAGGAAACCAGGAGCTGTCCACACACCAAGGAATCTCTACTAAGGACAGCTTCCATTCTGGATAGGTGCAGTGAGCGTTAGGATCACTCACGCTCCCTGAACGGAAGAACTGCAGCTTTTTAAAAATGACAACATGGGCACCTGGAGAATAGCAGCTACTGATCACATTTTTTATTCAGTTAGAGCAAAGATCTTTATAAGGAGTCTGGAATCTGTAATATCAGACTTCAATTTTTCTTCAAAAGTTCTAACACTGTACTTTCCAGATTACTCCAAGAACTATCCCGATTGCAAACTACAAGGGGCTTGATGAGTTCCTACCTTCTACTATGGCAAGCGGGCTTCACATCCAGCACTCATGAGGTCTGTATGCGGCAAGGGCAGCTACAGAGCCAGTCCCAGGGGCTGGCAAGCAGTCTGCAGGCAGATGCAGCTAAAGGCCTCTACAAGAAGCCATCCAGGCCACCCAGAATGAGCCCTGAGCACACCCACATTTCCTGAATGGAACCCCAGTCTCTTCTAGAGGGGTAGGGTTGTGACCTCTTCATTCTTGTGGTCTCAAAGTTTCCTTCTAAAACTAGTCGGTCTGTCGTGGTCCCCCACGTGCCCTCTCGGCCATGTGTACATGTGTGTTAGGCAGCCTGTTTCAGCCTGCTGACAGGTGGTGGCAAATTACATTCTGTGCAACCCTTCTCATCCTTCCCACACGCAGGTCTTGGCATATGGCTTCTTGCAGCCTGTCTCCTCCTCCCTAGTAGATGATGCCCAAGTGAGGATAAGCACCGTACAGTGAAAGGAGCATCTGTTGTCACATAAGAACTGCTTTAAAATCTAACAAATGCTCTGAACATTGTAAGTCTTTATGCACAAAGTTCTTAGATGCCCTTCTTCCTGGAAGCCCATGTGTCCTGGCTCTACACATCTGTGGCTTGCTTGGTACCCTCTGTTTGTTGAGCCCTGACTAGCAGCCATGTGTAACTCTAAGGAGTTCTTAAAGCATATTACATGCCTATTATCACCCACCAAAGCTTGTGCACAAGCCCACTAGCAGTACACTATTATTTTAAGTGCCTGATGTTGCCTAATGGGCACTTCTGTCCCCTTGTTTCCTTCTTGGTCAAGACAGATATCCTTTCTCCACCACCCACATGGACACTACCAAACTTTGACCTCAGTGCCTTTTTCTTGACTTCCCTATTTCATTCCTGCATCCCTGAAATTTTGTGCCAGCCTTCTTTACAAGCATATGAAGGAGAGCCTTTGCGAACTGCCTGCCTTTACCATGGCTCAGGACTTGTGTGAGGCACAGCTGACCTGCACTAGAATAGTTCCCATCCTTGGAAAAGCAGCCTTGAAAGTACCTCTGGGGAAAGCCAATAGAAGGATGCCAGCCAGGGGCAGCTGCCCACAGAGAATGCAGCAAAGACCCACATGGAGGAAATGTGGGAGCAGCCAGCTACATGGGACAGAAGGCAGGACTCTCTTGACAGAACACCTCATTAATTTCCAGTTTGAAAACTGTACTCACATCAACACCCAGTCCATGACCAGGGCCAGCAGCAGAAGACAAAGGGCTTTTCATGGAAAAGGTAGGGGAAAAAAAGAGGAGGAGGAAACACATGAACAAAACCCCTAAGGAGATTGTGCCCTGCCTCTTTTGCATAACTACAGGATTCAGGCCACTCCCTTCTTCATCTTGCCTACACCATGGGGTGCCACTCTTCAGAATGTCAGCTTAAACACAGTGCCACTGCAGACTGAAGGCATGTGACCAGGAAATACATTGTCTAAGGAGGTAAACCCTCCATACCTACATCTGATACTTGTAAGACTTAAACAGCACAATACTGTGGGCCCCAGCCTCAGGCCCACTGCCTTTGAGCATCACTCTGACATGTCTGTGGGAGGGGGCATTCTACAGTCAATTTTATAGCTGGGCAAACAGGTGGGAAATTCTCAAGAATCACAAAAACTCTTAGGTCTATACCTAAAGATTCAGAATAAAAGACCTAGTGAACACACACACACACACACACACACACACACACACACACACCACACAAGCATATATATATGTTTATTTTAGCTAAAGATCATAACATAGAAACAAAATACACCTCAAATACATATTCATTTCTACAGTTTATAGATAAAGGCATGGAGAAACCTTTAGGAAAATATCAGCACCTCATTAAGATGCCTTTGGTTTAAAAAACTATTAATGGAGCTAATTTAAAATTGTAAATAACTAGATGTGAAATGACTTCTGCATCTCTGGGTTTCCACATAGAGAACACTGAGTTCAAAAGCCTGATATGTAGAAACACTTTCCTGATTGGAACCAAAGCAGGTTGCCTGGAGTGGTGGTGCCTGGAGCAGGTGGAGCTGATTGCCACTGCTTCTTACAGCCTTGGCAAGGCCATCCTGGCCAGCATGGCCAAAAGGCAAGTCAAAGGTGCCAAGAGGAAAGTGTCTAGAAAAGACCTGGGCAGAAAGCAGAGAGGCTTCGGGACAGCAAAGAGCAGGGAGTGCTCGATGGGAGGAAGGCTGGCTCTTTACAGAAAGGTCTGGTGACCAATTGGCCAAAACTGTGGGGTGGCTTCAGGGTGAGCGGGGGTGGCAGGGGCTCCTTCATTAGGTCCTCCCTCAATTGAGTCCTGCAGTGATGGAATGAGGCTCAGATTTCTTCTTATAACAGGGGAAACACAGCGGGGTAGAATGAAATTGTAACAAGGCTACCACCCCAGCAGCAGCAGCTCCATTTATCCCACAGGCTTGCTCTCGCTGTGTGATGGGGACAGGACAGAGCCTGCTAAGGACTGTGCCCCAGAAGCTTGGCAGCACAGGGCTGGTTGCAAGTCTGCAGGCCTTTTTGGGTTCTAAGTCAGTTTGTTTACAGGCTAGAACTTGCATAGAAACAAAGCTGGAGTTAACTACACAATCCCAGCACTCTTCTGGCTTGTCTTCCAGTCCAGAAAGATCATTAGGTCCTTTCCCATCTCCATGTGTTGGCAGGTATGTGAACTTCTAAACTAAAGCAAGGAGGCAGAGGAAACCAAGTCTTTGCCACATACACATACTAGAACAGCGGTTCTCAACCTATGGGTCTTCATTCCCTTAAAGGGGAGGTCACATACCAGATATCCTGCATATCAGATATTTACATTACAATTGTAAATATCATACAATTGTAATGTAAATATTACAATTGTAAATATCATAACAGGGGCAAAATTACAGTTATGAAATAGCAATGAAATAATTTTTATGGTTAGGGGTCACCACAACAGGAGGAACTGAATTAAAGGGTTATAGCATTAGGAGGGTTAAGAACCACTATACTAGAGGGAAAGAAACTCTGGCTGCTCTAGTGTGGCTAGGAGACAGGAATTTTGTTTCTGTGGGTGAAGGCACTTGAGCAGGTGTAACCTTCAAAGTGTTTCCTTCTCCTGACGATTGGCAAGGAGGAATCTTTAAAGGCTCAGCTCTGGGACTCGTCGCTGCATAGGAAGGAACCTGGAAGAGGAGAAGGAGGAAGCAAGGAAGGAGAATGTAGGAAGCAGGGGAGGAAATCTTGACCCAGGAAACACAGATACTTTCTACTCAGTGAATCTAGTACCATCTAGTTGGCTGGGGCCTTCAGCAAGAAACTGGGAGATGAAGGATATGGAACACAACAGTTCCTTCCACCCCTCCCTTGCCCCCCCCCCCACGATGTGTTGCTGCAGGTCTGAAATAAAACAGCTAGGCTCTGCCCCTGGTAATGACTAAGGAGAGAGATTCTGGGGACCTTCTCTGATTCTCAGAACCAGTCTGAGAAGCTATTATCCTCCTGGAGCAGCTCAAGCAAGGTATCTAGTAGGGTACCTTGGCATGAAACACAGCACCCAGCACTGCTTCTAGCAGAAGCCCTAAACTACATGGCACCATTTGAGCCTTGCTCCAGGAGCTTGCTATGAACCACAGGGAGAACACAACCGTTGCTTTTAAGGGTTTTCAGTGGTGGTATCCAGCAGGCCAGTGACAAGGCATGAAAGTCCACAGGGCAGGGTTGTGAGGAAGCAGGGCAGGGCTGCCTGAGACACTGCTCAACTCTCAGCATGCAACTCCACAGGGCTGGAGAGGCTGCTGAGGATATACTTTCTAACTAGGCAGCTGGCATAAACAGAACACTAGAAACAGATGTGAAAATCATGGTGAAATAGTTTCTAAGCACTTTCTGGGTAGAGGGCATTGAACTACAGGGGAGAAGTAAAACTCAGGTGTGTGCTTAAGAGTGTGGCAGGAAAAGAGGAGGAGTAGACATGGCCCTGAAGTACAGGGCAGACGACATTCACCACTGGGGAGTCTCAACAGGGACCTCATTTAAGCACCTTCCCATGATCTAGTGAACCCATCCCCTCAAGGGAGGAGAGATGGTGGTCCTTGTCCTGTGGGAGCTCATCTTCCACATAGGCTGTGAGTTCTGAAACTACCACTACCTTCTTAACCAGGCTCCAAAAATGTCACTTCTTCCTCATCTTGTCTGTTTATCTTTCACTTAGCCTACAGATACACTCCAATAGCTCTCATCTGCTTATTAAAAAAAATAAAATAAAAAACCCCAAATGATTTTTACCTTTAAGTTGCAAGGTGCCTCCACTGTAGGACATACAGGTAGGGAAAAGAGAATAAACACATCTACCACTAGGAGAGAATGGTTTCTTTTTTCATGGGGATTTAATCTGTGATCTTCAATAACTTGTATGGTGTGTGAGAACAACAAATATCATGCAATATATACTAAGTGAACGAGTAACTACTAAGAATGTCCCAAGGCTTGGGTTTCAGCATGAGGCCCTCAACTTGATCCTGGAAGAAATGGCATTTTAGCTGGATCACAAGGGATAAACAAGTTTCTTTCTGGCAGAACTGAGAGAAAGGGTCTTCAAGGAGGGGGCAGAAGCATGTATGGAGTCTCAGTGTAACAATTCCCTGTTAAGCTCAATGAACCCCTCAGTAGCAAGATCGAAGATTGAGGGCCTTGGGGTGGGTGACAGATGGCCATGTGGGGAGAGGGCTGATCTCTGTAAGTCATGCCTCAGGTATTGGACTTTGGGGGCTTATCAGGAGTCAGATTCAGCTTCCAGTGGGAAACAGATGAAAAGTTCCCAGATTAAGACAATGTGGGCTGCAACTAAGGTAGTCACCATGCTAAGAGAAAGAGGACTAAAGAGAGGCACAGCCACAAAGGGAGAACAGCCTGGACTTGCTCAATGTAGCTGGTGTGGAGGGGCTAGAGAGCTAAGGGCTGAGAGGATGGCCATGAATAGTTCAGAAAACAAGGGCTTTTTGTTCAGGTTGCAATGGGACATTTTAAGGGAATGCAGAGCAGGGAAGGATGGGGAAAGGCAGAGAGGAATACTGAAGGGAAGGGGAGTGTCACCAACGCTGGCTTAATGAAAGCAGAGATTTCCTTGTGGGTGCTGAAAGTATCCATATGTAAACAAACGCTGGGGCACCCTTCTGACAGCAGATCATACTGCCTTAGAAAGCAGGGTACTGCAACAGCCTGGGGAAGAATGCAGCCTTTGTCTACGTCAGCACCAGGAAAGACTGGTGGCCACACAGCAGTGTGGCCCAGTGCTGCTGGCCCTGCACCAGCTCCTCTATCTTAGTCCTCTACACCAAAAGAAGCTCCCCACAACCTGCAAACTCAGTCTGGGGCTTCAGACACACGGGCTTTGAACTTGCTCCTCTTCATTTGCCTGGGTTCTTGAGAGGGGCTATCCATGGCACCCTAACTTCCCATCTGGTCTCAGGCTTAGCTCAGGCTTTCCTCTGCAGTATCTTGGACTGGAGTCCTTAGGCCCGGAATGTGTTATTGAACCTTTCATTATGGGCATCTTGACTGTGGGTGAGAGATGTCACCACATCCCTGGGTTTACCAACTGATTTACCTCTCATGTGGTCTCTGGGTCTGGGGAGGGTATTTGGGTAACCACAGAATAAAGAATGTGGTTAGTGGGCCTTGCCCTACAACTCTGTACACAATCCAACCCTCATACTTCCTATCTGGTGTGGTTTGGAGGGAGGCCCAGCACCCTCTAGACCTGTGCTTCTCTTACACCTGCCTTCTAGCCCGCATCTAGCAGAAGACCTGGATTCCATAGATGCTTCCAAAAGAAACTCCAAAGACTGGTGAGTGTCAGAGTTTACATTTTTCTAGTGTTTTTTTTTTTTTTATGAACCCCCATATTCTAGCAAGGCATTAGATCAGGCAGCTCTAATTTCTCAGTTCTGCCACTGGCAGCATAATTCAGACAGTGTTCTTTCCTTGACTCAAGTTACTTTTATTTTCTATTTAGTTATACATTTTAAAAATATTTATAAAAATACAGAAGTTACTCACATTTAAAAAACATTAGAAAATAGAAAGAAATTACTCACAGTTTTACTATCCAAATACAACCACTACTGGCCTTCTATTTCATTCCCTTCTGTTTTTTCCCATTCACTGTCCCCCAAGCTTGCTCCCATGTCCATCAGAGTATGGCTGCTGGTACACTGTATTCACAGCTCCCTCTCTGTAGTTCAGATAATATCTGCCTCTTAGATCTTGAAAAGGAACTTTTTACCAGATAGTTAAAAGCTATAAAAACCAAATGTAATGTGTGTAACATTATTTGATCCAAATCTGGACCAATCAATTGGAGAGAACCAAGGAAATGTATTAGGGACTAGGTTTGGATGGCATCCTGACACCAGCATTCATCGTTAGGTATGCTGAGGACATTGTGGTTACATAAGAAAATGCCCAGATTTTTAGTCATATATCAATACACACATGAGTGAAATGATGTGTCTGTGGTTTGTTTTAAAATATTGTAGTCTTTTTTTTCTTTTCTTTTCTTTTCTTTTTCTTTCTTTTTTTCTTTTTCTTTTCTTTTTTTTTTTTTGAGACAGGGTTTCTCTGTAGCTTTGAAACCTGTCCTGGAACTCACTCTGTAGACCAGGCTAGCCTCAAACTCACAGAGAACTGCCTGTATCTGACTCCCAAGTGCTGGAATTAAAGGCGTGCACCACTGCCACCCAGTTAAAACACTGTAGTCTTAATAGAGAATGAAGTCTTGACAGTACCGAATCTGGGATACAGATTCGGGGTTGGGGGTTTATTGTGATATTTTTCTTACATTATCTATAGTTAAAATTTTTCTAATTAAAGTATATATCATTTTTAAGATTTATTTATTTATTTATTTATTTATTTATTATGTATACAACATTCTGCTTCCATGTATATCTGCACACCAGAAGAGGGCACCAGGTCTCACAACGGATGGTTGTGAGTTACCATGTGGTTGCTGGGAATTGAACTCAGGATCTCTGGAAGAGCAGTCGGTGCTCTTAACCTCTGAGCTATCTCTCCAGCCCAAAGTATATATCATTCTAACACTATCTTTTTGCTCTCTCTCTCTGTCTGTCTGTCTACTTATTTATTTTGAGGCCGGGTCTTGTTATGTAGCCCTGACTTAGAACTCATGATGAAGCCCAAGCTGCAGCTGTCTCAGAACTGTTAGAACTCACTGCATCAATGTGCTCCCGTGTTTACATAAACACAAAGTCTCACTATTTTCCCTGTACATTTTTTTCTTTCATCAGATTCATACCTGCTTTGTTTTAGTTTGCTTGATAATATAATAATATGGTTCATGGACTCTTGCAGGCCTTTGAGTGCCATTCAGGCCTGTATGGTCCAAATTGTTTATAGTCATAATCCAGGGTGTTATACAACCTGACTGTATATTGCCATTCACAGCAATGGTCTAGAAGCTTTGGAAGGTAAAATATTTCACATGTGTAGGACATAGCAGTCATGCTACTCCACATATCACACACTGACAGTGAAAAAAAGGGCTAGCTCCATTTAGAATGTTCTCACCGGACAAGTATAATCGATTCATTACTTTTCTATATCTCAACCCCAGGCATTTGTCTTTGTTACTTACACTTCATGAGGGAGGAGGATGACCTTTGGAGGAAAAACATGCACATAGCTATCTGTAAGCTAAACTGATAGCATTCTTACAAACATACCAGTTTTATACGAAGAACAGCTGACATGGAAACCATGGCTATTTAGACTGGGGTATTTAGTACTTCAAGGAAACAACTGACATTGTTTATCATTGATGATACAAGTTGAACTTTATAAAATTAGAATTTTAGTAATCCTGCATGTAATATGAGCTTGTGGGTTTCCTAATACTGAAACGGTTGGACTAATAAGAAAAGCAATGACATTAACAATGTGGTTTTAAAAGTACTACATAATGAAATGTGCCTACAGTTAGAGATCAGAATATTAAGTCAGTGCTTTCTTCCTTCCTTCCTTCCTTCCTTCCTTCCTTCCTTCCTTCCTTCCTTCCTTTCTTTCTTTCTTTCTTTCTAAGTCAGTACATTCTAAATGGCCAATATATGTTAAAAAGTCATGCCTGGGTAATAGGTCTATTCTTAGTAGATTTTTATGTAACCTGATTAACAAAGTTCATCTGATACTGTGTTAGTCTGTTTGGGCTGCTATAACAAAATACCACAAACCAAGTGGCTTAAGCCATAGAAATTTGTTTCCCATAGTTCTGAAGGCTAGAAGTTCCAGATCAGGTGCCAGCCAGTTCAGTGCCTGGTGAGGGCTGTCTTCACGACTCCAACACAGCAGCTGCTTCATGAAGCATCTTCCATATGTCAGAGGAGAGACAGCAAGCTTCCTGCTGGGTCTTTTTTTTTTTTAATGGGCATAAACTTTACTGGACAATTGTCCACTCTTTTAACCTCACATGGTGTGCACATGCATGTGTGTGCACTGTGTACATTTGTGTGTATGTGGGCACTCCTGTCACACTGCACATACTTCATTTCAAACCAGAATCATGACTCTTTTTCATTTCTTTTATCCTGATTTTAATTTCTAAAGGTTCCAAGCTCCCCAAAAACCCAGCCCTTTTTCAAAAAAAAATTATTAATTTATTTTTTACATTCTAATCCCAGTTCCCCCTCCCTCCTCTCCTACCACTCCCCCCACTCTCCTCCCTCCTCCCAACTGTTCCTTGTAGAGGGTGAGGCCTCCCGTAGGAAGTCTACGAGTCTGTCCCATCATCTCATTGAGGCAGGACCAACCCCCCCCCCCCGCCCCCCTCCCAGTGTCTAGGCTGGGCAAGGTATCTCTCCATAGAGAATGGGCTCACTAGGTCAGTTTGTGCATTAGTAGTGTTAGACCTTGGACCCACTCCCAGTGGCCTCGTATATTGCCCCTGCTGCACCACTGTCACCTATATTAAGGGAGCCTAGTTGGGTCTTATTCAGGTTCCCCATTTGTCAGACCGGAGTCAGTGATCTCTCACTAGCTCAGGTCAACTGATTCTGTGAAAAACCCAGCCCTTTTAAGTTAGCTACTGTAGCATAGACAGCTTCTGTTTAAAATTCAAGGATAGCTTCTCCTTCTAAATGTACTTTGCTGTATTTATTTCAGGAAAGATGCTTTCCACTTGGTTGTCTCTTCAGGCATGAAGGTGAAATACCTTAGCCGGGCATGGTGACAGGGGCAGATAGAAGGCTGAGGCAGGTGGATCTCTGTGATCTTGTGAGTTCCAAGCCAGCATGGTCTACAAAGCAAGTTCTAAGCTAGTTACAGTTACATAGTGAGACCCTGTCTAGGGGAAAAGAAAGAAAGACAGAGAGAGGCAGAGATGGGGGGGGGTTCCCCTGCTTCAGACACACCTTCATTTGTACTGTCTATAGAAAAAAATCTCTAGGTCTTCTGCTAAGACCTAAGGGTCAATCTTCAGTGAACTTTGCACCAATACTGATGTCAGCCTCACTTTCCCCACCCCTCCCCCACCTCCCAGAGTTATCTGGTGCTGTCAACCTCTGAATTTTTGTTTCTTGGCTTCCTCTGTTCCTGGCTCAGGATTAAGCTTTCTCAGGACTGCTAAGTCAGTTACCACTCATCCATCTGCTCTCCTGGTTCCAAGGTTTTGTTTCTGTTGTCTCCTCTCCCATTCTCTTTGTCCTTGTGGGTTTGTCTTTTTTTCTTTTTCTTTTTTTCTCTTTTTTAAATCTCTTTACTGTTGTTTTAGTGAGGTTTTGGGATGGAATGAAAAATCAATGTGGTTATTTAATCTTCCATCTTTATTTGGAAACTCTTCATAATTAAGCATATTCTTTTCACTTACACTTATTATTACAGCATATACATTTCCCGTGTTCTTTCATGGTGTTTGCAACCAGTTTTGCAGAAGCCTGTGCTGAGCAAGCCCTAGGCCCTCAAGCAGGACCCTGTAAGGATGTTTACAGTTGCTCACTCTGGGGAGAGGCCTGGCATCCCGAATGCCATCTTTCCCCAGCTTCTCTCCTCCTTGCGTGTAGGGAATGCTTGCGGACAACCTCTATCATCTGTGTTTTCCTCATGGCACACTAGGATTGAAGTGGTACTCCACTAATCTTTGTTTGTCTTTATATTTCCAGCCATCATCGCCATCTTCCTCAGGACATGCTAGGGAAACACAGACTGCCACCATTCACTCACAGCCTGGCTTCCTATCTGGCTTCCCAGATGCACATCGACCCTCAGTGCACCCATCTCCTACCCAAGCTCCCACCTTGACAACTAGTGTCTCCATTAGCTGGTAAATACTGGCAGTAGGTGGGGTCAGTCTTGCCTCCTAGGTAGGACTGGCTCTTCTGAGACTAGAGTCTTTAGACTTTTTCCCTACAGCAGCTACCCCAGGCCTGCATCCATCCCTATAAAACTCAGTCTAGTGTAGACACACAGTGGATGCTCACCATGATATACAGGATGGGACAGTGGTAAGTGGAGAATGAACGACAAAATACCATCTGTTACCTTGCCTTCAGGGGTCAGCTTCCAGATCACAGAGAAGGTCAGCTTGTCAGTCATGGGGTTGAGGCTGCACAGTTCCTCACACAGAAGCCTGGGAAGCATGGGGACCACCTGTGAACATAGGAGAGTTTCTAAGCATCCTTGTCCAACCTGCAGGAGTCTGTCTCAGGCAGCCAAGGCACAGACCAGAGGCAGTTTTGGTGACTAGCTTAAGCTTCCAGAATGAGCTGAAGGTAAAGGAGGCTCACTTCTAGAAACCTCTGAAGAAAGAGCACCATGTTCCAGGCTCTGCCAAAGGCTCTAGTGTCAAGGGAATGTGAACTGGGGATAGGAAGAGAAGGTATCAGGCAGTAACAAACACTGTCATTGTGGTTACAATTCAACCTCTGGATTTCTAGGTTCTGCCAAGGCTGGAAAGGTTTATTCACTTTTAAGATTGCATCTGTGGGGAATACATATATACACTTTTTTCTTGTCATTATTCCCTAAGTAATAGAATATAATATTGCATTAAATGTTTATGAGCTATTTGGAGGTGATCTGGAGTCTATGGGAGAAGGGAGCTAGAGAGACGGCTCAGCAGCTATGAGAACTTGCTGCTCGTGCAGAGGAACTGGGTCTGGTTCCCAGCACCCACATAGTGGTTTACTCCACTTTTAGGGGATCTGATGCCCTCTTCTGGCCCCTATGTCATGCATATGGTACACATACATTTATATATATGAAATAAAAATAAACAATTAAAGTGTATGTGGGAGGTTTGGGGGTATAACTATTCTGATTGAACAACATACTTAAAAACTTAAAGGCAATGTAAACTCCCCAAAGCCTTATCAAAGTGAAATCATCAGTTACTTAATTTAGTAATTGAACATACCATAAATTACAAAATTATGTTGGACTATAAACAGAATAATAAAATATACAGAATAATAAAATATAACTATGACAAGTGAAGTTCACAAATTCAGGTTCACAGATGAACAGTGGCCAACCAATCACCCATTTTGCATTATTTCCAAAAAATGCACTATTTATTTATTTTTGCACGTGGGGGGTACATACCATGGTGCATATGTGTAGGTCAGGGGGCAGTCTGTGGGAAATTAGTTCTCTCCACCATGTAGGTACTAGATATTGAACTCAAGTCACCAGGCTTGGCAGCAAGTACATCTTCCACTGAGCCAACCTGCCAGCCCCATTGTGCAGGGTTTTAAAAGCCTGAATGATTTTTCTTACTTGCTATGTTTTAATCTCACAATAAATGGATCTTTCTGGTTATGGTAGCACACAACTTTAATACCAGCACTCAGGAGACAGAAGAAAAGGCAGGCAGATCTCTGTGGCCTGGTCTACATGGAGTTCCAGGCCAGCTAGGGTTATATAAGCAATCAAAAACAAACAACAACAACAAAACATCACAACTGATTGTATGACATACTTCTTTAACAAAACAATTTGTCTTAATATACTTAGAAATTATGACAGATAGCTGTCTCTGAAATTATTTGCATTTTCCCAAATACCAGAAACAAAATTATTATCTCCCCTGTTTCCCCCACCAAGATACTCCTCTTTCCCTCCTGCCTTCAAATTGATTTATTCTCCCATATTTTTCTAGGTTACATATCACCATCTGCTCTTTTTCCCAAACTCAAATTGCATTATAAACCATCTCTTTCTCACATTTACTGTGGACCAACTTGACATACACTGTTGAATCCTGTATTAATTCATTGGGAAGTGAGGGCTGTTACACTGTATTTACATAAATTTAGCAAATTTCTTTATTAATAAAATCAAAACAAATCTTGGTGGTTTCTCTCACTTTGAGAGTTTCTGTACTATACTGTTTCCATAGAGAATGTGTCCTTAGTATAGAAGAGGAAATTCAAGAACCCATGGCCTAGGTTGGTAATGAAAAATTAATAGTTGCTCACCTCTATAGCAGTATTCTAGAAGTTTTACACCTAGAAAAAACCCAACGACTACTTGAAACCTTCTGGTAACAGATTCTTTATGAAAATGTTCTTAAAGTTTTCACTTCTTCTTGTCTGTTTTTTTATATCATCAGCCCAAAGGACACACTATTTGCTATCTTGCTTTTTGCTTGTTTGCTTTGAGACAGCTCCTGTGTTGCTCAGGCTTGTCTCAAAGGATGGCTTTGCTATGGATGACTTGGAACTTCTGAGTCTCCTGGTTCTACCTTCTAAGTGTTGGGATTACAGGTGTGGATGGCCATCCCTGGCTTATGCTGTGCTGGGATTTAACCCAGGGCTTTGTGCATGTTAGGCAAGCTATATCCTCAGCACCCTACTAGGTTTAGTAGCAAGTTAAAATGTGCTCTAAATATATGGCATTTTCTTGTGTGTGCATTATCATGGGGCTGAGAGAAGTTCATCCATATTTTCTGGGTGTGCATTCCTACCTTCTTTTCTGGGTTGCATTATCAGATGATGACACCAGATGCTCTCTCTCTCTCTCTCTCTCTCTCTCTCTCTCTCTCTCTCTCTCTAATTAGACAGCACTTGTTCAAGGAAATATCATACTTTAAGTCACAAGACTGAGTATCTGATAATGTAACATAACTCAGGACATCGTTCCTTTAGTGTTTGTCAAATGAAAGTCATTGTATCATGGGCCTAGACTGGATCCTGAAACAGAAAACACTGTTGGAAAAATAGGTGAAATCTAAATAAAGGATGAAGTGTAGTTAACAGCAGTGTCCTGTAGGCATCTTGTCTGTGAACCTGTAACGGTAGCCACAAGTCTTTGGGTATGGCTTCAGGCGGATGGAAGCTGGAGGTATGGCTTCTGTTTGCAAGCTCTTTCTGGTGGGTCAGCTGATCCTGTAGGAAGGGCAGAGAAACGCTCCAGCAGTTCTTTGTATTTTTCTGTGT
Organism: Cricetulus griseus; assembly: GCF_003668045.3. Taxonomy (NCBI): domain Eukaryota; kingdom Metazoa; phylum Chordata; class Mammalia; order Rodentia; family Cricetidae; genus Cricetulus; species Cricetulus griseus. The sequence continues at coordinate 438,611,307 of NC_048595.1, read as the reverse complement.
AAGTGTTCCCCAATAAACACCCATTTATCATTTATCTAGGGTCTAGTGAAATCTTTACTCCCACACCTGCAGTGTCCCAAAGGCAGTCTCTTAGCTGTGACTGACAGAGTATGGCACTGTAAGATGTTGGCAAAGGAGCCTTGATTTTTCTGTAGAAAAGCTTATTTTTTTTTTAAAAAGCTACACTTTCTATTAATTGATCTTCTACTATACATTTAAATATAAATTTATGCTTATTATACTTATTATGCCTGATCCATTTTTATAAACAAGTATGAGGCTAAAACTTTATGTATAAATGAAGAGCTGGGTGGGGCTCAAAGTCTTTAAGAGCACCAAGCAGCTGAAGGCAGCGCCGTGGTGGCAGTGTAAGAAAACAAGGAAGACTTTGACACGGAGACCTCAAGGCAGACCCTGGGCCCCAAACTTCTTGATGATGCAGTAAGCTAGGACAATTTTGGACCTAAGTTTTCTTTTAAGTGAAATAGTTCTGAAATGCTCAATAAAAGTTAGCTCAAGGTGTCCAAGTCCCTGTGCCCCTTGGCTCAACCTTCCTATTCAGCCTTGTGCCCAGGTACACCCCTCTAACACTGTGGTTCTCGTCCATGGGCCTTCCCACTGCAAGCCTTTCACCTGCGTGCCTACTCACTGCCCCAGCCTGTGCACATGGTGTTCCCATGTTCTGGAACACCCTTCCAGACACTTTGCTTCAGGCAAACTTTGGCATATCCTTCCAGATTCAGCTCCTTGCCATGTCCATGGCTTATCCAGACTCCCCCAAGCAGAGAATGTACTGTTTGTAACTTCCCTTGGTCTTTCACAGAGGCTGTGGGGCAGTCCCAAAGAATAAGCTTGTTACTCCACCCCTCTTGCTCATTCTCACCACTAGGAAGGCCCTGACTACACTGCATCCTCACGCCTTGTTAGGTGCCTCCCCACTCCTCTAGGCTATGGAAACCCCAAGAACAAAGAGGGGTCTGGCCTTGTCCCTCTATCTAGTACCTCCAAAATAGTAGGCACTCTCAGTATGCAGATGACTGACTTCTATTATGATATGAATAACCTGGGTTTTTTTTTCTCTGTTTACTTATCACAAAAAAACATTTAGGAAATCCTTGCTGCAGAATTCTATAGCAGCATCTTTACACAAAAATGTCTACGGCAACTAGTACTTTCAGTAGAGAGGGAAGAATTTTGGCTACCCTCTACTAAAAAGTAAAACTAAAACACTACCAGCACACCCTGTGGCTGCCCAGGTTATCAAAACTGCTTTGCTCCTCCCACTGGTCAGATACCAAAGAACGCAAGTTTCATGAAGATTTAATGGTAGTATAATTGTATTTAATTTTAAAGGACAGTCATTTTAAATAAATTTTCTACTAGATCTTGGGGAAGAAATCAGATGGAATTCAGAGGAAACAGTCCATGTTCATCCAGTTTTGTAAATAGGTGGTTAGGCCTGTGTCTTTCAAAGGAGACAAAATTAAGAGGTTATGATCACATTTGTGGTTTGGCGTATCACAGTCTCTCATAAATCCACTGGTCCTCCAGGGGTCACTGTGCATGCATTCCTGCTCTACCCAGAGTGCAACAGGCTTCCTTGTGGAAGAGCGCTGGTGAGGTGGGGACCTCTCTTAAAAGCCACTTTCTCATATGCCTGTCCAGGCAGGTGAGGTGAGAGAGAGAGGCCCTGATCCAATGCAGCATGTGGGCTGTATGAGGCCTGTCACAGCATCTGCAGAGATTCTGGGCCTGAGTGAGGTGCAGAGCACCAAGGATAACCAGGAAAGATTTCTTTGTAGAGAAACTCCTGCTGCCAACAGCACAGGGCTGGTGCCTATGCTCCCTGGACCCTGACATTTTTCTCCTGGTCTTGCATTTATCGTGTTCCCTGCTTGGCATGGGCCTCAGCACAGTTCCCCTGCTGCCCAAATCCCATCCTCCTAACTGCAAAACAAGCACCAGTCTCATAGCACGTCTTTGTTGTTCTGGGGACTCTATTTGCTGAACACTAATGGTGACAGGAAACGTGCTGGGCTGTGTGGATCAGCTCTTGCCATGCCTTGATAGCATCTTCCCTAGGCTTCCCACTGGTTACTGCTCTCCTCCAATTTACCCTGCTACCTTCTCATGCTTTCTCAGCAGAAAACCTCAACTCTTCTGCACAGGGAAGAGAGACTCATGCCCTTTCTAGTATTTTCCATCAACCATCTCTTGAGCCAATTTCACTAACTTTACAGGGAGGTCTGCTCCCCTGTATTAAGCCTGCCCTAACTGCCTGCAGCTCTTGCTGGTGAACTCCCTACTCAGAAGGTTCCGTTCCCCACTGTCAGAGCACAAGGGTAGAGTTGCCTTTCACTCTAGACTCTATTCCTTTCCCCAGTTCACACCTTCCGAAGCTTCACTTGAAGTTTCTCAAAATGGTTTATGGTTCTGGTTCCTCCTTTCATCCTAGCTTCCTGTCCTACCACACGATCTGTTCTTTTTATATAGCTCCTGCTAATACCACTCCGTCTGTCTTGAGGTGATACAAAGAGGGACCCTCACTAGAGATGGCCCTAGACTTTTTGAACTTTCAGTCGTCAAAATTGAGCATGTACCTCTAATCTCAGACTTGGAAGGTAGGTGCAAGAAGATCAGGGGTTCAAAGTCACCCTCATCTACAAGGAGAGTTTAAGGTCAGCCTGGGCTACAAAGTGCTTTGTCTCAAAACAAAACCAACCAACCAACCAAACAGCAAAAATCAAACCAAACTGACCAAGCAAACAAACAAAAACCCAAGACACAAAATTGAACTTAATAAATCTCGTATATAGCTTCGGATATTTCATGGTAATAATAGAAAAGAGAACTTCATCAATTTTTATTTTTTAAATATGGGACACTTTTCAAATCTGCATGTAAGCCTTATTCAAGGGCAGTATTAATCTTTGCATCCCAATTTCAGTGTGTGTGTTGCTAAAGCAAACATCACCTCCATTATTTTCTCCAGATTTCTGTATGTTCTTTACATTTAAGCTTGCTTATTTATTTATTTATTTATTTATTTATTTATTTATTTATTTTGTGTGGTGGTGGTGGTGGTGGTGTGTATATGTGTAAATGTAGCTGGGTGTCTGTGGCTGTGTGCACCTGTGCATGAGCAGAGGCCAGAAGAAGGTGTCAGATCCCTTGGAGCTTGAGTTATAGGTGTTTTGTAAGGTTACCTGTCTTGTTAACCTGGGTACTGGGATATCTCTAAAGTTTGGTCATGATTATGTAGCAAGTGCTCTTAATCACCGAGCTATCTCTCCAGCTCAGACATCTTCTTTCTTACTACACCTCACCTAGTGATAACCTGCAATCAGGTCATCAGGCAGGTGATCGGCTAGTAATCACTACATTCTCTGTTTTAGGAATCCTATTTATAATAGGCACTATTGCCTTTACCTTTCCCAGGAATCAATGAGCTGGATGAGCTGGATTCAGCAACTGTTTTTGGGTCTCTGGAAAAATAGTTTCTCCATTCCCCAACCCTTTTCCTCTCTCTCCTTCTTGCTGTAGGATAGGGAATGCTGGAATTGGGGGTGACTATTCAGCTAGATACAATAGCACCGATAAACTCTCTGGAGAGTATATGAACAAGGGTCTCTGCCTCTGGGGGTAGTTACTCAAAGCTTCAAGGGACTAGTACTGAAATGCTATCCCCAATTCTGGCTCAGGTGAGTTTCTCCTTAGAAGAAGGTCACTCAACTGTTCTAGAAACCTGGCATAACCTATAACCCTGAAGGGAGCCCATGTTTCTCAGTTTGCCACTTCAGGTCTCTCTCCAACTTCCATTCTTGGCAACCCCTGTAATTCATACCTCAGCCAGTCCACACTCCATGCTGTTCCTCAAACATACTGCCTCTAAAGCTTTTATTTACCGCCTGTCCATGTGTGTGCGTGCCTGTGTGAGCTTCTGTGCACTACCACAGAGGCCAGGAAAGCTTAGATCCTCTGGAATTAGAGTTATAGGTGGTTGTGAGATGCCAGGTGGGTGTTGGGAACCAAATCTGGGTCTTCTACAAGAGCAGTAAGAACTCTTAACTGCTGAGCCATCTCTCCAGCCTCAGAACACACTGACCAGGACTAGGACCAGGACCAGGACTGCAGGACCAGTATTCTCTCAGCTTTGCATCCTGACACCTGGCACAGTGGTCCTCAGTAACACTACATGGTGAAGAATGATAGAACTTTGCAGCAGAAAAGCAGAGAGCTGGGGAATGCTTCAGACCTAAGCCCAAAGCTCAGTCCAGACTGAGCTTAAAGGCCGACTGTAGAAAAAAGGAGCGATGACAGGACCCTGACTTTCTAAGCATTCTGGACCAGGGCTTGGGAGAGTTGAGAGAACTGGTCATTTAGGTCAATACACCAGTGCCCAGTACTGTTGGGTGGGGGTACCAACAAGACTATAAAATCTTACATGGGCCTCAGAGAGCAGAAACATCTGCTAAAGCCACAGCGGGCAGGCTGGCCAAGTTCAGCAACGGGTGAGCCAGGACAGCCCTGTGACCAGTTGAAAGGGCCACAGAAGGGAAGAATCAATCATCTGGGTGCGGAGGGACAGGAAGGATGAGCAGTGACATGAGGCCAGACAAGCAATGGGGTCTCCGCTGTCTGAGAGGTCACGCTCTGTCTTCTTAAGCCAAGCTACTGTCTGGCTCCCCAGGTAACCGTCCCCTCACACCTTCAGTGCACCCCATATGGCAAGTTGGTGCTTTCTCCTTTTCTGAGGACTTGGAGGTTTTCACACCAAGGTATGCTCAGCTAGCTCCCTGCTCACAGACTGAAGAAACCTAAAGAAAATAGTATGTTTGACAGCCAACATCTCTGCTTAAAGGGTTTCCTTTTTCATGTCAACACTTCCATGATCCAGAATTTGATCAACTCTTTGCTGCACAGTTTGACATTAACAAAACAGCAACACCGACAATCTGCTGGTGTCAGAAAGGAACATCTTAAAACTCTTTGGACTCTACATGAGGACAGGGTTCCAATCCCAATCTTTGATCTCTATTATAAAGCACTACCAATAAAATATCCTCGAGATTTATGGGTGAGCTTTCATTCGAGCTGTTTCACACCTAAAATAACATGCATGGCTGGGCCAGCAGACAAAGTTTAGGTTTAGGTTTCAACTGTTTAGGTTTTCTTTTACTTTTAAAACTTAATTCACATGCTTATTTTTTCTAATTACCTTAAAACTTTAATTAAATTGTATTTCTTTCCCAGAGAAAACATTAGCTGAGCAGATGTCACAGCCTCTGAAAAGAATAGGTTCAAGTTCAGACACACAGTTGTCCCCATCCTAACAGAACCATCTTTGTCAAAGAGAAAGGGTGAATTTTAAGAATTTAAACAGATACTTTTCAAATTTATCTTTCTCTTGACTGTGCTTCCTTGTTAACAAGAATCACTGAATCCTTACCCTGTGAGTCAAATCTCAACAAGAAGAATTTCATTTAAAGCCAGTGAGCTAGGATCCGGACCCAAGATTGGTTCCGCTGTATATTGTTCTACTCTCTGGGATCATTCCCCAAACCAAGCTTAGATTGTAACTCTGACCATCAGTCACTTATAAGTCAGCATCCTAATGAAAAGAAGTCAGAGCCACATTTCCTATAGATGGGAAATCAACCGGAATGCCCATCCCCCTTCCCCGGAGTGACAAGAGTTGGGAAAAAAATGATTTGGCCAAGTGAAAGAACAGAGAATATGCAGAGGGAAAGGCAGCTCACCCAGCTTTTAAGAAGACCTTTACAGGCAAAGTCAAGTGAAAACAGCAGAAAAGTTCCTGGACACAGTCCTTTAAGAAACAAAACCGAGTAGGAAGAAAGGTCAGAGCAGCGGTTCAAAAGCATCAGAATGCATAGCTCCTGCTGTCCAAGGTTGCGGGCCGGCGCCTCGAGCTCCTGCCAAGCTGGAGGCAGGGCTGGGCAGTGGAGGCTCACAGCCCTTCTTCCATCAGCTCTCCACCTTCAGAGTTTAGCAGGAGAGCCCCAACCAGCACTTCCAAAGAGATTCTCAAACTGTGACAGTCACAAAACCAAAGTAAAGGGAACAGAAAGCCAAACACTAGGTTATTAATCTAATTTTATTCTTTTGTTTCTAATTTTGAAAGGCAATTCCTGCTTGTAAAAGGAGAATGCAGCTGCAAGACAAGAGAGAGCCACCTGCTCAGAGGAAGAGGCTCCCATGGTGTCTAAAGTTATCAACTCATCAGATCAGAAGAGCAGAGTTACACTATTGTAAATAGAGTGTTTCACATTTACGAGTTTGACACAGCCTGATTACTTCACAGATTGAGCTTTCCATCATAACACTATAAGGGATCTGGAAGCTCATCTTCCTTTTTGCAGATCTGGACCAGGGAAAAGCAGGATTTGCCAGTATCGCTGTTAGGCAGGACACATACACAGGATGCCTGCAGCTTGAGGTTAAGTGGAGTCAGTGTATAAGTATCCAGACTACATTCTCAGAGGGTCAAGCTAAGAAGGGGGCTTTGGAGTTCAATATTTTTTTCCTTCAAAATTTGTAGTATAAATACCTAAATAAAGAGACAAAATTGAATAAAGGTCACTCGCCCAAAAATGGATGTGCACATAGATATACACACACACACACACTCACACACACACTGCATGTGGGTGCATTTTTTTGTGTATGTGAATGCAGACATGCACATGCCATGGTGTATTGTGGAGGTCAGAGGACAATCTTGAGTGGTAGTCCTTACCTTCCAACTTGCTTGAGACAGGGTCTCTCTTGTTCACCACTGTGTATGCCTCTGTGGCCTGCCTTAATAGCATCTAGACAACACAGCACCAAAGGACTAAACCTTTCTGGAGACCATCAAAAAGTAGGAGTTTAGAAAGAGCCAGGAATATATATGTTTTCAAGGCATTGTTTGTTACATTGTGGAGGGAGCAAGAGAAGTCAACAAGAACTAAGAGAAAGGGAAAGGTTGTTTTATAAATGGGATAAAAATACTTGGGCCCAAAGCTATGTGAAAATCTAGACCCTAGAAGACCTATTTCTTGATCCTCTGCAGCTTCTACCTAAAATAAACAGGGATCTGAAGAGGGAGCAACCAGACTATGAGGACACACTGTTTGTAAGGCAGAGTTCATAGCCTGGTGCTCCTTTTGCCAAGAGTGGGGGCATACAGGCAGTTTGTAGTGGAGAGAGAATAGGTAGCCATACCCCTTCCCTGGGCAATAACATTTGGAAATTCTCAGAGTAGAGTAAATATGGCACCTGGCTAGTCTTTGGTCTCTGAGATCTGGGGCCAACCAAGCTCTCAGAATGCCTTGGGATGGGTTGGCAAGAGTGGGGGCATTTTACCTTGGTACAGTCAATGATCAAATACCCAAAGTCATGTTCTAGAGCATGAAATTTGGGAGAGAAGGTTCAAGCTATTAAGTCCATGGAAACAAGACAGGAAGTGAATGTCAAGACACAGTCCATAATAAGATGAGTCAAAATGAGCAGAGGAGCATACTGTCAGAGAACAAAAAGGCTGAAAGAACCCATGATCTCCAGTACAGAATAGAGACAAGTCACAATGTTCTTTTATTTACCGCTATCTTCAGAGCCTACTGCAATGCCTATAGATACCTAGTGCTTGGAAAATTCATGTTAAAGGATGGAATGGATGCATTTTTCTTCCTCTGCTTCTCTCCCTCTCCCCCTCCCTCCCTCCCTCTTCCCCTCTCTCCCTCCCTCCCACCCTTCCTCCCTTTCTCTCTCTCTCTCTCTCTCTCTCTCTCTCTCTCTCTGTGTGTGTGTGTGTGTGTGTGTGTGTGTGTGTGTTTACACAAGTGTGTAAAGACCAGACGCCAACACTGGTTATCTTCCTTTCCACCTTATTTTTTGTGATAGAACCTTTCACTGAAGCCCAAACTCACTGATTGGCTAGACTTGCTGGCCAGTGAGTTCTGGGGATCTCCCCCAGCTCTCCCACTTGTGCTAGTATTACAAATGCACATCATCATACCCTGCTTTTATGTGGGTACTAAGGATTCAAACTCAGGTCCTTATACTTGGATGGCAAATACTTTACTTATTGAGTCATCTCCCAGCCCCAAGGAGGGATATAATTTCTTCCTTTCATAGCTGAGGTGAGAGACATCTAACTCTAGGAGTGTCCATCTTGGGGACACTGTGGGCCACCTGTAAAATGCAGGTCAGGACAGGCTTGGTACCCATATTTAGAATAAGGGTTGAAACAGTTTCTCAAAGGCCTATTGTAGACAGTGAACTATCATTCCACTCTGTATCTACTGTGTGAGAGTGGCCATAGATAACACAAAAGATTGGATGTGTCATCCAATCTTTTTTTATAGTTATCCAAACTATACAAAAGCCAGCATCTGGTATGCGCGGTTTCTTAGGTCCTTCTTTGGAGCAACAGTTTGAAAGCTGTCCATTGTTGGAGGATTGTGACAAGGCTACTCTAAAGATGATGTTTGAGATGAAAACTTTGGCTTCTTTCAAGAAAATGTGCAGTAACAGAGGGCAAGCATATTCCCAGTGCCAAGCCTGTATTTTAGATCCTACTAGATTCAGAAAAGACATGTTCTTCACAAATTGAAAACAAAGGAAGAATACTAAATGGGAACATTTTGTAAAATCTAGGAAATGTAAAGCTGGTTTGTACCTTCTGAACCAAGTAGACACTTGTGGCTCTCTCAGCAGCCACCATATTCAGAGAGGATCCCTCCGGAACGAAGTAACTCACGTCAGCGATGTGGACGCCCACTTCAAAGGTGCCTGTAAGCATATAAGAAGGAGCATCAGCCTGGTTGGAAAGTTAGCAGAATTCCTCCTGGGATCCTTCCCAAGGGTGCCTGCAATGTTCACAGGCTTAGGCCCTGAAGCATGGGCCACTGTTAGAACTGTTAGTCTCGCCTGCTACTTCTGGCTCCTGTGACTAGTGCTGCTGTCACTTTCCTCATCCTATACCAGACAGATAAAGAGGTTTTTCCTGTGAACAAATGAGAGTGTCATCTTCAGAAACTATTCCCCATCTCTAAAGATTTCTTATCTTTGGGAAAATCCATCACTACATTTGCAAAAGATAGGCCTAGTGGGTAATAAGTTAATCCTTTCAGGTTACAACAAATGAGTTGGTTCCCCAAACCTGCAAGGCACTGTTTCTAGAAGCTCTGCCTTCTATCTACTTCTACTGGCCACAGCCCTCAGTCAGCCTTATGTCTGACCTGCCCATCTTGCCCCTGTCCCTTACCTAGTCCTCCAAGCTTCTGCTGTCATGCTTCTAAACATGCATTTGGTAATGTCACTTCTTAGCTCAGTGTTCATGCCCAGGCATGGTCTCACCTCAACCTACATTGGTAATCTTGCAGCCTATCTTTCACATACTGTGGATGCAGTTGCCATGACAACTTTTCTACTCTGAATGCACCCATCTTACCCCATTACCTTACCCCATTCAGAAGCTTGTCTGGCTAGTTCTTTTTGCTATGCTTGTGCTATATCTCAGCAGGATCTGCAATCAGCAACCTCTTTACCTAAAAAGGGTCTCCAAGTAAGAAGAGGTTCTTCTGTCCTCTCTTTACTTGTCTGTTTAAACACCAATTGTGTATCCAATGACACTTATTGTGATCTGTCCCCAGAACGCTCATCCTTGCCAAGTATCATATTTTCACTGGCTTAAATGTTCCCTGTCTACCTCTCTTGAGATAACAGAGTAAACAAAGCAAACAGGACCTTTCTTGACTATCCATGCTCAGTGACTATAAGAATGCCAGTGCATAGTGAGCACTAAATATTTATTGTATAGAATCAATAGTTTGCTTGCTCCTCTCTGTCCTTCCTTTCTTCCAATTGTCCAACCCCTACAAGGCCCACCAAAGAGGTAGTACCTAGGTTGGTGGAACTGTCCCTTAGGGCCACAGGAGAAGTAGTCTAGAAACTTAAGATTTACTCTTGAATGTTCTGTTAATAAACTGACAAATATGGAATGCCATGTAAATACAAATATACACACATGTGGCTATACACACATGTAATACAAACATGGATGTACTTATGTATCTGTTTATAGAAATATACAAAAAGACAGCATCTGAAGAGAATATGCTCATAAAACAAGCATTTAGCTTGAAGAAAGATACACTGAAGATACAAACACAGGGTTGAAGGTGTTAAACTAATCATGTACTTGATGCTCTCCTGCTATACCCCATTCCTGTTGACAGTGACTATTCTTGGCATAGGCATATGACCCAAACAGAATTTTTCTCAGCCTGTTTTCAGGGGCAACATAGACTTCATCCAAGAGGGTCTCTCCTGTAAACCCAGAAACGGGGGACAACATAAGCCTGTAGTTGCCAGGAACCACCCTCATCCACATACTTAAAGTATAAAAACATTAAAAACAAAACAAAACAAAAAACAAGTCCAAGAAATAGGGAGAAATCCAGGGTGAACTCATTTGAACTTTGGGATCCAGCTGAGGTTGAACCTAGTCTATTTATCTACTTGGCCATTCCTGAGCTAATGAATATTCTTTCAGTTCTGAGTCATTGAGAGTCTCATGTGATATCAAGGAGCTTATTAGCATGCCCCCATTTGCTCCTCTGGTGACCTGTCTGACCAGTCCTAGGGCATCAGACATTCCTAATTCTTTTTAAAAAAATCACCTTCTTATTTATGTATTATGTATGTGTGTGCACGGGTGGGTGAGCAGACACATGTACATGTGAGTGTATTATGTATGTGTGTGCACGGGTGGGTGAGCAGACACATGTACATGTGAGTGTATTATGTATGTGTGTGCACGGGTGGGGTGAGCAGACACATGTACATGTAAATGCGAGAGGAAACTTGAGGTAATCAGTTTTTTCCTCCCACCATGTGAACCCTGGGGATTGGACTCAGATCACCGGACTTGGGAAGGAAGCCTTTACACAATGAACCATCTCACTGGCCCATCAGATATTTTATATGAAACGTTTATAGCTTTTATTGATTTCCTATTCCTCCTTCCTAGGGGGTAATAATTCTTTCCTCAGTTTTTAAAAATGGGGTGCTTAAAATGAAAAGTTCAAGCAAAGCATAGAATTTAGTCTTCAATTGTTCTGACACACAGAGATCCTCCCACTAAGTGTTCTTAAAGCAGCCCCATGGCTGCAATGGGGTGATGCAATGGGCTATCTTCCACAGGGAAAAGTCTGGCTGGGGAGCTGGCCTGTGAAACCAGCCTGGCTCCAAGTTGAGTAGCCTCACTCTGATAGACACACAGCTACGTTGCTGGGTCACTGGCTGCAGTGAACATGTCTGTTATGCCCGATGCTCTAGGAACTTTACTCCAAGCGACCAAAGGCAGAAGTCTTGGATGTCTCAATTTCTAAATTCTGATATTTTCAATATTTAAAACCAACACTTGAAGAAGGTAAAATAAAGGGTCCTCTTTTGAAGTCAGGATTATAATATGTGGGCCTCACAGGTAAATATTGACTAAAGGAAAAGAGAGATGACTATTACATCATGATATAAACCATAATTTTAAACTTGGGCTCTGTGTTACTATACATGAACTTTCTGAACTTAGTGAAAATTGACAAACTGACAAAGAGTTCATTACAGGAGATAAAACATAGTGGAGGCCAATCTAAATATATTTGAGGGACTTGAATTTCATTCTGAATTCCCTGCAGAGCCTCTCAACCCAGCAAAAGACACTCTTATATTCTCTACTTTGGACTTTTTTTTAAAAAATGAAAACCCTAAATAAATATTTTATTACATATATTTTCATAATTTGAACTTGCAGAACTCTTGAGACAGTGGCACTTAAGTTTTTATTCTATGAAAGAAAACATGAACCTCAAAAGTTCAGGCACGAGAGCATTTGCTGTCAGAACATTGAGGACTAGTACTATGTTTTAAAAACTGCTCCCTCTTACTGTCTATTAAAGGAATATAATGGGGCTGGAAAGATGGCTCAGAGGTTAAAGGCACTGGCTGCTCTTCCAGAGGACCTGGGTTCAATTCCCAGTACCAATATGGCAGCTCACAACTGTCTGTAATTCCTGTTCCAGGAGATCTGACAGCCTCACACAGACATACATGCAAGCAAAACACCAATGCACATAAAATACAAATAAATAAATTATAAAAAGGACATAAAAATATTCCTCAAAAATTAAAAAAATATAGTTTACTATCTACAGGGGCAAAGGGAACTCCCATGAGTTTTGAGGAGCAGTGAAAGCAGAGAGAAAGAATTCCCCAAGGCCATTCATGCCTGTCCCACTTTGTACAGAGACCACAAAGCTCAGAGGAATACAAACATTCCTTTGAATGACCCGAGGAGAATCTCAACATCTTCATTCATCTAAAATACTAACAGACTAGAGCCAGGTTTAGAAACCACCTCTTCAAATCCAATTTCTCAGCTGGTGCAACCACTTCTTAATAGTGTCTCCTTTCCATATCCTCAGGGGTGGGGCTACCCTCAAGGTGCCACTTGTCCTGTTCTCAAGAACCCACTTACGAGAAGGATTTTATCTTTCAAAGACGTTCTTGTCAGTGTTATTTTTTAGAGAAAGAGAGAGTGAGTGTGAGCATATATATAGAGGGCAGTGCTTATGAAGTCCAGAAGAGGACACGCAGTCCCCTAGGGCAGTTGTGAGCTGCCTAAGTGAGTCCTGAAAGAACACATGTGCTCTTAATTGTGGAGCTGTCTCTCTAGCCTCAATGGAGGGCATTCTTACATAAACCCATAATATACAGAATGAAGCCTCTAGTTGACACCAGCATTGGGCATCCATACATGGAGATTCCCCCTCTTTAAGGAGGACTGGACCTAATGTAATTAGCAGATACACTGATATGATAAAGGACAAAAGCATATGGGAGTGAGTTGAAGTGTAATTGATGGGAAAATAGGAAAGTGTTTCATTACCTACGACAACTACATGAACACAATATTGGCAATGATGTCCATAATAATTCTAATCAGGGTTCAGATGTGTCTCAATGATACATCACTTGCCCATCATGCACAAAGCCCTGGGTTCAATCCTGTCCTTTCAAATGCTAATTAGGATAACAGGAATGACTGCCTTTTAAAATATATTTCTGTGCCAGGGCCTCTGAGTACAATCTAACACCAACAACAACCATGCCCAACAGATTGCATGGCTAAATCACCTGAAGCTAAGGGAGGCTGCAAATCACTGGTCCAACATAACCCAGCCAGGATATGATAAAGCCCAATTCCAAGCCAGCTTGACTCCTGAGTTTTTGTTCCTTTTATTCCTCCATCCACAGTCACTTCCAGGACAAGATGAAACAACCTAATTTTCTGTCTCAATGGGCCACGGCTCAAAAACCCTCCCTATCATTCATGACTCAAGGGAAGCCACATTCTTAGCTTTGGATTCAGAAGTCCTTTTCCTAGCCTTGTTCACAGCCACACCCCTGTCCCTGAAGGCTCTTTTGGTTCTCACTGCCAAGCTCCTTAACCACTTGTAGCAGGGCCTGATTATGGAACAACCACTAAGCCATTAACTCCAGTTCTCTTTAACTAGAAGAGTAAGTTCTGGAAACCTAGGCAGTTCCTTTCTAAATCTCTGACAGTCAGCTTTAGCTGGAAGGAGAGTGATTGTCTTAACTACCAGAGGCTTGGCCACCATCAAGGACTGCCCAGGCAGGGGTGGCAGAGATGGAGGCATTGGCAGTCTTCCCTTAGCTACAGTAAGACTGGGCCCTTCCAGACCTGGGCCACTTGAGTGTGGCTGCAACACTGCTGAGAATGGGCCTTGGTGACACAGGCCCTTCTAGCTTCAACAGAATGTTCTTCACAGGAAACAACAATACATGCTGGAATAAACCCAGTATTTGTGTCCTCTCCAAATTCACATGGTGAGCTCTAATCCCTAGTGTGACAGAATCAGAAGATGGGGCCTTTGGGAGGTGATTAGGCCATGAGGTCAGAGCCCAGACCAATGAGATTAGCGTCTTCATAAAAGAGATCTCAGGGTCTGAGACTATATCTCAATGGTAGAGTCCTTCTTTGGAAAGCTTGAAAGAAAAATACAAACTAAAAAAATCCACAGCAGTATCTGAAACAGTGCCTTGTCCCTTCCACCATACAAAAAGACACAGCAAAATGGTGCTATCTATGAACTGGGAAGTGGGTCCTCGACAGACACTTGGACTGTTATTGCCTTGATCTTGACCCTCCCAGTCTCTAAAACTGTGAGAAATAAGTTCCTATCATGCATGTGCCATGACACTTTGTTCCAGCTGCCTGAACAGAGGCATGCACTGTTTGGGTCACTAATGAGCTATGCCACTGTACCCTGAGTGTGCAGTAGCTTCTGAATCCTGAAGACTTTTCCTTCTCACTTTTCTTTCTCTGCTTGTGCCATCCATACCTTTGTGTCATGCCTTGGAGCTTTGCCAAGCTAACTTCTCTGCTAAGTCTACTTTCCCTGCATTGTCCAATCTACTCACTTCCGGGCTTGAGTCTCTTGACTCTGATCTACCCATGCAGATCTCTCTGAGCATAGGTTGACACATGCACAAGTCTACTAGTAAATGCCATTTAGCTGCCCTAAAGGCACCTCACACGAATCCTCCATAGCAAATCCATTTCCTGCTCCAGGAGTGGGGGGTCATTCCCCCAACTAAAGCAACAAAGGCACCTTCATGGAGAAGACCAGAGGAAACCCAGGACCCACTCTGCCTCTGCTGACCAGTCACACCGCACCCCACTTCCCAAACTTCTCTAATCTGCACAGACCTCTTCCCACTATGCCCACTTTACTACAGTGACCATCATTTCCTTTAAGAGAGAACTTCCAAGCTCCTCACTGCTCCCTGCCGTTGCACAAATGGATCCTTCACACAGAAGATGGTACTCTTTTCAAAATACAGGCCTGGAGTCCTGAGGCTCTGACTCTTCCCCTCCTTTCAGCATCCCATTTGATCACTACATGGCAATTAATTTGAAGCCAACAAAGTTCCTCCTCACAGATGCCTATCCCAGGCATTTTTAACTTTCTTGGCCCTCCCTGCTTAGTGCTCTCTGCCTTCCTACTGTGATGGGTCTCCTCAGCATGGATCCCAAGCCTGGAACTCCAGCTACTCTGGCGCGTTCTCTCTCTCTCTCCTCGTGTGTGTGTGTGTGTGTGTGTGTGTGTGTGTGTGTGTGTGTGTGTGTGTGTGTGTCTGTGTGTGTGTCTGTGTGTGTGTCTGTGTGTGTGTCTGTGTGTGTGTGTGTGTGTGTGTGAGAGAGAGAGAGAGAGAGAGAGAGAGAGAGAGAGAGAGAGAGAGAGAGCGAGCACGAAGCACATGCGTGTGCATGTGTGTGCTCTTCCTCACCTATTCTAGCAGCTCCTGTTGCCCCTCACACTCCATCTGAGGGGAAAAGAGGACTTTCTCTGGCAGGAATGTCCTGATGACCAAGTTCCACCACCATCTCCCCATGTGCCCTCCTAGAGCTTCATATTACCCCTCCCCGCAACACCAGTTACCACATGCTCACTGTCAGTTCCTTCCCTACCCTGTAATCAGCTTGAAGGACAAAGAAAAGGCTTGGTACACAGCCAGTGTTTCACATTAACTTAATGAACAGGAAAGGGAAAAAGGCCCCACAGCAGGTAGGGTTGTATACAGTGGCTGCTCTAACTGCCATGCAGTGCCAGGTGTCCCCTGGTAGTTTGCATACAGAACACCCAGTCTGAGTCTTCATCCTTCAGCTGACTTCAAAGTCAGGACTTCCCAGTGTAGTCTACTTCATCCTCAGATAAAAATGGCAAGTATGTGCTCCCCCTGTTCCCCCCCCCCCCCGCTTTCAAAGCCAAAACACATCTCTCTAGAATTTTTATTTACTGCTCTAGTTCCAGTTTACAGACTGCTCACAAGAAGCCCATGTCCTTAGGGGACAAGAATCTGGCTAAGAAAAGAGTGGAACAGGGTTGGCAAAGGGTAGCACAACAGCTGTGACTGCTGCCAGCAGCATGGAGCTTCTGGAGCTCTTCTCCTTCAGGTGAGACACCACATAGCTTGGTTTTGAATTATCTCGCAATCCTAACACTCTTTCCAAACATGCTCTTGACAACAACCACCACTCATTCAGCCATTTGACAAATGCTACCACGTATGTGTCAAATATTTTTCCAGGAGCTGGGCATATTCATAAAGACAGGCAAGGTCCTTTCTATGGAGCTTGTATTCTAGAAGAGAGAATGGTGCAAGTAAATAAAAAACAAGATTAAGAAGTCCACTTAAGGTAGTAGAAAGGACTTTGGATAAAGTAACAACTTAGGAGAGAATGCTTGGCATGTCTCTTGAGTTTAGCTCCTCTGAGGAATACACTAAGGTCTACAATGTAGAATGGACCATGTCAAATGATAGCTGGCAGGGCATATGCAGAGCAAAGGGCTAGGGGCAAGACAAGCCTGAGGAGGCTAAGGAACAAGGAGAAGGCAGGGAAGAAGGAAGGATAGGAAGTAGGAGCCTAGTGAATAGCCAGGCCTGCTGGTTCAGGGTGAAGCATGTAGATTTTATTTCACCCAAGATAAGAAGCCACTGGAGAGCGGTAAAAGATGAACAGCATACCAGGTTCACATTCTCATTTGGCTCCTGGCCTCATTCTGCATACCATGGGTCTATTGTTGGGGTTTATGGTGATAACGAACTGCACACAGTAACCCCAAAGAAGGTACTGATTTCTAAAGAATGGTGTTGACAGGCAAAGAAATGAACTGTTTGGTGAGTAGTTTGTGGAGTAAGCACAGGCAGAGATGAAAGCAAGCATCACCTACAGGACTCCTTTCTCCCCAACACAGCAGATGTCAGACTTCAGCAGGCTCCCATCCAACCTGTGATGGGAACACACTGCTCTTGGGGATTACCCTCTTGACCCCATGGCCAGTGTTCTCAATCTATAAGAGAGAAATCTGCTTCAAGAGCTCAGAAATGATAATCTGACCAAAGGGGCTGAGAGAACACAGTCAGCAATAAGGGCTTTACTTTGGGTAACTCATCCAGCCAGGATGCAGGCCCTGGCCTGGGTTGGTTCTCCTTAAGTTTTGAGACCGACTAAACATCTGAAAAACAAATGGGTTTATCACCTTGTGGCCACACAATAAACTCCCTCTTTTAGCTGGGACAAGCAAAGCCCCGCTGACTTTGGTGGAAACACTGACAGAGTTGCTAGGTAAGAAGGACAATTCGAACTCTGAGGAATTCCAGTTCCGTGTGGTATTTCGTTATGTAATGTCCTCACACAAAAGCTGACCACCGGGACGGCACGCCATGGCAGCACTCCATGGTTGTGACGTGATGAGGATCTGAGGATATTTCTTAAACTTAGAAGGAGGTGAAGTAATGAAAAATTCCAGGACACATAAATCTGAACGCAATGCAAGGTCTGTGTGCATGAGGAGGGTGTTGTCTGGCACAATTTCTCAGGTGCCCTTCCCTCAAGGCCAGGTTTGGAAGAGTTTGTAGATTTTCTTTTTCTTTTTCTTTTTCTTTTTCTTTTTCTTTTTCTTTTTCTTTGCTACCCATCAAAGGGTTAAAGAGGACCTTAGTTACAAACTCCTTAACTGGTGAGCTCACCTTCTGGAGCTAGGCAGCTTAAAGAACCTTTCCCCTTCATTGTTACAAAGAGCTCTATCAATCTGCAAGTACTCAACGAAACTGCCCACACAGCAATTTTTGTCATGTTCAATCTAATTCTCAGGAATCTCAGTTTAAATTTATACGAACAGCATGGAAGAGGAACACCCAGGTAGTAAATTCCACTTTTCCCTTTCCAAATGACTTGAGCAATGGCCTCCTTCATTAACAGGAAGGAGGACGAGGGGCTGAACATGTGAGGCTGGCACAGGCAACGTCTGGGAATTTCCAGGCGTCTCCAAAGTGAGTGGGGAAAGCCTGGGTCAGCGGGTCAGGCCTGGGACGGCACTGAGCACACACATTGGATCCTTCCTCAATGCCAAGACAGTGACACTCAGGGGTGGGGAAGGATCCTTGACAGTAGTTACAAACTTAGAGAGTGAAAGAAAGCAACATGAGCTAGGGCAGGGTGGGTTGCTAGGGTGGAAATGGGGCAGATTGGCCATGGTTTGAGGGTTGCAGAAGCAACAAAGAGTTTTATTATGATATTCTGTCAGCTGGCTGTTGTGCACGTTCAAAACCCTCCACTAGCACCACCCCTCACCCCCCAAAAATTGCATGGCTGAAGCCAAGGAAAGGAAAAAAAATTGAGAAAGTTAAATCCAGCTAAGTAAAATTAGGTACAAGTTTTTTTAAAAAGAAAAGCCAAAAAGACAAAAGAGGGTTATAGTTTAGAACAGAATGACAAGTCCCCAGTGATGACTTCTGGACCTGGGAAAATGAGATCATTACTGACTTCATGGTCCACATTTGTAATTATTTTCAGAGGCATCAAGAAGAAAAACAAAACAACAAAAACTGGGAAACCTGGCTTAAAAGTGCCTGGAGAGAGACATATAAAGGTGATGGAAGGGATTTCCTTTGAATGATAGTACTGAGAATTTCTTCATGCTTCAAAGTAAATTCTAAGTTTTCCATGATAAATGTCTTTCTCATTTAAGTTTTACATTACTGACAATCTACTGTATACACTTCCAAATGCTTCCACACAACTTTGAGTCTACAGTACACACATAGCTCCCTGCAAGCCTGGGCAGAGGGCCATGAAATGGGTGCTGGCATACTTGACTCTTGGGGATGGTAACAACTACAACACTTTGCCAGCAGGCTCTATAAAAGGTGACCTCAGGCACTGGGCATACCCTTTCCAAGCAGAACAACTATTTCCAAGCCAGAAGTGAGACTCCAGTTTGTATAAGCCTATGACACTTGTTCCAAGCACTTTCAGACTTCTCTGGTGCACATGGCTGTTCTGGGCCCTAGTCTTACTCTACTCTGTGGTGCAGTGTTTACCATATGATTCCCACGGAATGCTCTCAACCCAGAGCTCAACATGCCCAGATGTAAGTTTGACTACAGAATTTTAGCACATTTTCATGCTTGTTTGTGGATTGATTCATCCTCCCTTTTCTCCCTTCCCCTATCTTTTAATCTCTCTGCATCCCCTTTCTCATGTTGTTTTTTTCTCATATAAGGTCTCACTTAACCAAGCTGGCCTCAAACTCAGCTTGCTATGTAGCAAAGTCTGGTCTAGAATTCTGGATCCTCCTGCCCTGATTCACAAAGGACAGGGATCACAGGTATGTTCCACCACACTCAGCTGCTTACGGATTTTTCTATTTTCTCATAACTAACAAGACATAATTATTAGTATCTAAAAGCAAAATTTAAAAGATATATAATTTTACATATATCAAAGAATATAGGTACCTTTAAATGCCTAGTTACTGTGTATTAACTGTAATTACCCACTGCTTAATTCAGTCTTAATCTTCCTTTCACGTGAAATTAAAATTTTCTTTCTCACTTTGAATTATGAGAGGTAAAAGCTCATCACTTTATATCCTAGTGATAGAAACTTGGAAGGGCTCTTCTCTCATTACAGAGATACTTTTTTTTTTTAACTATTTCTAGTGATATTAAATAACTTTTTGGGTCTAATTACTCAGTTTCTTTCATTCATTCATTCATTCACTTATTTGCATTAAGGAAAAACTATTTTCTAATTTCACAGTAGACAAAACAAAAATTATACCTATAATTTATACATGCAAAAGATGTAAATCTGCTAAGAATCAACTTTCTCTCTCTCTCTCTCTCTCTCTCTCTCTCTCTCTCTCTCTCTCTCTCTCTCTCTCTCTCTGTGTGTGTGTGTGTATGCCAAATAAACCCTTTGTTCTATGTTACCTTGGTTATGGTATTTTATCACAGCAACAGATAGTCCAGCTTGTAAATCTTTTTTGTTTTTTTTTTTTGTTTTTGTTTATCAAGACAGGGTTTCCTGGGGATCTGCCTGCCTCTGCCTCCCAGTGCTGGGATTAAAGGCATGCACCACCACGGTGGACCTAAGCTTTAAAATAGCATGCTTTTCATGCCTAGATTAAGAAATATTTGACTCCTACAAGGTTCTGAGATTATTATTCTGCCATCTTCTTGGTGTATCAATGATTTACCATTCCCATGTAGGCCTAGAGTCACACGGGGTTCATTTTTATGTATAGTATAAAACATGGATCAAAACCCACTTTTCTCCTATATAGGCTACTCCCCTGACCTAGCACTACTTATCAATAAAACCTTCTCTTTGTTATACTGCAGTGATAGCTGAGCTGAAAAGAAAACCATATTGCACATGGATATATGTAGGTACTTTTCTATTCTGTTCACATCTCAGCTTATGAACAGCAGCTGCAATTTGTTTCTGTAGTACAACTCCTAGCATAATCCAGGTTGCTTAATCTTTCCACTTTTGTATTAATATTAATTATATTTATTGAACACTTACTGTCTGCATGGCACAGTTCTAAGTGCTAGGGATTCCTGGGATTATTTAATTTAATTTCTAGTAATTCTGAGTTAGATATTATTAGCCTTGTTTCAGAGATCAGAGAATGTGGGGCTAAGAGCTACTCCTTTCCTTTGGAATAAGAATGCTGTTCTTCTTCTTCTTCTTCTTCTTCTTATTATTATTATTATTATTATTATTATTATTATTTAGTTATAGGAGCTAACGTCATTTCCTTTAAAAAATGTTTCTTTCTCGATTTACTTATTGTGTAGGTGTGCATTCCTGTGCTCAGACCATAGCACACCTGTGTAGTTTAAAGGACAGTTTTCAGGAAGTGGTTTCTGGGGAATGAATTCACTCAGGTCATCAGGCTTGGCAGCAAGTGCCATTACCAGATGACCCATCTTACTGGCTTTTTTTTTTTTTTTTTTTTTTTTTTGAGACAAGATTACATAGGTAATCCAGGCTGGCCTCCACCTCCAATCCTCTTTCCTCCACCTCCTGAGTACTGGAATTGCAGGCATGTACTACAAAGCCCAGCTTGTAGTTTTATGTAAGGCATCAGTAGAATATGTCATAGCTATCACAGTTAAGTGTGATCGTATTTTTGCAGCAACAGATAAAAAGAGGGCATATTTCTTTTTGCTTTTCATATACTTACAATTTGCAACTGGTAGAAACTTGCAACAATGTCTAGTTTAAACCACTCCTTTTTTGCTGAGGAAAGAATTTCAGGGAATCACAGACAGGCCTAAACTTCCAGAGGGAGCAGAGGCAAAGACAAGGTGTGATGCCCATTCCTCTTCTCCTACCCCAGTGCTCCTTTGGCACATTACGACTGTCTCTTACCATGCAATGGGAATGTTGGGTCACTGGGCCTCCCCACTGGCTTCCAGGTTTACTTTGGTGCCAGAGGTTTGAGGATGACTGACTAGTGGGTGCCAGATTATCTTGGCTTTAATGAGAAAGGAAACTGGAACCAATCAGTAGAGCTGGAACCAGATGAACATGCTGAGATCCAAATTTGGTTTAACAAGGTGCACTGAGACATCCATGAAAAAAAAAAAAAAAAAAAAAAAAACCGAGAGAATTTCCAAAGCCCGGACCCCACAGAAATCAGGCTAGCAAGATTTGAATTTGAATGGAACATAGGAATAAGACTTAGAGGGGTGGAGCTGTCTCTCCACTTAATCTTTCCACTTATAGCCTCTCCTCAAAACAGGAGCACATTGGCATGTATCCCAGAAGCCCACTTTCATGCCAAAGCCCTTGCGTGGCTATTCAGTTATTTGGATATTTTGAGTCAAGGTACAATTAAGTAAAAAAAAAAGTAAAGAAAGAAAGAAAAAGAATAAAAGAAGATCATCCATCAGGGACAGTTAGAATTGTTCAGTTCCCAGTGCCCCAAATGAATGGAGAAGATGTGCACTTCCTTCCGAGCTGATGGACCTAAAATATTTTCCATCGTTCCTCTCAGATTCATTAAGGGTCCTGCTACCAAATTAAGGTTTGTCTGTGATGGAGTACTTGAGTTGCCTGTGATTTGCCTGAGGTCAGAATGCCCTCTGACATAAGAGACTTCAAGAGGGGGGGGGGGAAACAATGTTTCAAAACTGGGATTAGAAATGACTTCCCATGCAAGAGGTGTAGGAGGGACAGCATTCACACAGCACAGGGCATCATGAAGATGTCAGAGACAGAGTCCAGAAGTGTATCTGAGCGGAAAATTACTCTCAAGTGGAAAGTTTCCCTTCCAAAATCTATTGAAGAGTGAATAAGGTTCCCTTTCAACACAAAGGACAGATTTTATATATAGTTTTTGGTGAAATTAAATGGTACATGTAGGTCTTATTTTTTAAAGATACATATGGCACATTTTCAACAGAAGGCAGATTAAACTTTCCTAATTAGGTGTGAGTAGCCTATGAGTACAGTATGCAATTTTTAAGAGAGCATCCCATTGTATCATAGCATTAGGATTCTGTTCATGAAAGTGGATAGACCATGGGAAAGAATAAGCTGTGAACTAAGAGATTATGGAGGACTGAGTCTGAGGGTTCGAACCACGGCACTCTGCTGATATACAAATGCCACAAGGCCTGGAAGGCATAGATAGGAGCATCATAACAAGGCCAATAGCCAAAAAGTCAAGAAAAAAGGTAACTCCAGATGAAAACAGCCAGGGGCAGGGATGGTCAGGTACTAAGACAGCCAGCAGGTAACTGCACTGACTTTGAAGGGCCTGAATGTTCAAATTCCATTTATAAAGTATAAAAGTGTTTGCAGAACACACATATAAAATATTGAAGTATTTGCATACAGTCTATGTATATTCTCACTTAAAATAATCTCTAGGTACTTACAAAACCTAATATGATACAAATGCTCTGTAAACAGTTATTTGATTCTAATGTTCAGTGTAGATTCAATTTTAAAAAGCATCTTTAAATCTGTGTTGGATGAGCTCCTAGATGAGGAACTGACAAATGGAGGTTGAGATACACATATATTTGCCCCCAGTGAGCCACTCTTGCAGGCAGTATAAGGTCAGCCCATATGGTAGTGCTGAGATGCTGAAGTCTAGCTGGAAAGCTTGTTTCCCCACTCTGTGACCTGTGACAAAAGCCTGGGGCCCACCTTTCTATCCTGTGTCAACAGAGCTTGTGACAAGGCAAGGGATGTATAGCTTCCAGGCATGGTAGGAACACAAGAACTGTGGTTTCTTTCAAGCTGCTGAGCTAGCAGAGGATGCTGCAGACACAGTCTTTTACCCACAGTACAGCCAGATGGCCTGCTTCTCTTACACTGCCAAGGAAGTGTGCTAACAAGAGAATTCATTTACTGTGGTTTATAGAGCAGGCACAGGCATAGTCTTCCCAGGAAGGGGGGGGGTCAAGTCCTGAGATTGACTTCCCACAAAAGCCACCTGAGGTCTAGACTTTTAAGGGGCAGATATCAAGGTGTGGGTGCTTACAGTGTGGGGGCAGGTAGAGGTCCAAGTGGACCTAGATTTGAATGCAGTGGACAGCAAGCCACTGCCTTCTTTAGCTGCCTCCAGTTGTGCTGGAGGTGTGGGTGCTTACAGTGTGGGAGCAGGTAGAGGTCCAAGTGGACCTAGATTTGAATGCAGTGGACAGCAAGCCACTGCCTTCTTTAGCTGCCTCCAGTTGTGCTGGAGGTACATGAGCAAAGCTTATGGGCCCCCTTGCAGCAAAGTGCTAGCAAGTACTGTCAGCAACCAAAGTCAGCAAGCAAAAGAGCATGTCCACAGGGAACAGGTGCGTGGGGACCAGCTGTCTGCCCACCTTTCTCCACAGATGGCTTGTGAGTATCTAGGTTTTTTCTGTCCCTTATAGTAATGGCTTCTAAACAATCCTGGATTCACTTGTGGGGAACCAGAACAGCACAAGGCACATTCCTGAGTTAAGCAGCTCCTGTAGTTTCAGAAAAGTAACAAGTGGAAAGCCCAAAGCCTAAAAACAGGAACATTAGGTACTATGTAGAATGCTGTGATGGAATAAATAGCCACAAATAGCTAGGTAACTTACATCCCTCAAGACACACTGGAGGACCACATTAAGTACACTCTGAATTGTGCTATTCATCTGGTTGATCTTTGAGTGGACAGAAGAAGAGAAGGTTAAACTTTAATTTTTGTTAATTTGGCAATTGTATAATGAGAAAGTTTCCAAACCTGTTGATTTTTTTGTTGTTATTGATTAATTTTTCTTAACTGTAAGGTGCTGATGATTTTTGAAATGTATTTAGTGGTTTAATTTCCTTTAAAAAATCAGTATAAGAGTTTTCTATGTGTTAAAGAATGACAATGCAGGAGCGAGCAGCTTCCAACAGTTGCCGTGCACACTGAGCCACTGTCCAGGCCCAGACTACTGTTCTTCTCTGTCCCCAAACCCTCATGAAGCTACTGATGGTCTTTGTTCTGCCGGTCCCCATACTGGCAAGAGGAACCAAACTGTGTGCATCCTGGCTACAGATAGATTTCTGCAGGAGAGCTCTGTGAAGAAAGGGAGAGCTCAGTTCAGGGCATGAACACATAACAAGTACGTTAAAGAAGAAAGTCTATGCTGGCCGACACAAGCCGGAGGTGGGAGCGAGCAAGATGCTACTGCTTTGATAGCTGCTGTAACAGCCCAATTCTAAGACAATCTTAATCTTTTGAAAATCTATCACAACTAATGGCTAGAAAATATATATCAGAACAAATTACCTGTTTTTTACATTTCTGGCCACAGAGTAGCCAATGAAGTCAGGTTTAAACGCATCTTAGTTGCTATAGTGCTCACAAAACAAAGAAGGGTATCAGCTAACTCTCTGATTTTATTTAAAAACTATCTTTTTTATCATCTTGCCTTCTGTGAGCATTTTTCATGCGCTTATATATCCTATTTTTATATTACCAATGTCTCAGGATTAGTGATTTTCATTTCTTATTTTTGTAAAATATTTCAAGATTCCAACCTGTTAAGTGAATTTGGGAACCAAGTTTTTGTGTGGTCAGTTCTTACACAAGGTGTTTAGAAAACAAACTCACAAAGTGGATTCCTAGTGATGTTATAAACATTTATCAAATAACCAACCATTTCCTATAGAAAGATGAAATGTGGGCACTGGTTTATTACAGCTTATGAAAGTCATACAACAGAGCATAGCCTTTGTTCCCAAGTGTCGGGTTGGGGCACAAGGGGTTCAGAGTCTGGCAGAATTGTCAGCTTCTTCTGACACAATCTGTGTGGCAGGAGCCACAGTTAATGACTACTGTGTCTTATGATCTGTGACATAGAGACACTCATTATTAAGCTGACACTAGCCACAAATTGCTAGCAAAGAAGCCTAAACCTATGTGCTACATTTTTATTAGTATGATTCAGGTCTCACTTTAGTAACACTTCAAGGGCTTTTTGTATCTTAGACTAAGTGCAAAGTTAGAGTAAAGTAAAAAAGGAAAATCTAATGGTTAAATTTCCCATTTGTATTTTATTTTCTGTAATACTTTTTTTCATAGATATTTTTAATAGATTTAAAAAGCACTGTACCTTGCACAGGAAACTGCATCTTATATTTAAGAAGCACAGTATGTATTCTCTAGCTGTAAATGCTGCATATTAGGTAAGTTTATAAGAGCAGATACTAGCTGTGTGGCTTAAATTTTCCATAATTTTACCAAACTTCTGGTCTGTTTAAAGTGTCATTTCCTGATAAAGTTATATGAAATTAACACACAGCAATTAAAAAATTTATCAACTCATCTTTGTATTTCTGTCATTTTGCTCTATATATTTTGAAGAAAACTGTGAATATGTGTTTGGCACTGTTATATTTTCTTGAATAGGCCTTTTGTGTCCATAATTTACTGAGTCTTTACATGTAGTAATGCTTTCTACATTAAAACCTGTTTGATCTATCCAAGTCAGAGCTAGCAGAGGCTAAGTTACAGTGTAAGACTAAGTATTCATCATTACTCCCAAAAGAGTAAGCAAATTAAATATGTGTGCATTACATGTACTCTTATATTAAAATGTATTTCCAAGAGCACCTAAATTTTTGCATATATATATATATATATATATATATATATATATATATATACACACATACATATATACTTTTGTGATAACTACTTTTAAAAATAAAAATTAAGGTATCTTTTAGAAAAGATTCCTTATTGTTTTTAATTATGTGTACATGCACATGTCTGTGTGTGAGTATGTGCAAGTGAGTACAGACATGTGTGGTAACTGAATCCTCTGGAGTTGGAGTCACAGGCACCTTGTAAGCTGCCTGACAAAGCTGCTGGGAACAGAACCTGGGTCCTCTGTAAGAAATCTTTATTGCTGAACCATCTTCTCTACAGCCCCTAAGACATCTTTTTTTTTTTTTTAAGTCTCAAATTTAGGTCTTAAAATGTATGTAAAAGCATAAGGAGACAAACTTCTGATGCACACATAAACTCAGGAAATTTTATTTTTCTTCATGTTGATAATGTTAGACTTTAGCTGACCTTCATATTGTGAAAATGGCCAAACAAAAATAAAGTCCTATAACTAAAAAGAGTTTATAAATTATTATACTATGAAATGAGAAGATTTTTAAAGTCTTTTTTAATTAATTTTTTACATTCCAATCCCAGTTCCCCCTCCCTCCTCTCCTCCTGTTCCCCCACCTCCCATCTGCTCCTCAGACAGGGTAAAGCTTCCCCTAGAAAGTCTACTAAGTCTATCCCATCATCCCGTTGAGGTTGGACAAAGGCACCTTCCCACCCCCGACACTCCTGTGTCTAGGCTGAGCAAGGTATCTCTCCTTATAGAATGGGCTCCACTAAGTCAGTTTATGCATTCGAGTTAGACTGTGGACACACTGCCAGTGGCCTCGTATACTGTCCCAGTTGCACCATTGTCACCTATATTAAGGGAGCCTAGTTCAGTCTTATGTAGGTTTCCCCATTTGTCAGACCAGACTCAGTGATCTCTCACTAGCTTGGGTCAGCAGATGCATTAAAAAAAAAAAAAAATCTTTCCTGCAGTCATTGGTGGTGCACTCCTTTAATCCCAACACTCGGGAGGCAGAGGCAGGCAGATCTCTGTGAGTTCGAGGCCAGTCTGGTCTCCAGAGTGAGTGCCAGGATAGGCTCCAAAGCTACACAGAGAAAAACCCTGTCTTGAAAAACCAAAAAAAAAAAAAAAATTTCCCATGTTAAGATTGGGGAATACTATGATGTAGGGAGTTAAGACTCTGTATGGTTCCACAATGAATGGTTTGAAATTGGAAAAAATAAATGGAATAGTCAACATAGCAAGGATTGACATAATGTCGATTACAATTGTCATCAGTTTGGCAAATCATATTTTATTCTTGGTATCTGTGCCAAATATGGAAAGTTGACTGATAAGATACAAGCCTTAGAGAGACCTACTAGTGAAATTAAGAAAAGTATTCACACACAAACAGAGGAGTTCAGAGCAGAACCTTCTGTACCATTGCCTGATGAAACTAAAGAGAAGTGGCCCAGGTTATAAGAAAATCAACCTTAATTTATCCAGTTACCACACAAGAATGACCACCAGATAATAGGCACTCCCAAGGCTATACAAAGTTTAACTGGAATCCTGTAAAAATGTTAGATTTAAGGAGATTTAAGGAAGCAGTCATTTCATATAGTATGCATTTACCCTGTGTGAAGCAGAAGTTAATTTTTTTTTGTAATCGGACACAATTTTTATTGCAACGTGGCCACTTTTGTGAGGGTAGGGAATTTGATCTCAAAACAATGTTCCATTTAAGGCTCTTTTATACAGAAGTTGCCATCATGACTGATATTCAAAATATCTGTAGTACTTCAAGACTCATACGGTAAACATAAAACTCCTACATTTATTCAGTAGTGTATACTCAATGGGAAACCAAAGATGTCAACACAGTTATTGAAGAAGATATTCAGGTAAGAGGAATGAACACTGAGGTACTAGATAAATCAAGGACAGAAAATAAAACTTAATTGGCATTCTTTTTAAGGGATTAAACACATTTTTTTTAAAAAAGTACTTTTAATGCATAGTGTTAATCTGTGCTGCCATGTCATAAAAATAGGCTTGCCAAGGCAGGTGAGGTGCACAAATGCTCCAGTGCCTCGGAACTGTAATCAAGTGCAACTATAAATAATACTGAAAAAAGTTTACCATATGACCAGTGGACAATACTTTCAAGGCATTCAATTAGCTTACCCTTTGTAGTACTCTAAGCTATTCACATTGACAATCACATCCATTGTAGTGCTCACTGCAAGGAAGGCATGTAACCAGTTGTTTTGGCTAAAATAAGACAGGGAAGGCATTCCTTGGGTTCTACATAAAAGTAACTGTATTAAACAGCCTAATGTCAATCCCTGACTGGCTTCTTAATTCACTCATTCATTCATTGTGTTGAAAGGCCCAGTGGAAAGGGGAATAAACAAAAAACAAAACCCAATATGACTCCAGTGGACTGAACTGAAGAAATGGAAGCCCCTTAAGATCAGATGGCACTTGGCTATTATTTTATAGTGGCTTTCCTTCAAGGGAAACTACAAAACTGCCGCCCAGTTTCTCTCTCAATGTCGAGTGGTCCTTAATGTCGTCCAATCCATTTACTTGCCACTCATGTTTAATGCATGTAAATTTCTTTTTAATGGCATCTTTAGAGCTACATAAATCATCTTGCTTTTTAACAGTGTACTTTCAGGAGCCCAGAATATAAATACTAGGTCTTCTTTCTTAGACTCTTTTGTTTCATATGTGGCATCATACAAAGCATGCCAGCAATCATTCAGAGGTAGCAACTTCACAAAAGAAATGTAGGGGTCCTCTACAGTATCACCAATGTCACCCACCAAGATCTGCTTTGCTTCCTCTACAATTATTTGTCTTTTGTCATCGCTTAAACAGAAGAGAACTGCTTTCTTTTTTTTTTTATCTCCTCTTGTGTAGAAGATTTTCTTACTTTCATATCATTAAAAACTTTGATGACTTCATCATTCACTGTAACTCCAGATGCCATATGGGCAACTTCAAAAAGAATTATCCCCCAAGACTGGAAAGATTTAGCTACAGCAGTATTAGAAGTTGGTCCTCAGTTACAATGGAAAATGTGGTGTAAGAGGAAGCTAGGGAGCCAGGCAAGATCAGCACCAATAGATGAGTGGATTAGAAATACAGTTGATATTGGATCTCACTTATGATGCACCTCTAATAGAAGTGATTTCTAAAAATTTTAAGTAAAGTCAAAAGGTCAAATGTTTTAAATTATGGTAAACAAGGTCATCTGAAAAGGAATTGTAGGCAGAAATGTTGCAGGATATTTGTTGGCAATGACACTTGGAGACTGCCAATAAAGTTTCCTTTGAATCAGAGGGTGGAGTCAGCAATTGGCTGATGGGAATTAGCCTTAGAGGTTTTAGAGGACTAAGGATACATATAGAGAGACACAGAAAATAGCAGGGAGGGGCTTAGAAAGATTCACAGGCCTTTTGGATCAGAGAAGGAGAGAGGAGGTCACTGGTCACCTCTCTGTTGCTTCATTGATTCAAGGTAATCTTGGAGTGTCATCGAGAATGAATACCTGACAACAGAGATGCCTGTAGGAGCATCTTTTTTAACTTTTTTCAGTATTATTTATAGTTGCACTTGATTACAGTTCCGAGGCGCTGGAGCATTTGTGCTCTACACTATAGAAAAGCAGTAACTGGACAGAATGGGCACCTATTAGATAGATCCCAGCTCTGTCCAGTAAAAAACTTGCTAGGAGAGCTTGCAAGCCAGGGAGGCAAACACCCAAGACTTCACAGAAGCAGGAAGACTCTATGACATGGCAAATGGATTCATACTTTATCAGCCACAAGACAGGAAACAGATGTTGTGATTTGGAAGACAAATGATAGCTCTTGTTCAGAAGAGTTTTACATGAGACACTGTATTTGTGCTATATGGCACTGAGGAGCATTAATGGGACTAAAGTGGAAAACTGCAGAAAGATAACAATATTTCTGAAGCTTGTATGGAAGGATTTCCTAAGAGTAACACAATCTTATGGGAGAATGGGTTGCCTTTAAGGTAACAAGTTCAAATGCAATCTGGATACTCAAGTGAATGCTGCAAGGGTAACTAAAACACCAGAGGTGATTTTACAGCTGTGGCTTCCCACACTCGAGTGGTGAGATCAATGGTGAGGTGTGCTGCAAGCAATCTGTTACAATCATAAATTACCAAGCTGGGGTTTATTCTTTAGATTCTGGGATATCATTACAATTCCACTTGTTATTAAATATTTTCTTAAGCAAAAATAAAAGAACCCCCATTGCTGGGCAGTGTTCTCTCCTTAAGTGTGTTTTTGGGCTAAAAGAAGGAGTGAATCCCAAATCAGATGAGTGGCAAAGCTCTGCTTTGGAAGGGAGGTGGGGGCATATTTCCCCCTTTAAGTTAACTTTAACACTTTATATGACTGATTGTCTCTATCTTGCACCTGGGCATACACTGGCACTCTATGAAAGGGCTTGTGAGCACTTGCAGGCTCTACCTGTCTGTCTATTTGATTTTTCACAGAATAGTCATTCAAATGATTTCTGTGGGACCAAAGGAAAACATATGTTTTATACAGTATTTTCTTGAAATGAACACAGATAATGTAAATATGGCCAGAAAACATTATTTCCTTTTTGAAACAGTAAATATTTTTCCTCTAAGTAGAAATTGATATGAACTGGTAACTAAGGAACCTGAACTAAGGAACCTGAATTTAGCCAACCCGATCCCAATCCAAACTTGACTTGCCTTTTTGCTTTTCATCTCCCTGAATAAATGATCTTGGCAGAACCAGCTGTCACAATGGCCAACTGTGGAAGTGCCACCATAAAAAAAAAAAAAAATTCTTGACTGACCATCTCTGGCCTTTCCCAAGACTTCCCTGGTTTCTTCCTTATACTGCTGCCCCGCCAAATGCAAAGATGACAACTGTCTCTCTGGAATGCAAGAACTACCAAACAGAAGGGTCTGATCACCTGGTGCAGTGGGCAACTACTGGGCAGCTTGTGATTTCTGGCACCTCATAACTTTTTACTACAAAGATTTTTCATTATAAAGCTACTATTACCACATTATAAAATTTGGAAGTAGAGCAGTGAGGAAAATTGCTTGTGATTCCACTGTCCTAGGAAGCTCACTCTCTGAACTCGTGTTTATGTTGCTTGCCTTCCTGCAGGGCTATCTTGCTATAGTTTCATGACATCGGCCATTCAGCCTATTTATTTTCTTATCCTTTAAAAAGCGGCTAGCAGCTACTCATATAAATACATATCATGAGACAGGCAACTCCATATAAAACCCTCCCCCAAACAGCAAGTCCTCCTGAATTTCCAGTGTCTACATGTGGGTAGTTTCTCAACACCCAGGCTGAGCCACCTCTGTCTTGTCTCTCTCTGCTCTGCCACTTGTTTCCACATTCTTCTCTTCATCATCTTGTCTTAACCTCAGCCTCCATTTACCTTGCTCCATCTCCAGTCCAGGTCTGCAGACTTACTCTTGTAAAGCTTCTCTGACATTTCCCCGGCTTACTTCTTCTCCCTTTCCTTCAGTCTTTTGATAACTTTTCCCCCTCACGATGTCTGAATTCCCACTGAACAATGACTGTGTGGTTTTCCAAATAAAGAACACTATTTGCTATTAATCTGGGTTTTTTTTTGCAGTACTTTTTTTAAACCCATTTTCTCCATGAAACCCTTGCCCACATACTTGCATACTAGATATAAGCAGAGATAGAGAAGCAAGTATTAATACATCTGCCATATACAACTATAAAACTGGAGAGAGTAAGTGGAGCAGCTGTTTCCAACCAGTAACAGAGATGAGCTATAACCCTAAGGGGAGGGAGGCCCAACATTACCTAGGGGACTGTTCATGCTGGTGCTTTGGAGAGGGATCTGCAAAGAGCAGGCTTGCTCAAACCTCTATGCACAGCAGAGACTGCTCAGACATTGGGCCAAAGTTTGCTCATGTACATGAGCCATTCTAGTTTTAGATTATAGAAACATGTAACTGAGAATATGTGCTGAGGATACAGCTCAGTAGCAGAGAATTGCTTAACATGGATAATCTTTGCCATACGAGTATTTTAGGGGTGGGTGGAGATAGTGCCTATGAAAAGAAGCTAGGCAGTTTTAGGCAACATGCCCTCTCTTGGCTTATGCCTACTAATCATCACTGCTTATTGCATTAGAGAAGGAAACATACAGAGGTTTGCATCAGAGGAAGATGAGGGATGAATACTTTGAAGGTGGGCCATCAATTCTCTGTGGTAGACTAAAATCAAAAGGATGTGCATACCTCATGGGTACACCATCAAAGGCCATGCTAGTCCAAGGTAAGCTCCAAGAAAAACCAAAGTCACAGTCGTCACCAAGGCACCCCTCTAGAAAAGGGCCAGAAGTATCTGGAAACTATCTTTGGGCATAGAGGGAACGGATAGGGTGGTTTCTCTCACACCCTACACACTGCCTTTGACAATCAGCTGCTGCTATTATTCCTATTACAGTTGTCCCTGGCTGCAACCCTGCCTTTTCTTTCCTAGCATCATCCCCAAGAATTTTTAAAAAGGCTCCTAACAGTCTGCCATTCAAAATTTTCTTAATTGACAAAGAGTTACTAGGAGCAGTGGGGTGTCTGCAGGTCAGGCCTAAACAAGCGTGTATGAGGAGGCTGTGCCTGCTGCCTACTTCACAGCATGTTGAGGGAGGCCCCTCCATGCTAAGCTTGAAGGAAACATCAGTCTCTTTGTAGAGTCCATGGGTGTCTTCCTATTATCCCTCATACTGATGCTGAAGCTAGGTAAGGCCTAGAAGTAACTCTTCTGCTCTCATGGCTAATAGCTAGTGAGAGGACATCTCCACAAGGGCTCAGCTTTTAGCTTGTATAGTCAAGTTCAGGGATGAAGCAAACCCATCCTTGCCCACTAAGCTGCCTAAGGAACACATGGAAAGTGGACATGGTATTCATCACCCAGGGATGCAAGCTGCCTACTGCACAGAATGGCAGTGAAATTTCCATCCTACCATCAGTGAGAGGCCTGCAGGAAAGGGCGTCATCAAGGTCTCGAGCAGTAGATGGGTCAATGGTGAAGATACAGTCTTTTCTAGGAAAGACAGAAAACACAATTAGCACAAATAATCCACTGTCATAGAATGCTAAATAACAGTTCATTTTGCACATGTGATCTGTTGCAAAGGGAGGAAATGTGAGACTGGAGGAGATAAAGGAGTAGTCACCCTTGGCTTCCTCTCCATGACCTTATACCAACTTCTTCTTGCCCTGAGAGAGAACAAGCGTCATCAGGCAGCCAGGAGGCAGCTTACAGGAAAGAGGCTTCCCAACAAGAATTCTGTTTCAAGAGGGGCAGGTCCTCCTGATCAGCTTCTCTCTAGTGTCTGAGGTGGCCTCCCTATCCACAGAGTATATGAGAGCAGGCCTTTTGAGGATCAGCTGCAGCTGTTTTCCTGCATTGTCTTCCATCCAGGTAAATAGAGTGCGCCCCCCCCCCCAAAAAAATGTTACCTGTCTTCTGACATGGGGACAGGACCCAATAATAAGTTTTTAAAAAATATGGGCCCAAATAATGAACTTAGTTAAGCATAATATAATCCTATTCAGAAATAGACCAGATCAGTTTGTGCTCCTGGGACAGCAAACCACTTCCCTCAGAGCCACATAAAAAGCTGGATGTGGAGGCACACACACACACCCCAGAAATCCCCCGGTAATATGGGAAGTGGGGGTAAGAGCACTGCCCAGAAGCTCATATGTCAGCTAGACTGGTGTACACAGAATGACAGAAACAAAAAGAGAGATCCTGCTTCAACAAGGTGGAAGAAGAGAAGCCACTCCTGAAAGCTGTCCTCTGACCTCTACACACACACTGCAACAAGTGGAAGACACCATGCACTTCAGACACTGGACGGAAAGGACCTGCACTGGATTTGACTGGAAAATCTCTTGGGGACTAGCTTCCATGGTACCAGAAGACATCATACAAGTTTCCAAATCAGGGAAGAAACCAACAGTGTGACCATCAGCCATGATGCATTTAAACCACAACAATGAACAGCATGGCAAGAAAGCCCTAAGGGTGCAGCAGTGGCCCACGTGTCTTGATGGTAACAGAAATCAGTAGTTGTCTAATTGGGCAGATGGTCCACTCAACAAGCAGAAATCATGCCTGGTTCCAGAAACCTAGCCAACTACCTGGGGCCAGTGAAGTCAGAATCTTGGAGGAGAACCTATACCCACCATCTTACAAAACCAGTGTGTTCCCTAACTACATCTGAAAGATTTATCCTTATGCACATAAATAAGTGTAGCTCTTACCCCTCCTCAAGGAAACCTCTCTTTGTAAAAGATGGGGACCATTATAGAAAACCATAACCAATTAAAATGTAGAATTGTGGAGCCCAGTTCCAATAGTATATCTATATCATATCCTACACCTAAGAGGCTCAGGGAAGAGAGAGTGGAATGATTTTAATAGAGAATTGGCAGTTTGGTGAGATTGTGTCTCACCAACATATGGCTGCCCAAATATGACCTGACAAGGATGACAGCAATAGCTACTCTAATGTGGATGGGGAAAGCCCCCTGAGGCCTTAACCCTAGACAAAGAACTACCAGCAACAAAGAAAGTCTGAGAGAGAAGAAACAGTCTTCTCCAAGGAAGAGCATACCAACTGGTTTCCCAATATCAAATGCTCAGCCTTGAAAACATATACATACAAGAAAAATTATATGGAATGAGTAGGTTGTATTTATATATTTAAAAATACACATGTGTGAATGTGTGCATGTGCATGTGCATGTGCACGCACACACACACACTGTCAACACATACATGACAACAATTAAAGAAAAAGAGGCCATGAAGCCGGGCGTTGGTGGCACACACCTTTAATCCCAGCACTCAGGAGGCAGAGGCAGAGTTGGAGACCAGCCTGGTCTCCAGAGTGAGTGCCAGGACAGCCTCCAAAGCTACACAGAGAAACCCTGTCTCGAAAAACAAACAAACAAAAAAATGAGACTATGAATTTGAAAGAGAACAAGGTAGGGAGTTTATGGGAGAGGATGGAGGGAGGAAAGAAATGGCAGAAAATAATGTAACTAATCTCCAACTGAGAACACAGCTTAGTGGAAGAGCTGTTGGAGTATGCCCAAGTCCTTAGGTTCAGTCTATACTCAGTATCAAGGGAAAGCTAACTAAGAAATAATAGTTTGTTTGGTGTGGTTCTATTTTCAAAGTACAGATTTATAATGACAGAGAGCAGATCAGTGGTTGTCAGGGCTTGGGAATGAGGTGTGTGGGTGTTGTTAGAGGAGCAGAGTTTTGCTAATCTTATCTGTGGTGTCTAAGATCTATGTGTGATTTAAAAGTATGAACATGCACACCAAGTAAAGGTCAATTTTACTGTTCGTTCATTTAGAAATAATTTAAAATTAAATATATGTGTGTGAGTTAGACTTTCTGTTTTCAGTGTTTAATACTATATGTGTTTTGATCAAACCCTCCCCCAACCCCCTCCCCTCCAGTTCCTTCCCTCTCCACCTCCACCATTTTCCCCTTCCAACTTCACAACTCTTTAAAACAAAAAAACAAGCAAGCAAACAAAATGAGTCTCTTTAGTGCTTTCTTTAACTGTATGGGTATAGGACCACCTACTGGTGAATAGGCAGCCTCTCGGTGCCCATATTCCTAAAGAAAACTGCCTCTCCCTTTTCCAGCAGTCATCAATCACCAGCAGCTCCTCAGTTAGGGGTAAGACTTGACGAGGCCCTCTTCCATCTATGCTGGGATTTCAGCTGGCTTGATCTTGGGTAGCTCGTATGTGTTCAATCACAGGTGCTCTAAGTTCAGTGTTCAGCAGTGCTGCCACATCCAGCAAATACTACTGCACGCAAACTTCCACTACAATCTTTCTGCTCCCTCTTCTGCAATGATCCCCGAGCCTTATGGGAAGAAACTGTAATACAGATGTTCCATTTAGAGGTGGTCATCCCCCAGCCTCTTATTCTCTGCCTACTAACCAGCTTTAGGTCTCTGTATTAATAATGTTCATCTTCTGCCAAAAGAAGCTTCTCTGATGAGGGTTGAGAGATGCACTAATCTATGGGTATATAGATTAATTTAAGGAACAGTTTTTTTTTACTATGTCCATTTAGTAGAACAACAGTATTATATTAGATTCTCCCTTAGGGACTATGACCTAGTCAGCCACAAGGTTTTTGTTCAGTTTATGGTACCAAGTATGAATTCCTTTTTGTGAAGTAGGTTTTAAATCCAACCAGAAAGTAATTGGTTACTTTTATAACACTTGTGCCACTATTTCATGAGTGATCCTATCTTGCCAGGCCAGTCATTACTATAGGTCTTCAGATTCATACCTGGGTAAGACTGCAAATTACTCCCTCCATCCCCAGCAGCATGCACAGAACCTTCCAGCACTATGAAATCTAGCCAGTAAGAGGAAGACTCCAGGTTGGCACTAACTTGATCTTCCATGCCCTATGACTCAATTACTTTTTGTCTTTCAGCCATAGGGTCTTACCATCAAGTTCTGGAGGTGACCAAGGGCAGTGGCAATAGCTTTTAATGTATGTGTGTGTGTGTGGGGGGTCTAGGATAACTCCATTTAAATTCCTTTTATATATGTATTATTTTAGGAAGCTTCTATAGTAGGTTTCCATGTAGCATTTTCGAAGGTCTTTAGTGTTAGTTTTCCCTTTCCATATTCTCTTCTCTACCCTGTCCTTCTATCCTCTACTCCACCTAAAAAAAGATTATTTAATGTTATGATATATGCCTGAGTGTATGTACATGTATTACATGAAATGTGGTGCCCACAGAAGCCAGAAGGTGGTATTGGATACCTTGAGGCTGGCATTACAGACAACTGTGAACCACCTCATGTGAGTGCTGGGAACAAAACCCAGGTCCTCTGGAAGAGCATCGAGTGCTCTTAATCACTCAGTCATCTCTCTAGCCCCTTTCCCTGCCACTCCCGTCTAACCCTTCCTGTTCCATTATTCCCTTTCTCCACTTTACAGTGCTTATGTTCTACCCGCCTTTTCTTGAAATTCTCCCCCTCATGACGCTTTTACTAGTTTCTTGACTTCTATGAACATGTCAATTTAAATACACATCTAAAGAGTCAAAGCTGGCATCTACATATGAGAGAGAATGTGTGACATTTGTCTGTTGGGGACTGGGTTATCTCAGAATGATTTCCAGATCCATTCATTTACTTTCAAATTTCTTAAGTTCATTTTTCTTTGCAGCTTAATAATATGTCATTGTGTATATGTACCACATTTTTATTAACCATTCATTAGTTGATGAACATTGTTTCCATTTTCTGGTTATTGGGAATAAGCAGCAATGAATATGGATAAGCAAGTTTCTCTGCAGTAAGATGCTAGAATCCTTGGGAAATATGCCTAGGAGTGGTATAGCTGGATCATGTGGTAGATGGACACCTGTGAGGAACTGCCACAGATTTCCAAGTGAATGCAGCAGTTTTCACTCCCATCATCAATAAATGTTCACTTTTCCTTACAGCCATGCCAGAATCAGCTGTATTCATTCATTCATTCACTCATTCATTCATTCAGTTTTTAAATCTTAGCTGTTCTGACTGGTATAAGATGAAATGTTGGATAACTGATAACATAAAGTCCCAGAAGATCAAACTGATTCTGATTATACAGTAATAGACTGTCCAATGGGGAGGACCTTGAACTTAGTCTACAAGGTGAAGGAAGGACACACTGCTCCTTGCTCATTTTTGTCTCCTCCATAAAATCTTGTCAAATGCTTCACATAACACTGAGTACTCAATAAAAATACTTGTGTAACTAAATCTGACATGTCACACGGGGTACTAGGGTTGGTTTGGTCCTTTTATTTCATCATAATGACATCATAAGAAGCTGAAAGAATGTCTCTCTAGGTCAAAATAAAAAATGCTGTTAGTCTGGATGGGGCATGTTCATTAATTTGCTTGGAGGATTAACTAGTAAGTTGTGTCTTTGTAAATGTCTCCATTGCTCTGGGGCAATTATTTCTATAAACACAATGAATGAATACTAACGCCTGCTAAGACATTTCTAGCCTGAAACAGTCTCTGTCATCAGCAACACAGTTCTGCTTCTGTGGTTAGTTTGTAATGGTTTTTAGTTTTGTTCTGTTTTTTTCTTTGCTCTTCTACAGCTGTTTTCGGAGTAAAATCTTAGTTCACTCCATCATAACTTTTTTGATCTGCTCTTAAGCCAGAAATATAAAGTCAAGCTAAAGTGAGCTACAAGGTACAGTACTCAGGGGTCTTACTGTGAAGAAAAGCTGAACAAGTGGTCCTCAGAACCAGGGTCCACCTGCAAGCATGGCCTGCCACCCGCTTGTAAACAGCCTGAAAGCCAACATCAGCTTTTGCGTTTTTATTACATATTTTATGTGTATGGGTGTTTTGTCTGCTTGTTTGTATGTGTACTACTAATGTGTCTGATGTCTGCAGAGAGCAGAAGAGGGTGTCAGATCCTCTAGAATTACAGATGGTTGTGAGCCGCCTTGTGAATGCTGGGAATTAAACCTGAGTACTTCTAGAAGAGTAGCCAATGCTCTTAACTACTGAAGCAATCTCTCTAGCCCCAATTTTTGTGGGCTGAAACCCACATTTTTAAATGGCTGAAAACAAATCAGAAGAGTATGATTTCATGGCACTTGAGAATTATATTAATTCACTTGTATAAATTAATAGATATTTCTGATTGGGATAGGCCCATACTTTTTTGACACAATAGCAGAGTTGACTTAATGTATGCTTACACTGTTTACTGTGTGAGAGGATGGGAGTGTAGCTAAGTGACAGAACAACTGCTCATTCTTAAGACTTGATCCTGAGCACTGAAAAACATCACTATGTGCCCTTGAATAACTTTAAGTTGATGTTTCTAATACATTAAATGAAAACAATCAATTTGTATATGCTGAGCTGATTTCCTAATGATAGGATGTGTTAGTGCCTTTAAGTTGGTATTAGCAGCTCCGACGAGAGACACTGCTGCCAGACTCATCTGGCTCTGGCACTTTTCTGTGGTGGTATAGCATCTCCCTGAAGCTGGGTTCTGCAAGGGAGCTCCTTTGGAGATCAAAAACTGCAATGGGACATTCTACACAGACTTCCAGTGCAACCTTTGGCCTAAAAAGGAGCGTTAGCACCACATGAGCCCACCCTGAGAGACAACAGGGGACTATGCCGCTCAATACAGGAAGTCTGACCAATTGGTGCTCTATTATGCAACTTACGGGTGAAGTTGGCACAATACAAAGAATCAGTCATGTGAGCTGATCTCACAGATGGATAAATTTTTATGCTTTATGCTTAAGTTTCTGTCTTTGCTTTGGCTCCCAGGAAACTTAGAAAAACCATCTGTAAATGCTTCTGGAAGATTTTATTTGCAGTTTCTAGCTTTTACCTTGGTTTTACCTATTTTGCTATTTAAAGACACCTTTTGCCTCATTTCCTAATTTTAAGAAAATCACAAAATAAAATTAAAATGTAAAAAAGAAAGTCACTGTATTATATATAGTATCTGCAAGCTTCCTAAAGCTAAATTTTTAGGAAAGGGAGAGTACAAACAAATCCATGAATACTAAGATTAGACTGTAGAGAGCATGCTGGGACAAAGAGCCATGCAGTATGGACCAAGAACAGATTTCTAGACAAAGTCAAACTCAGAATTGTTTCAACAAGGGTTTGTTCTGCAGGGGTGGACTGTAGACTTGCTCTCTTACTACAGAAATTATGGCAGTAAGTAATAGTGAGTGACCCTGATAACCCCCAGTTCTCAATGCTAGAGCCCAGTGATTTAACCCATTGTCATCTCTGTGATTAGAAACCTGCATGACAATGTGGTGAGCGAGAGCTCCTTCTGGTTGTGGCCACAGTGGCTGGGAGCCGCTGGGTATCGATGAAGGTGCACTGCATCCTCCAGCTGCTTCTCTTATGCTTGAGATTTTACTGGCCCCCTTCCTGGAAGGCTTTGGTCTCACAACATGCAGGGAGCAGGCTGGCCTGCCAGCTTTTAGAACCTGTGAGACCAAATATTTAAAGAGTTCCGCAACAATGGTTAGAAAGAAGCTAAACCTGACCCACAGAAAATAAAGTGCCAGGTGTGGGAGGGAAAGAATGGTACTCCAGGAGGCTGCAGCATTCCAATTCTGAGCAACAGTTATGTAATCTGAAAGCAACTGACTGAGGGGCTAGCAGAACTTTTTAAAGGAACAACAAACTTCCAAGGCAGCCTGTTTCACTTGAAGCCATCAGCTCTAGTAAAGGACACGTGACGAAGAATTAAAAGCCTTCTGTGCTCCCTTATGATCCAGCTAAGAGCCCTGAGAAACAACCATACAGAAGACATTTCTGTTCCTTTGTCATTCACATCCTTAAGGTGGTTCTCAACCTGTGGGTCTTGATCCTCTTGGGAGGAATGGATCGAACAACCTTTTAACAGGGATTGTATATCAGATATCCTGTATATAGGATATAATTCACAACAGTAGTAAAATTACAGTTATAAAGAGAAATGAAATAATTTTATGGTTGGGGGTCACCACAACATGAGGAACTGTATTAAAGGGTCACAGCATTAGGAAGGTTGAGAACCACTGCTCTAGATGATTCTGTCTCCTTTGTCCCCTCAAGGTGCCATCATCTCTATCCCCTTTCATCTGGAAGCAGTTGCCTAGTCTCCATAGCATTTGGTCACTATCACCTCACTAGATTTTAGCCATGACCTCTACCAATCATCACAGAAATTTTTCCCCAGGGTCATAATTTTTGGCAGATTAATCAGCAGATAGCAAGTATAGAGTCTAAGCCCTTTATCAGCTCCTTAAAGAATAAAACAAAATTTCAGTCTTGAATTCAAAGCCCTTCAGGTACTTTTTTATTTAGATTTTATATTCCAAACTTGTATCTCTATTCTCTCAACCATGGTTTGTTTCCTGCCTGTATCAGGTCACTCTCCCTACCAATTTCCAAGGTCTAAAAGACCAACCTTGCTTTGAAAGACCCAAGCATAATGCCATCTTTTCCCCAGAGGTCTCCAGAACTCTACAGAGTGGAAGCTATATCTTCTATCCTATTCTACCCATGCTTGTGACCCACCCCGACGGTAGTGGCCACTGTCCTTGATAAACTGATACTTATTTATGTACAGGTCTTACCACTGTGACAAGGCAGAGACAATTTC
Organism: Cricetulus griseus; assembly: GCF_003668045.3. Taxonomy (NCBI): domain Eukaryota; kingdom Metazoa; phylum Chordata; class Mammalia; order Rodentia; family Cricetidae; genus Cricetulus; species Cricetulus griseus. The sequence continues at coordinate 438,570,009 of NC_048595.1, read as the reverse complement.
AGGTCTGGCAGATTTCCCTGCATCTGCAACACTGAGAACACGCATGCAATGACAAGCTGCTTAAGAGATGAATGAAAGAATAACTAAAGGGCTCTCTTTAGCACTTTTCCATTTAAAGCTGCCACTATGCCTTGGGAAACACATTTAGGATTAGAACTCATGACTTCTTGGCATGGGATCCTGTGGTCACACCACAGTGTTATTGTTTCCAAGGGTGTCCTTTTCTGTCTTCATCCCATCTTCTTTTCTCATAAAATAGTGTTTTACAAACTGTGGTTTAGGAACCATTTCCAGATTAACAAAATTTATCGAGGTCCTCCTCTGCCCGTGACTCTGGGCTTGTCTCCTTGGGAGCAAGCAACAATGATGGGAAGGATCTGGGTCAATGGTGGTGAATGGAAAAAGAAATCTAAGAAATAACTTTAATACGATAAAGAATAAAATTTTTACTCCAATACTTTCTTAGTTAGATGGTATCACAGTTAATAGAGAAAGCAGAAAATTTTAGTTCAAGCATATCAGAAGAAATAGACAAGGAGAGCACATATTTAAGGTACTGTATCCCCAGGAACACTGCCATAGCTCCAAGCCAGGTGAGAATCCCTGCACTGTCAGCATCTCACTGCATCCTCACTGGCTGGGATGACCATCAGAGTTCAGTCTGTCCTTCCCAGTCTAGGAAGAGGCACAACAACCATTCTTTAAAATGGCAGTCACTAAAACCTTAAAACCAATTCTTTCTCTCAGTTCTACACACAGATGATGCTGGAGTTAGACACCCAATTCCAGATTTTTAAAAATAAAAATCTAAGTTCTGTTGAGAGAACAAAGTGACCATGGTCCATTTGCACCAACCCTTTACTTCTACCTTCCACTCAGTAATGAAGTGACATCCACAAAGATATACTATGGGCAGAAAGAAATGGCACAGCATTCTTGGAAAGCCTCTTTTACCTAGCCAGGAATTCCTCACTGTGGGTCCACAAAAGGCAGCCTCCAGTGCTGGCAAATGTTGGCAAATGAATGTGGTTCTTTAGTTCTTTGACCTTCTATAGAACAATGATGAAATGGGACTCAGAACCACCTGAAATATCGTTCCCTGTTCCATTCTTCCTCACTCACCTGCTGTCCTTCTCATGGTTCTGCAAATGCCACAGGAGAAGATTCAGCTGCTGCTGTGGGTGGCTGACTCAGCCAGGGGAGCAGACAGTGAATTCCACACAACCGCTTCCCTCTGAATTCCCAGGGACACTGAAAGAGTAGCAGTACAATGCTCTATAGTGACTGATCGGGGAGCGGGTGGGGGGGGGGAGACACCTGGTAGCGCAAGGCTGAAATTCCAGCACCTGAAAGCCATCAGGATCAGGAGTTTTAAGTCAGCCAATGAGACACAATGAGTTCCAGGGTACCCTGGACCTAGTAATAAAATCCCAAGTCCCTGTTCCCTCAAACCTATTCACCAGAGGTTACCATTTAGCCATACTTACTTCCCGTTCTGTGCCCCTCAAAATCTCCCTTTGTACATTGGTTTATTTCCTCTTCATACCTGAACTCCTGGTAGGAGTTACACTGCAGAACTCTCCATGCCCTCTGTACAGCAGTGCATGTTGGAGACTGTGCAATTCTATGGCATCACAACACCACAGTCTAAGCCAAGAAGGTAGTGGTTCTGTCACCCAGTTTATAAATTATATATAAGTACCTTCAACTGTCCATCACAAGTCTTCAACATGTTTCTCTTCCTGATCCAGAATCAAATTAGCTTCTACACTGTAATTTTTAGATATACCTCTTTTGTCTGGTTAATGTCTACCTGTCTTTTAACAGACTACTGTTTTCTAAAACAGTTGCCAGTTACCTTGTAATGTCATCTGTTCTGATTTATTGGGGTATTTACTCATAGAAGGGAAAAGAGAAAAATGAAGATACATAAACCAAATGTAAGGTATGGCAGCACCTGCCTGTAATTCTAGAAATCAAGAAGTGGAAGCAAGATAATCATGAATTTGAGGCTAATCTAAGCTAACAGTAAAGTTCTAGGCCAGCTTGAGAAACAGAGCAAGACCTTGTCTCCAAATTAATCTCCTCTACATATCCAATAAACAGAAAATTTTATTTAGAGGGTTGATTGCTATAAAGAGGTTGGCTAGTTAAAGACTGAGTAGCTTGAGTATTTCTCAGGTGAGATACGAGCTTCCTCCATACTGCATCTCATCAGAAGGCACACTGTCAGATGGCTTCAGTAGATAATAGATGGATTCAGTAGATGTTAAGGAACGAACAGCCAGACCAGGCTAACCGATAGCTCCCTGTTACCCAGCACAAAGAAAATATCTTCTAAGGAAAGAGACTCTCAGATCTTATGAATATACTGTTCATAAAAAAATAAAATATAAAACAACCACTCAACTAGTGCTTTCAGCATCCTTGGATGATTTTTGCTTAACTACCACTTTAAAAGTTATAAAATTGTCCATTTACTGGCTGGCTCTCTTCCACTGTGAGGAGCTTTTGCTGTCCTACCCTGTTCCACAACTATCATCTCTCTCCCTCTATCTTTGTATCCTTGCAAAGTCATTGATTTTTTTTTAAATTCAATGTGTTATAAAGCATTGTTACTATTTTTTTAGACAAGATCTTACTATGTATCAAGTTGAACTTGAACTCAAAATCAAGTTTTTTTCCTTCAGATTCCTGAGTACTTAGATTTAATTTTATATTTAAACTTTAAATGGCTCAAAACTCAAATTACCCTTTGAGAACTCTCCTTTCTTTTCCATTCGTTATCTTTCCACTATGTTTTTATGCTCCCTATACTTAACCATTCCATCAATTTCTGGTTTATCCTCCCTCCCTCCCTCCCTCCCTCCCTCCCTCCCTCCCTCCCTACCTTTCTTTCTTTCCTGGTGTGTGTTGACCTAGGCAACTGCTCTATGACTTATCTAGCCTCAATCCCTGTGATATAATATATATATATATATATATGTATATGTATATATATATATATGATATACATATATGATATACCCATATCTTAAAATGTCACTGTATCACTTCAGAGACCACAGTCATAGAATCACTTCTGTTAGAAGGTCACCCCAGGCCAAATGTGATCCCTGATGTCCAAATGTGTCCCCAAATCCAATAAGATATACCAATCTACATCTTTTTTATTTTTTAATTTTTTTATTTGAATTACAAACAAGATTGAATTACATGACAATCCCAGTTCCCTTCTCCCTCCCCTCCTCCCCGACCACTCCCCCCAACTAAAACTCTACCTATCTCATATCTTTTCTTCTAATCTACACCTGACTCAACCTTTCTGCTCCCTCATGACCTCTGTAGCAACCTACATCTTAGGCATACTTGAGATAGGACCCCGAGGAAGAGTCCATTCCCCCATTAGTCATGCATTCAACTTTAGGTAGTTCTGATCATCACAAAGCATGTGGGAGGCTGAACTGAAATATTACTGCAAAACTATAGTCAGACCCATTGTAGCCACAAAGATTAACTTACTCCCTTTAAGCCCAAAACCTTTCAAACATGACATTTCCCAAGAAATATACTCATTCCTTTTTTTCCCCTAAATGGTTATAACTGTATATAATTGAAGCCATTTTCATAAATTTCCACTTTTTTTTAACCAAGAATAAACCCAAGTTGTTGGAACCCATGGAGCATCAGCATGCAGAAGGTATTGAAAAACCAAGAGAAAAAAAGGTCAGAGTTCTCTTATCCAACAAATATGTAGTGGGCATCTACTGTCCTCCGTGTTCAGAACCCATTTGAGAGCATATAAAGGTTTCTATCCAGTTAGCCTTTAATGGGGCAAGAGAGAAAATAAAAAACATTGATATTAGACACAGAAAAGAAAAGAAACAGCAGGATAGCTAACTACAATGATGGCCCAAACACAGGAGTCTAGGTAGGCTGCAATGATAACATGGCATGGGAAAATGCCCTGAAGAAAGTGAGCTTCCTGTTTGCTCAGGGCAAAGGTCACAACCTCCCCAATAAGCTTACCTAAGGCACTAAACTTAATCAAGATGGCTTCTACAGAGGAGGTAAATACAGCTGTGTCTTTGAACTCTTACTTCCTGTTCCAGATGACTTAAGAGCTAGGCTTTCCAATGTTCTGAAAACAGCATATATACCAATACCAATAGGAGTGAGGATGTCAGGCCCAGGCCCCTAGGCCCACAAAGTCTCATTATCTTAAGCTCTTTGAACAACTGTTTCTTTCTCTTTTACTATAATAGTAGTTTCCCTATAACTCAGACTTAAAATACCAAATTGTGGTTACTTTAAGATGGACTATGAGAATACTGACTGATAAAAATTAAGTATATATGTATGTAGATACAGACTCAGTTATTCAGTGATCTTATAGTTAATATTAGTGGTTAAGATTGGAAATTTAAAAACAAACAAACAAAAAAAGTGTGTTTCCCTTATCTGGCTATCAAGGAAATCAGAACCACTTGGGAAATGAAACTGCTATAGTTTGTGAACTCGTTGCTATTTCATAGGTTCTGACATTGTGGCAAGACACAAATTGCACAGTCACAGGCTAAGTGTGTGTTCTATGCATTCTTCTGTAAGTACACTGTGCACATGGATACCATTTCCATTTGTACTGTCACTTCCATCCCAGGGCCAATCCTTCATTCCACTGCCATGGTAAGCAGGGTGAAATCGCTGTTCTGAATGCTTCCGGCAAAGGCTGGGGGGGGGGTAAGGGATGGGCTGGGGAACGAGTCTTGGTGTGGGGTGAGATCTGTCCAGGTTCAGAGTGTCTTGCTCTGATAGGCGAATAAAATCTGAAGGAGGGTTTCTCTTCAGCAGAAAAGAACAGTAGACAAAAAAGATGGGAGGGAGACAAAGCCCAGCTTCAAATGAACCCTTATTGGGGAGTGGAGGGTGGATGGGGTGGGGGATAAGTTGGGGGTAGGGGTTAGAGGTGGGAGAAGGGAAGGGAGAGGGAAAAGGGATTGACATGTGAAACAAGCTTGTTCCTAATTTGAACTAATAAAAAAATTACCAAAAAAAAAAAAGAAAAAAAAAACTTAAGAATAAATATCTTGTGGACAGGGTGGTGCATGACTTTAATACCAGCACTACGGAGACAGAGGTAGGTAGATCTCTGTGAGTTAGAGGACAGTCTGGTCTACATAGAAAGTTTCAGGCCAGTCAGGGTTATACAGTGGGACTCTGTCTCAAAAACAAACATGAACATACATGCATTTAAACATACATTCACATATACATCATACATACATACATACATACATACATACATACCAAAACAAAGTTTCAGTATAGGTGCCTAAGTGGAAAGGGACTTAATTTTATGTACCATTCCCAAATTGGACAATTTTACACTAAACTTGTAAGTTCATAGAATTTTGATATCAAATTTCATCAAATGGTATATTCGTTTGTATGTCTAAAAGAGTCAAGTTCCAAGTATTTTTTCCTTAGGAGAGGCTATATTAATACAAAAAAATAGGAGACAATAGCCCCCCCAAAAGTAGTGCATGTATGGCAATACTTTCACTTAAATATACTACACTTTTAAATTTGATTCACAAGTTCCAAAGACAACATAGTTAATATGTAAAAACAAAGTAGAAATTGTAACCAAATCTTTTTCTGAGACTAAACACAATGAAGTAAAGGCCAGAATTTAATGGATTTAAATTGTAATGGACAGAATTAGGAATAGTAACAAAGTCAAGGAATTAACTATGTCTAGACATCTCTCCTAGATTTCTATTTGAGGAACAATATATATATTTTTCTCATCCTTTGATCCCAAGCCACGAGTTTAGAACCTGCTGTTGAAAGGGTCATCATCCTTATAATTCTCAATCCATTTATCAGGCTAAAATGCAAATACCAGTGTGAATTCATTTCAACAGCCTGAACTCGGAAAGCTTCTCAGGGAGCATGCTGTGCTAACTGGGGAAGGGTTAAGTCGCTGCTATTTTTCAGATCTGAAAACAGTTATTCTGATATGAGAAGAATCATCACAACGGTGCCATCTCTCTTCTATAAAAGCTATACACATTTTTTGCACAACTGTATGACTGCTATGGCAACCATAAAAATGAAACTATCATTCTTCCAATTACATACTATGCATACTAGATTACCTTTAACACTACCCTGAATTTCTTTTCAGAACATGCTGTCTGTCCTATAGATGCTTAGAAGCAAGATAAAGTGGTCTCTTTCAAAGAGAGATTCCACAACAATGACTCTTTCAAAGGAATTCTAGGGCTTTCCTGTCAAGCCTTTTTATCCCCTGGTCACTGGGAGGCCTCAAAATATTCTTCCTGGGAGGCAGAGGAGCTGCCTGGAATGTGTATTCTCAAAATGAATGTTTTATTAAGTGGGTGAAGTGGAAAGATGGTGTTCAAGCATCATGAACAGTCTCACTAGACCATGCATAGTTCTGTAAAACACTGAGGCCACTTGCCAGTCCCCATTTATTAAGGTAAGAGGCTGGTACAAGCCTTACATACTACATTTTAATGAACTTTTCTCTGTAAATAATGACAACATGGATATACATTTTAACAATGCCAAAGTAAATATAAGTTGTACTTCAAGATGACCAGGAACTCTATTCTTACTTTCTCCAAAGTGAGTAAGACTTTGGAAATTTCAAGTGAAAAGGTATGGCCATCTTTCTTCTTAGTAATGAGGAAAGCCCAGCCTTGTCTTTTATGTCTCTGTGTTTTCATTTGGGGTCCAAATCCTGTTGTGTTGTTCTGAACTGGTTCTATAAGTAAAAGCATGAGGGTACTAACAGTGAATTTCTGGCAGATTTAATGTTAAATACTTAGATCCCAGAGGAAAACATGCTAATAATTACTGCTTGGTGCAGAGCATTTCCAAATAAGGATTTGGGATAAGATGAAGTCCTCTCTGCACCCATACTCAGAGGAAAGGACCAGGGAACTCCCCACACAGCCTGTACCTCAAGAGTTCAGGTCTGCCTCCTCACTTTAGACAAAGTAATAATAGAGTTCCTGGTCATTCTGAACTGATAGTTACTGACATTTTGAAAAATGTATATCTATGTTGCCATTATTTACAGAGCAAAGTTCATTAAAATGTAGTATGTAAGGCTTGGACAAGCCTCTTATCTTAATAAATGGGGACTGACAAATGGCTTCAGTGTTTTACAGAACTATGCATGGTCTAGTGAGACCGTTCATGATGCTTGAATACCATCTTTCCACTTCGCCCACTTAATAAAACGAAGACATGTGCTCTCCTCTCTCTCTCTCTCTCTCTCTCTCTCTCTCTCTCTCTCTCTCTCTCTCTCTCTCTCTCTCTCTCTCTCACACACACACACACACACTCCCTCCCTCTCTCCCTCCCTCACCCCACTTCGGCTGACTCCCACAAACTAGCCATTACTAAGCTTGGGCCACTCCTGAATTTATACTCCTACTCACCCTCTCTACTGAAGTAGCTTAATAACCAGGCTCTAGTCTCTTCCTTTAACTGCATTTTATATGCTTCAGCATTGGATTATCAGGGCAAAGTAAACTTCTAAGGCAGAGAATTTAAATGTTCTCCCTTCTCAAACACCAGATTCTATCTAGTTTTAAATGGCAGAGCATCTTAAGAGTCTCCCTGACTTGACTAGAATAAGGCTGTGAGGCTGTTTGAGCTGAGTGCCCATGGGTAACTAAAACAAACAAAAACCTGGCTCCTTTGCCCATCCACTTCACCTTCATGCAGCAATGACTTTCCTAAGGAGATAAGGGCAGACTGACCCTGAGATAAAGATCCGTTTGGTCAAGACTAAGCTATAATGCTATGTATTCACTCATTTGATTTCTGGGCAGTGGCTAGGCTGAGCTTGTTAGGACTAGGGCTCTGGTAACAGAAGTGCCTCCTCACCTCTACTGACCTTCACTATCATAGGACTTCGGTGAACAAGTTCTGTCCAAATATCTTTGGAGATGGAGAGGAATGTGTGGAAATCTATCTTCTTTTCTTCTACACTTAATTCTCTCTGAAAAGACTTTCCCCACTAAACCGGTTAATTCATACAGTGTCTGTTTCCACTCGATGCAAATACTAGAAGTAGTATTTGCTGAGTTAAATTCTCATTGGATTCTGACCAAAAGGCTAAGAAGTAGTTTAATTAATTCTCTTGGGCTCTTCTTAAAAAGAACTTAATAATTTAATTTTATTAATGCATATTGAATACGCATGTGGCATGGCATGTGTGTGAAGGTCAGAGAACAACTTGTGAGAATCAGTTCTCTCCTTCTACCATATAAGCTTTATGGACTAAATTTAGGCTGGCAAAGTTGGGAGCAGTGTCTTTTTCCAATGAACTATCTCACCCATACATATGCTTGTGTGTGTGTGTGTGTGTGTGTGTGTGTGTGTGTGTGTGTGTGTATGTGTGTGCTGAACCATCTTGTTTGGGTGCTCTTTCATCAATTCCAGCCTTTAGAAAAAAGGCTAGAGGCAGCACAAATGGTTTTCACACAACAGAGCTTACACCACAAGCATCAATATATCTCTGAAAACAGAACTCTCTTTAGTGATGCCTTGGGCTTCCAGTCACTGCCTCAAAAGACTGTCCTAGATATTTTTTTTGAGAGTTTAAGTCCTTTGGATGACAAATATATAACAACTAATGATATATTAAAGGGGATTAAAAAGTGGGAAGAGGGAGAACTCAAGGCATAGGTAGTATGAAGTACTTATTCCCTATGTGACCTAAATATCTTTTTTGGTATGGTATTTTATATTAATGACCTTTAAAAAGGTGTAAGGGACAATATTTGATCAAGTACAGTGGATACACAGTTCCAAGCTAAGTACTATGTATGTTCTTATATTACAAGTCAACACAACACCATGGGAAAGAATATACATTAACCTATGCTCAGGTAAACCCACAAGAGTTACACACTTAACAAGCGGTGAGAATTCAAGCCAAATTTACTTTTAAATTCCACATCGTTTCTCAAAAGTTTTTTCAAGATTTGTTTTTATTATGCGTGTTTGTGTCATTATGAGAGTATATACATATATGTGCAGGTGCCTGTCAACACCAGAGGAGGGCATCAATCTCTTGGAGTTGGAGTTACAAACAGCTGTGAGATGCCCAATGTGGTGCTGGGAACTAAACTCAAGTCCTCTCCAAGAGCAATACACTTTCTTAACCACTGAGTCATCTCTCTAGCCCCTAAATCCCACATCCTTAATGTATTTCATCCTCACGACATCAAAACCATTTAAACCTTCTAACTCCTGGCATGAAAGTTAATAACCAGTATGACTAATAAAGACAGGAATGAGAAATTCCAGATTAGCCACAACTACAGAGTGCGACTGCTTCAAAAAGTCAAAACTGAGTAAGTACTACATGAGTGCATATAGCTGTGACAGGCATGTGTGTGCCCTGTTCTCATAAGACCTCTTCTGAATCGGCATGGAGACCAAGCAAGGAGAGTCTGAGCCTTGCCATAGAGTTTAGAACTGGGACAGGAATGGCAGAGGGACACAGGAAGAGAGGGCTTGATGGAGAGGAGAGAAATCAGTCTCCCTTGGGTGGAAGGGCCAGGACCACACAGTGACCTTCCCAATGGGGAGGAAGAGGCCAACGAGGCTCCTCTGAGTGAAGGAATGCGAACAGTAGAAGAGGCAAAGAAGAGAGAAGTTTCTGGGTTCCCGCCTCACTACAGTCCCTAGTAGTTTTCTGCCCTTGGGTTCTGGGAGGCACCAAGGAGCCTTAAAACAGATTCCCTTCTCTGCTTAAGTGAGCTCCAGTGGTTTCTGTTCATTGGGACCAAAAAAAAGTCTTAATTAAAGCAACAGCTGTGGAAAGTTTCCTAGAATGGCAAACTTGTCATGGCTTTCTCTGATGCTTTCTCATTAAGGAAGCCGTGACAGGATGTTACAGTCACCGCTTCCACACCACCCACTCCAGGGAGCAGTGTGAGCCTTCCAGGTGCAGGAGGCAGAGGGAGGGCATGGATCAATTGTAAGGTCAGTTTTCCATTTCAAAAACAAGTCAACTTTAAAACTACTGCCTTCGTCATTCAAATTCCATAAAGCCCAATGCTAGAACACTGGTCTTTTGGCCAGCAGGAGTTTGAAGTTCAAAAAATTCTGATTTCTATTTTCTCAGTGTGAAGGAGGGAAGGCAAAGCATTTTTGGACAGACTGCTCTTTTTATCATGGGCATGGGTTATGAAGGTGGAGACACAAAGATCAAAGGAGAGAGATGCCAGGACTGCACACCTGAATGCAAGTCCCTGCTCTGTCCCTTGCAGCTGTGCGACCTTGCACTTGTCTGAGCCATAGTTTTTCTGCATCTGTCAAATGGAGCCATGAATTCCACAGTGGAGGTTTAGTGACTAGGATAGTCAGGATAGCACACAGAATAAAAGGCATAAAATAGGCATTCACTAAGAGATGTGCTTTGGTTGTCTATATATGACACATTAGAAGACAAGTAAAACTCCAAACTCTTGTGCATGTTTGCCTTACCCCCCCCATCCTCAATATTTTTTGGCCAAGTATTAACAGAGATGATCTACCAGGGAACCGATTTTTTTCCCTCCTTGGTATGTGTGTCAAACGCAAGAGCAGAAAAGACAATGGAAGTTGTCACTAAGTGCCTACTATGTGCCCAGTACTGCTTAGGTTTGAGAGACATTTGAGAGTGTGTGGACAAATTTAATATTTTCAAAGTATTTCAAAAAGAAACGATTAAATATGAGTATAGAAAAGGATAATTGAACACACATTTAAAGTATTGTTATGCTTGTGGGAACACTCCTATCCTAGGAATTCTAATTACATCTGAAAGACCACAGGAGAACTGTTTAAACAATCACAGTTTGAAACTCTTGATTCTCACATATATAAACTTTGGGATAATTCCACTAAGACACCCTTGGGCAATAGGAACAGAGGCAACTTGCATGTGAGCACAAGGAGGGAGCTATGTAACAAGGACAATTGCTCCCACAGGTGGCAGCTCTTCTGCACAATGCTAAAATGTCACAGTGCTTAAACCGTTTTGGGGATTCTTTAAGAACCACTTTCAAAGCCAATTCATAAGCTTCAGAAGAAAATCAGTTTTACTACTTTATAATTACACTTAAAAAAAAAGTTGGATTATCCACCTTGATCACCCACCTGATTTACCACCTTTGGCTCTGAACTTACTTGGATCTTTCCAAAAATCAAATCCACCCTCAAAAGATGAAGATTTGCCATTGTTGAAAATGTGCCTCAGGCTCTGAAGGCAATTTCCAAAGAAGAGTCCAAAAATGTGTATGTCCTCCAGCTCCTCTCCCATCGCTTGCCAGCTGCTCCAGGCCTTCTCATTCTCAAGCTATCTTCAGGACCTTGTTTCTCTCAGGTCCCCTCACCTCCCCGAAAAGCAGAGCCCTTAAAAGAGACATTTTCATCAGACTTCCCCTCCCTCCCACCTATTCCCCAATGAACTGGAATCTGGCTTTTGTTCTAGTCACTACATGGGCTAATTCCTGACACATCTAAAAGACAAAGATAAAAATGTGACAGCTAATCCAGTGTTGTGCTGTGTCCCAGCCTTGTCCCCACTGATGGCACTGCTCAAGGAACACAATCAGAATCTGGCACCACTCACCCTTTCCTTTTCTTCAACTCTTCTAAGGCCTATGTTTCATTTCTCCAAGTCCACCTTGCCCTAGAAAGCTTCTGGGAAATGTGGCATGCTTTGGCATCTATTCTTGGTATTCTCCTCCTCAGGCTCTATTCACTGACAGCCTTTACTAATCATGTGAATCTAACATGTATCTGACTTTCAGACTTTGCACCTAGGTAGCAGGCCTATCTTTCGGTCTCTCCTTTTGGAATGCTAGGCATATAATCTGCACATTTTCCTCATCTTTCTCACAGAAGAATTATGGTTCATACTCTTTCCTGCATTATCTTAGACCCTCTTGAACTTCATATGGTCTGTGGTTATTGATACAATTCCTGAGCTGCGTGGCTATCTCCTCCTAGTGAGGTATGCAGGCATAGGAAAAACAGCAATCCAAAACTCCACTTAGATAGAGCTATACACATATCCTTTTCCCAGCATAGCACCTAACAACCTGGGACTCAGTCTCTACTGAGCTTCGTGCATGCTTCTCTAAACAAAGGTTTATGGTCACTCTGACTTTTAGCTCCCTAGCAACTCCTCCCTAGTAACCCCTTTTCTGTGGTCAAACATATCCTGAAACATATCTAGGAGCTACAGGTAATGGGCTGATCAAGCCACAGTTGATTTGGGGTGCATGCACAGTAAGGCAAACTATTTCTTCTGAATGATTTTCAACACCTCTATTTACCATATTATACCTATGCACAACTGGGTAAACACATAAGATTAAATCAGATGCATCATACCAAAGAACACACAAAGTGAACAAAGGCTTATATAACCCAAGTCTTCCAGTTTAAAAAAAAAAAAAAAGCCACCCAAACATCATCCTTTAGTAACCAACTCCCTGGACCCATACAGGAAAGTCCGAAGTAGTAACCTGGTATTCCTGGCACTCTAGCTCAACTAGCCTGTTACTCCCTTGCAATGTTGTCTAGCCTGTACTTTCACCCTATGCTTTAATAAAACTTCTTGATGCTTTGCTATTTGTGTGTAGTTTTTCAGTCTTTGGAAACACCAGTGAGAATTTCTTTCAGAGAACACGTTAACTGATTCTTCTTTCTTTAATAAGGCAAAGTGCAGTGACATTCTATTAGTTCTTCAAAGTTAAAAAGCCATTTGCTCTGTAAAGTTCCACGTTCCTCACACTGCATCAGCTATCTTCTTATTTGAGCTTACCTACTGCCATTTTGAAATGGAGCCGTTGATTTGACATAGTTATAGATAAATCAGTAGCCATGAGAAACAGAAATAGATGCGATGTCCATTTACTAGTTTCTAAAGAGTAAAAGCTTACAAAACTATACTACAGTGACAAAAGTCAGATAATGACACTGATATAAGCCAACCTTATTTAGATTTCCAGTTCAGACTTGTACTCATTTACTTGTATACATTCCATATAATTTTATTATAGGTGCAAGTTCATGGAAACATCACTTGTCAATCAAGATACTTATCAAAACCACCGAAAGAAGGATTTCTTGATCACTCCCAGCATGTCTGAACTCCATCTCCTATAGTCATAAGCAACTAAAATCTATTCTTTAGTTCTAGTTCATAAATGGAATTATTTGCTAAGCAACCTTCAGGATTGGCTTTTCTTGCCTGGCATAATTTCCTAAATATCCATTCACATTGTCACATATACCAGTGAGGACCAGGCCAGGAGCACAATGGTTTGTCTAACAATTCACCAGTTGAAGGACATCTGGGCTGTCTCCAGTTTGGGACTATACAAATAAAGCTGTTATGAAAATCTATCTACAGGTTTTTATAAAAAGATATTTTCATTTCTGTGGGATAAATGCCCAGAAATGCAATTAATGGTTTGTATGATGGTTTTGCTTAATTTATTAAGAAGCTGTCCAAGTGTGTCCAGAGTGGCTGTGGCATTTTGCATTTCCACTGCCAGTGCCTGAGTGATCCACCTTCTCACATCCATACCAGCCTTTTTCACACTTTCTTTAAGTTGTAACCCTGGTATAGGCATGCTGGAGAAATGGCAAAGACATTTCCTTTTACCAATTCTTTGTAAAGCCACAAGCAATGAAACTCAGTTTCCAATAAAAGTTTTTAAGACAGCTAGTCAGTAGAAAGAGCCCTGGAGGAAAAGACGCATAGATGTTTGTAGCAAGCTGGCCCTGTGCCTAGAATCCAGGGAATCTAGAAATGGCCAGGACTTAACCTTCCATCCTAGGAGTCTACCCTGTTTTCCACTTACAGCACTGGCAGCCTATAAAGTCACATTTAATTGGTTAAGAAAGAAAGAGGTCTTGGTTTTTGAAACTCATCTTTTCTGGTATCATTTGAAGAGGACTCCTGCTTGACATTGCAATTTTGCAAAACTTCTGGTAAAAGTCACCATGTGTGCATCATTCTTTTTACCATTTGTGGCTCTTGGCAGCTTGTGGTAAGTGTGAGGCTCTTTTGGGAACCATACTATGGACAAGGTATTGTCCTTTGTCATTTTGGTACCAATTTTTGGAAGAAGTTTAAGAGATCAAGGTATACTTGGAATCCTGTCATTTGGGGAACTGTTTAGACCTATTTGGGGATGTCACACAGGAAAATTTTAATTGCTATAATTTGGTGGTATCTTTTGAGCCATTTTGGATTGTTTTGCTCCTTCAATTCATCTGACAAGAAAGTATGAATTTGTATATAACTAATGGAGAAGCAGTCTAAGAAAAAAAACCAAGAGGTTGATTTTAGGTTCTGGTATCTGTTGTAATGCAGGTAGGATTCTGGCATCAAGTGACAGAGAACACTAGACCCCTGGGAACTCAATTCAGGAGGTTGAAGAATAACTCCCTCATAAGGACCCTACTCTTTTCAACCTATGCAGTCTTGCTATTGGCAGTTGAGAGAAATATCTGCTTTAAAGGGGACTCTAAATTGGAAGCTGGGAGCAAATGGCCTTGAGGACCTTTTCCAATAATAGGATATGAGTTTGGTAATTACATGTGTCCTGTCTTGATCATAGTGTTTTGTCTAAGCACTTTCTCTCATCTTGCTTCCTTCCATGCCTGCTGGGTACCCAGTTCTCACATTCTGGGTTCCGAGTGGGAATCTTGGGATGAAAGCCCATAATAACTCAGGCTGAAGAAATTACTTTCATGCCACATTATTAGATGGCTCAACAGTGATTAGCAGGCCTGGAGGCCACTGAGGATAGACTCCTCTTTTATGACTAACTCTGGACCATACCTCATGTTTCCCTACAAAGCATTAGCTTTGCCCCTTCTTAGGATTTAAAATGCCATACAAAAGATGGGGCATCAGGGCTTTGTTGAGGCCTATTTAGGGAAAGTTGTTGCTTCCTTGTTCAAAGAGTGGCATGCTAGTTCTACTTCTAGCCTGGTGGAGAATTTACACTCTGATCTCACCCTAAGATAAGAACATTACATACTAGAGTTAATTTCCCAGGGCCTACAATCACCTGGCCCAAAGACCACCACTCAGGAAATAGGATTTATATGAAGACATGCTAAGAGGAGGAATAATTATCATGTTAATGAGACAATGTACTTTTGCTTTCCAGAAGTCCCTCCTGGAAGCAACTGCTTGCAAATCTTTACTATGCCAAAGCAGCCCACTTTTTTGAGTTCTAACTCAAGAAGCGTAACTTTTCGTTTTTCTTCTTTTAATTTAAACCCAAGCATGCTTTCCCTGGCAGGGCTTTCTGACCTCCATGCCTAACTCAAAAGGCATGGCTTGCTCTCTCTCCTCTCTCTCTCCCTCCCCCTCCTCTCTCTCCCCTCTCTCCCTCCCACCTCTTTCTCTGCCATCTCCCTCCTTCTGGCAGCTTCAGAGATTCTGAAGCTTGCCTGACCTGTTGTTTTTCTTTCAAACTCTGATAAAATGGTCCTTGAGCTTCCTTCTGAGTTTGTTCTTAAATTCTTTTTATTAAGGAGACTAAGAACCCACAAAAGGGAACCCCGATTTCCCCATAACATGTGGCGTCAAAATCTAGGATTGAGTACATTCCTTGGGATATCTATTCTGGCTGAGAGGGATAAAACAGGAAGGAACAGCTTCATAAAGCTCAAGGGAAGAGTTCTCTGGGGTCAGAGAGAGGAGTCTTTACCTTCCTCGGGGGAAGAAGAACTACATCTAATTGTAAACAAACTAGATATACCTCCACAGTTTAATTGTAAACAAACTAGATACACCTCCACAGTCTACAGTATGACTTCCTGACATTTCATCTGATCATTTAAAAATTCACTGTAAAAGAAATGTCCATGGGTGAGAGAGTTTCCCATTTTGCTAATTAACTATTAAGACAAGTAAAGATACTAAGAGACCACAACAACCTACTCTTTTGACTTTCTGTTTGCATTGGGCCTTTGCTTAATCCCTTCTCAACAGCATTTGGGTTAAGTTCTCTGTCTTGAGATGGAAATGGTTTGTAGAGAGTCACACATACCCTGGGAAGTATAGATTTAGGAATAAGGAGTGCTTATTCCAATGGAGAAAATCTGACCCCTGGTCTAAATTTTTAAATGGCAAATTTAAAATTGGGAGCGTTTGTCAATTTTTATGTAGAGGTGTGTATATATATATTAAGTTTGGTTTACTGTCAGGAATATGTTTGTATACAGTCTACAGATATGGAACTCTTGGTCACATTACAATTGTTAAATTAAGCTCTTCACATGCCTTAAAAATAAACTGTTAAGATCAGGCTGTGCTTCTCTAAGTTACTATAATGCCAGACTGTTCCTCCCCTGAGAAACTTCTTTATTTATTTAATATGCATGTGTGTGTTTGTCTTCATGAGTTTAAATACTATGTATATATATACAAACTGCCACAGCTTCTTTATCCCTTTACACACTCACACAGAGAGAAAGAGATGTTTACTGTGTAATGTGTGATATAAGGGTTAATATTAGCAATTATGATAGAAATAAAAAATCTGTGATCACCTCTGCCAGATTATCAAGGAAACGAGGGTATCTGGCAAAGTGCTGAAATTGAAACTGTACCTTGTGAATTTATTTTTATTAAATAAATTCTGACATTATGGAAAGATACAAGTGTGTTCATCTATGTTTCTGACATAGTGTACTCAGTACAAGTTAATTTAAATTGTCAAAATAAAAATAAATTGCCTTCAAGGCAATGCATGGGGTTGGAGAGATGGCTCAGTGGTTGAGAGCATCAGTTGCTCTTGCAAAGTAACCAGGTTTTATTTCTAACACCCATATGATAGCTCAAATCCATACACAATTCCAGTTCTCAGAGATCTGATGCCCTCTTCTGACTTCTGCAGGCACCAGGCACACACATGGTGACAAAATCTCAGATACATAAAATTTTTTAAAAATTTAAAAGACAACATATATTTCACCTGTGTGTATATTTATAGGTCTTTTAGACATTTGAGATAAAATGTACATACAATATCCAGCTATTTCAAATCCAGTTTCATGGTTGTCTTGGTTAGGGTTTCTATTGCTGTGAAGAAACACCATGACTAAGGTTACTCTTTTGAAAGAAAACACTTAATTGGAGGCTTGCTTACAGTTTCAAAGGCTGTCTCAGTTAGGGTTTCTATTGCTGTGAAGAGACACCATGACCACGGCTACTCTTATAAAGGAAAATATCTCTTAGGGGTTGGCTTATCTCAGAGATTTAGTCTGCTATCATGGCGGGAAGCATGGTGGCATGCAGGTAGACATGATGCTGAAGGCCGTGCCAAGAGTTCTACATCTACATCTTCAGTCAGCAGGAATAAGAGAAAGCCCCTGGGCTTGGCTTCAGCATCTGAAACCTCAAAGCCCACCCCCTGTGACATATTTCCTCAAATAAGACCACACGTTCTAATCTTTTCAAATAATGCCACTCCTTATGAGCCTATGGGAGCCATTTTCATTCAAACTACCACACAGGTTTCAATTAAAATGTAAGACTATTACAACTTATTTTATCTAATTTTAAGAATAATTTTAATAGGTGTGATGGTGCACACCTTTAATCTCAGAATCAGGAGGCAGAGGCAGGCAAAATGAGTTCAAAGCCAGCATGGTCCACATAATGAGTTACAGGTTAGCCAGGTCCACATAGTAAAATTCTGTCTAAAAAATAAAGTAGAATTTAATCAAGAGACTAAGGATATAATATTATAGCTCAGTGGTAGAGTACTTGTGCACCTTGCTCAAGTCCCTAGGTTTAACAGCTACTATTATATAAATAATAATAATATCAAATTATATCTTTATTACTATAGGCATCATATATTATTGTCAATTTCAAAAACTTTGGAAAATTGATCTAAATTATACTTTTTAACAGCAGAAAGAAGCTATTAGGCAAGAAATTTAATAACAAACTTAAAGGTACAAATTTTTGTGGTTTTAGGGTTCTTGCTGTTGCTGTTGTTTTGAGACAGGATCACAGTATGTAGCCCTAGCTGGCCTGGAACTCAGTGTGTACACCAAACTGACCTCAAACTCACAAAAAAACACTGTACTTAACATTTTACTTGGGCTCCAGGATGGACAGAAGGTTGTCAGGCTTGTATGGCAAACACTTTTTACCTCCTGAGCTATCTCTCTTGCCCAGTTGAAAGTTCTTAATGAATTTCAGATTACTGGCTCCTTGCTGGATATGTAATTGCAAATATCTTCTCCCAGCCTATAGCTTTTGTTTTATCAGGGTCATTCACAAACCAAAAATGTTTAATCCTATGAGATGCACTGTATTATTTTGTGGACTGTGCTTTAAGTGTCCAAGTCTAAAAGTTCTTCAGCACTTACAACATCCTCTAGACATCCTACAACTCTTCTATGTAAGTCTTCAATCTCTATATTTATATTTAAATGCATGATTAACTTTGAGGTCATTCTCACATAAGGCATGCAACTTGGCTAAGGTCTATTTATTAGCAGTGTTTGCTAAGTGCCTTCAGTACTACTTGTTGAAAAGCTATCCAGTTGCCACCCAATCCCTTTACTCCCTTGTCAAAATCAACAGGGCACTTTTGCATGGTTCTATTTAAGAGTTCTCTGCTTCATTTCATTCATCTTGCATGTTCTTTGAAGGTTTTTGTAGGTGGTCTTTATCGAGTTAACATTTTTCTTTCTTCCTATGAACTAAGCAATTCTAGTTTTTTAGTTCATTGTGTGTTGATTGAACTTTTATAAATGTTTTTCTATATCAAAATTCCCAACACACACACACACACACACACACACACACACACACACACACACACACACTACACACACACTACACACACACTGTTAGGGACTAAATCCATAATCTCACACATGCTAGGCCAGTGCTCTACTATGGAAATACATTCCCAGCCCAGCTGCCCCGTTTTTTGACACAAGGTCTGGAGATGTAGTTTAAGCTGGCCTGGCACTTGTTATTTTAGCCTAAGCTTTCTTCAAACTGTCAATCATCTTGCTCAGCATCTCAAATGCTAGGATTATAGGTGTACACCCTCACCTCCAGCTTTTTACCTCAAATAAGAATATATGATACTTGTTGATATGATAGCTTATACACATTGATATTTTATGGTAGTAATACTGAGATAAAAGTCATATACCATAAACTTCATCACTTTTTATTCCATTCTATTCAAAGGTTTCTCCATAATGCAGAGTTGTGTCATCAACACCATTATCTAGCTTTAAAACATTTTCAGCATCAAGAAAAGGATCTCGGGCTAGAAAGATGGCTCAGTGGTTAAGAAAGAAACTCTTGGGCTGGAGAGATGGCTCAGTGGTTAAGAGAACTTGCTGGTCTTCCAGAGGATCTGAGTTCAGTTTCCAGCACTTAAACTAGCTGGCTCACAACCACTTGCAACTCCAGCTCCCAGGAACCCACTGCCTTCTTCTGACCTCCATAGGCACCTCACACACAAACACACATACAGGCGCACGCATGCGTGCACACATCTTTTTTTTTTTTTTTTTTTTTTTTAAAGAAAGGAGTTGATGTCTATAATAGTCACCACTTGGTGACTCTACGGCCCCTAGCAGCCAAAAATAAATTAATAAATAAAAATAAAAGAGTTTCTCTCTAGATTACTTTCTGGGTATTTCATAAAACAAAGTCATCAAATATGTAGCCTTTGCACCTGACCGTGTATCAGTACTTTATCCTTCTTTGTGGGCAATACTGTAACTACTTCTTAAAAACATATTTTTTAAGACTTATTATGTGCATTCATACACATTTTGTTTGTGGACATGTTTTCAATTCTGTGGGAACAAAATTGCTGCTTAACAGGCACCTTTGTCTTTAACTTTGGGGAACTGAGAACCATTTTTTACAGTGGCTGAACCTGCACACTCACCAGCAGGGCTTGAGAGCTGCTAATAATACCAGCTTCCTATGCTATAGATAACCCTGGAGTTACAGGGTATCTATTTCACTGTGGGTTGGATTTCAATTTTCATAATGATGTTATGAAATGATGTTAATATTTTTCATGTGTCATATATATATATATATATATATATAATTATATTCTTTGTCCATTTTAAATTTATTTGGCCTTTCATTGCTAAGCTATAAGAGTTCTTTACATATCCCAGACATATGTCCTGTTTCAGATCCATAATGTTTTTTCTTCCTCCCTCCCCCATTTTGAAGGTTGTTTTTTCATTTAAAGGAGACTTTAGACCTCAATGTGTTGGACAGGGACT
The DNA here is from genome assembly GCF_003668045.3 of Cricetulus griseus. NCBI lineage: Eukaryota > Metazoa > Chordata > Mammalia > Rodentia > Cricetidae > Cricetulus > Cricetulus griseus. Next base: position 438,549,648 of record NC_048595.1, on the reverse strand, counting down.
GGGAGATCACCTGCTCCAAGTTCAGTACTCTGTCAGTACTAGTACAGTAGGGAAATTCAAATATATCTCTTCCACTGGTTGGCAACGGGGTCACCTCCTTCCCTTGGCTGTGGCAACCCTATCCCGGGAGAGAAACAGAGCATGGCTCCCCCACTGAAAGAGGCACAGAACAGCCCCTTGCTTAGTTCTGCTGATCCTATGGCAGGAGAATGGGAGTACCACCAACTGCTTCTGCACACACTGAAGAAAGACCAGCTACTTCCTCAATCTACCTCAAGGGAGACAAGGAGTGCTGATTGTCCACAGTCAGCAGGATGGAAGATTAACTCACTGCTGGACTCCATGATCATCACAGGTGTAGGAACTAGAGCATCACTGATGCTTTCCAAAGGCCTCGTGTCCAACGTTAATATCTTGCTCAGTCTCATGGGAACTCTGTGTGTGCAGGAGGAGGAGGGATTTTAGGTGGTGTGTGACTGACATTAGGGTGGGTACTGCCAAAATGTCTTCTGTTGCTAAACCATGTCCTTCCATCTCCTCTGACTAGAGAAGTTGGGGTTTCCGATGTTACCTTTCTGTGCTTTATGAACATCTCCGATGGTAGCCCCTGCAGAAGCCCAAACATGCAGGAAGCAAAGAGGAAGCCCAGATGAATTCCATGTTATTCTTAATTCCTGAGACATCCCCCACAACCAGGGTTCTTTTGCCACCTTTCACAATCTTCTTTTACCCCCAAGCTTCATTTAGGAGGACCAGGAAAGAACAGGGCATCCATCTATGTCAGAAACTGAAGTTGTGTTAAGTATTTTATAACAGTCATTTTAATCTCTTTGATGCTTTCCTACCTAATTTTCACACTGAATTACAATTTCTTTGAAGGCTATATTTTTGAAAACTTTGTTTTATCATTATTTTCTTCAGAGTATCAAAAGGAAACAGTAAAGAATCCTAGTATTTGCTAAAAACCATTAAGCACATTAAGTAAATAGTTTCTGTAGTTGTAAACAAAACCTTGGTATTATCCCTCTTTCTCTTTCCCTTTATCCTATTACACTTTCTTACACATGCTCTTTATTGTATGCTCAATGCTGTTAAGTTAACTGTTATAAACATGAAATTGCTAGCAGACCACCTTCCTCTTGATGAGGAGTTTATTGCATCAGGGTCATGTGCAAACTTCCATTAGAACACAAGATAGCAAATGAACAAACTTCCACAAGAGAACTGAGCAGGGCATACCTAACTGTCCCAGAGAGAGAAACCAAAGTTACAGAAGCTAAAATGTCCCTAGCAGCTAAGGAAGAATACACAGGGTGGGAAGACATGGAACTAAGACAGAGTAAAACTTCTGGGGGAAATGAATGGCTGGGTGTAGAACTGGTGACCACATAGGAACTTGAGAAATGTGTTTCCTTTGTTGCTATTACCCACACTGGTCAGTTCATTTTTCTAATTTGCACTGTTAAGAACACTAGGTTACCAAGTATGTCTAATCTTAGGAAATATTGCCCACACATCTTTGACTGTTCTGTTGCTCTTATTTTCAAATTCTCTGTTTCATTTGCTCTCTCAGTTCTCTTCCCCTGCAAGTTTGTTGCTTTTCTAAACCTTTCTGCAGGATACTGTCTTTGTTTCCAACCCAGGCATCAAAAAGATTTGAGAGTGACTGCTTCAAAGCAATTACTATATACATGCAATAATTCTTAAAATTATTTAAATCTTCATCTTCAAAATTCTATAACTCAGCCAAAGGAATCTGAGGTAAAATTATTCAAGAAAAATGGTTGACTGTCAATAGCTTTGTAAGATCTTATCTTAGACATTCTTTTATTGTCAGAACAAAACACCATGACCACGGCAACTTATAAAATAAAGCATTGAATTTATAACTTACAGTCCTACAGGATTAGAGTCCATGACCATCAAGGCAGGGAGCATGGTAGCAGGCAGGCAAGCATGGCCCTGGAGCAGTAGGCCATGAGGCCCTTACATTTGATACACGAGCATGAGGCAGAAAGCTAACTAGGAAGGGTGCAGACTTTTGAAACCTCAAAGCCCACCCCTAGTAACACACCTCTTCCAACAAGGCCACACCTCCTAACACACCTTCTAAACCTTACCAGCTGGGATCCAAGTATTCAAACACATGAGCCTATGGGGGCTACTCACATTCACGCCACCACACGTCCTCTGTCCCAGTCCAACCTCTGTAGTAACTTTGAAAACTAACAGTCTTGAAGTCAAGGCAAGGCAAACAGTCTCACAGATATTTCCCTAAAAATTCCCCATTATAGACATTATTTAATTCTAACTGCACCAGACTTTACTTGGTACAAAAGCATTACAACACCCATGGTTGTTGGAGATGGTGTTAGCAGCAAAGAAAATAAGATGCTAACAAAATTAAAAAAGAAAAGGTGGAAAAACAGATGCCCATAGAGGGTTTTGGGAAAGCCTAAAATATTCCTAAGGGTCTATATAATCATTTCAACAGAAAAATATCTGAAAAAAAACCAGTAAATTTCCTATAAAGAAAACAAAAATACTGAACAAAGTAGAATATGATGGCAACAGTTTCACCAAGACAGAAGGCATTTACAAAAACCCCACAGTTTGCATTATAATTAATACTGAAAGACGAAGTGTTTACTCCAATCATCATGATTAGGACAAGGAAGCCATTCCCAAACATTTTCCACCAATTAATAGTTCTAGATTGAGCAACTAAGAAATAAGAAAAAGAAAAACAAGGCATTCAGGTTAGAAAGAAGTAAAACTATTTGCATTTGCTGATAACATGAACTTCTAAATAAAGAAAATCCTAAAGTATTCAGAATAATTAGAGCTAATAAAGGAGTTCTGGAAGAATGAAGGTTACATAATTTATACATATATCAATGGTACTTCTAAATATTAGCAAAGGCCAATTTGAAAATGAAATTAAGAAAGCAGTCTTATTTACAATACAGTCAAACCTTGCATAGGAGCAAATTTAGCACAAAGATGAAAGTTTATATATTTAGATATTATAAAACATCACTGAAATAAATTGAACCAAGAGAAAGACATCAACAAGACAATGTTAAGTTGGCAACACTAACTGATCTTACAGGTTTAACACAATTATCAACAAACTACAAGATTCTGTTCCCTACTCCTCAAATTGACAAGCTGATCCTAAAATTCATAGGGAAATGCAAGAAAGGGAAAAAATGCAGAGTAGAAAGACTTGTGCTTTTCTGTTCCCAAGCTTACAACAAGGTTACAGTAATCTAGGCAGCAGGGCATTAGCAGAAATGCAAAACTGAGAGTCCACAAATAAACCTATACATTTATGATCAACTGATATTCAGCAAGGGTGACAAAATAATTCAATCTGGGAAAGTCAATTCAACAATAATCAAAGCATAATGATGAAAATGTATGAAAAATCTACAATGGAAGCTATAACTTTGCTTACTAACTTTAATTTTTTTTTCAAAGGGGGGAGGGTTTCGGAGATGACTTGGAACTAAAGTACTTACTACATAAACATGAGGACCTGAGCGTCGTTGCCTAGCTCCTGGGTAAAAATGGCACAGATCATGGTGAACACCTGTGATCCCAGTGCTGGAGAGGCAGAGGCAGGGGGATTCCTGGAGCTCACTGGCCAGCCAATCTAGCTGAGTTGGAGAGCTCCAGGCTCAGTGAAAGATCTTACTTCAAAAACTAATGTGGCAAGCAACTGAAGAAGCCACCTGTACACCAACATGCACACACACGCACATGTACCCACACACACATGAACACATACCGCATACACACAAGAAATTCATAAACACAATACATGTAATAAGTGTTGGTGAGGAATGGTGAAACTGAGATTGTTATGCATTGCTGGTAGAGTTGCAAAAATGGTTCAACCATGAGGAAAACAGTTTGACAGTTACTGAAAAATTTAAAGACAGATTGACCGCATGACCCAGCAATTCCACAGTTAATAATACCTAAGAGTACTGGATACATACATACACAGGAAAGCCTATATCTAAATACTCACAGCAGCATGATTTGTACTAGTGAAGGAGAATCAACTCAACGTTTCACTAACTGCTGAGCAATACGTAGCACACTGCTACAATGCAGTACTATTCAGCATGGAGAGAGATGAAGTTCTGGTCTATGCTATGAAACAGATGAAACTTGAAATTATCTACAGAAAATCCAGATGGAAAACACAAAAGCCTATTTCAGAACATCATGAAAACTGAATGTCCATTGGTGGTTGCTAAAAACAGGCAGGGCATGTTGGGGTTAGAGTTAATGGGGATTCATTCCCCTGGGCATGATGGAAATGTTACAGAATTAGACAATGGTAACAGGTCCATGACTCGGTGACTATGAAAGACACCATGAACTATCAATCAAGTCAATTTCCTTGTATTTGAATAATAATCTCATTATGAAAAGCAAAGCGACTTGATAACCCTTAAAATCAGCTCTCTGTACCCCCATTTGTTCCAAACCCTAAACCACTTACATGAAATTATTTCTCATATCATTGTAATTTCTAGAATATTTTATTTAGAATATGTACAAATTAGTCATTTTACCACAATATTCATATTTCTATACTTCTTTGCCAGTAGTCATTTTTGCATCTGGCTCAGGACAAAATCCACTTGTCTTTGACTATTTTTTCTTTTTTTCTAAGAGTAGTGCTATTTACCATATGTTCCATGAGTTGGCAAAATACTAAAGAAAGTACTGAGAGCATTCAGTTGTAGACCCTGTTGAAGGTGCACTAATCCTTGTTACTAGCTATGAATTTCCTGTCAGTTCACCAACAGTGAGTTAAGACTAACATGAAAGGAATAATATTTTAGTAGTTTCAAATGACACTGACAGCTTCGTCCAGGTGCCCAAGAATCTAATCTTGTTTCCCTCTTGTTAAGGAAGGATGGCATAAGATCCTGTTGGCAATGAAATAACTGAGCTTTAAAGCACAGCCCTTGCCTTGGTGAGGAGAGAGGGTGCGCAGCCAGTATTGTCTACTTCTCAGGTAAAGGTGGTAGATAATCACCATTTTCTCTCAAATCCCAGCATAAGATGGCTCTGATTAATTCAGGAAGACATTTCAAACACAAATTGTACACTGAGATCCACAAGTGAACACAATCCGAGACCCAGCTCTCCCAGGGCCCTGGTTAGGGGTTAGGCACTGCTAAGTGCCATTAAGTGCTGTTGAGAATGTTACTTTGTGTTGAGTGTTAGGTCTCTACTATAAATACCCTATCATGCTTTGCTTTTGTTGTTGCTGCTGTTGTAATTTAAGAAAGTGTAGCGTGAGACAAAAGATGCCACGTGACAGGGTTCAAGCAGAGGGGTTTTCTATTAGGGAAAGGGATTATACAAAGGGGGAAAGGGAAGGGAGGAGACCAGCCTCCCGAGCCAAGAGCAGCAGGAGAGAGGAGAATGGAAAGAGGGTGAGAGAGGGAGGAACAGACAGATAGAGGAAGAGAGAGGATGGGAGGTGGTCAGGGCCCTTTTAAAGAGGAACATAGTGAATGTGCACAGGTGGTGCTCTTAGCAGCTGCAGCTGAGGGTGAATCCTGTCAGCACCCCAAGGACAGGCCAGTGCAGATGCCTGAGTACTAACAGCTGCTCTTCATGTGCTCTAAATAAACAAAATTCCCCCAAATGCCATTTAGGCCTTTGAATGCCAGTAAAGATAGCAGACAAACCCTTCTCTTATGCCTGGCTACCTGGAGTGAAAAACTGTTCACACATCAGCCCCTTCTCTGGCAACTGGCAAGTGTGCTCTCTGGGCAAGCCAGCTGTTTTGAATGTCAGGATGACTCTGAAGACACTGCAGCTGCAAGAACCCTACTAATGAAGCTGTGATGCCTGCTTCTAGAGGTCTTGTACCAGGCACCACTTCTCCAAACTGCACTGGCTTTGGAAGGCATTATTCCAGGCAAACAAGCCTCAGTGGCTGTAGATGGCCCTGCACCTAGTCTCATACAAGATGGAAAGATGGGGGAGTGCTGCATGAGTAACTCAACAAGAAGCTGACATGGTGGAACTGGAAGTTATGTAACAACTCACACCACAGACAGCTTCCTCCCTATATTTCCTGCTGTTCAACTCATTCTAGTCAACCTGAAGTATCTGCCCCACCTGCTGAAACATTAAGCTCAATAAAACTATTCTGTTGCCCTCTCTGATCTTTTTTAGGGCAGCTGAGCTGATAATGTGAAGGCAGAAGAGTTGGTAGCAGCAGTGTGACTGCATGTGGCTGTGAAGAAGTAGTGGATAATAAAGACTGTGGAAGTGACAGAGTGTTGTAAGGTTCAAAGAACACATAGACTCTTAAAGCCAATAGAAAGTCTTTATTCACCCGCCAGCAAGCTACACAGGGAACTTACCCAAATTGTGTAGCCACGAGCCTTCCTGTTCTTGGCTTTTTATGCACAAAAACCATATCCTGGTTGACTCACTTCAATTAGCAAGAACAATTAGCAAATAAGCAGAGCTACAGAAGCCAAAAGGCAAGGTTAGTACATTTAGGGACTTTCCCAGAACTATGGACTATGATGGATAGGCTTCTGTTCTCATTTTGGCGGGTGCTGTAGTCTATATCCTGGGCTCTTAGGTCAGAATGGTGCCTTAATGCCTTTGTTGTGCTAAGGTCTGGAGGCCTGTTACAAGAGGAGGCAAGCTTTCAGATGGTAGACAGTGGGTGTGGGACACTGCAGGTTCAAGTCACTAGGAAGGAGTTACCATATCTTGGAGGCCAGGCTTGAGACCTGAGACACTAGCCACCACTGGAAAGGTCAAGGGTTCTAATACCCAAGGGTTGACTGCTGTGATGTTAACTGGCACTAACTGCTATTGCTTATATCTGAGGATTCTACTAGCCACCAAGTGCTTAGGAACCCTCTAATCTAGATACTTAGAACTATGAATGGTCTTCTAAGGTCTCAAGCCCGAAGTCCTGAGTTCTCAGGTCTTGGAACTATAAGCCCAAGTCTGTCAGCTCAGCCCATAAACCTTCAGCACTCAAGGGACCACAACTACGAACACTAGACAAAGTACTCCTCACCTACTCAACAATTCCATTTGAGCAGAACCAAAGAACCCTAGCCAGATACAGGGTAACAGAAAGGTCTGAGCTGTGTAGTTCAGCATTTTTAGAAGTATACTCAATGAAACACCAATTCCCTCAGAAGATCCAGGAGAAAAGGGTCAAAGGAATATATTAACCATTGTTTTCCAATGGCACTTGCTATAAAACACTCTTCTTCCATGATCCCTACTGAAACCCCAGGGAACACTGGCATGACCCATGGAACCTTCTTCCTCTATAACCCCTACTGAAACTTTCAAGGAATGCAGCCATAACCCTTGGAACACTCTGAAACCTCAAGGAATGCCTTACCTACAACAGCACCTTTTAGAAAATTCTAATCTGGTCAAAAAAAATCCACGTTACAAAAGATGACAATGATTACTCCTATCCACTCTTTTCCAGGATTAACTGACGTGCTCAAAGTCACCTGGAAGACCTCTGAGGGGAAGGTATGACTGACATCTAGTGCTCTTCTGAACTGCCACCCTGCTTTCCCCAGGACCCCTTTTCTAAATGGCAATTTAATCATATTGGACTTCCCAATAAACAGTGAGGTCATTAGTCATTTAACGATAGCCATGTTTGAAAGCTTTCCCACAAAAGGCTTGACCTGAAAGAGGTTAGTATTATATGACGCTCCTTTCAAATTGCTATTTCAAGGTTGGTTTTACCTGGAGTAAGAAGAAAATTTCTTTGGGAACTCTCCACTTTGAAGACATTTCAATATTTCTTACCACAACACCCTTTCTGTGCTCAGTATTTTTAGCTCATTGTTTTCTATTTTGGCAGCCGAGAAGCTGCAGTTTGTAATTTTACCTCCAGCTTCATATTTCTTCTTAAAAGCGAATACAATGTCCTGTTTATAATAATAAAATCACTAGTTGGCAGAACGACATTAAGTGGAAAAAGAGAGAGAGGGGGGAGGGAGGGAGGGAGGGAGAGAGAGAGAGAGAAAGCACTTGGAAAATTTAGAGCAAGCAATTTTAAGTGCCAAGTTTCACATTTGTAATGGTCCAGTGGAGGTCACTGGGCTTCCTTTTTATTGAGGAAATAGTAAAGAAATAGATACCACAAGCTCTCTTGTAAAAAGCTATAGAAACCATCCCTTCTTCAATGAAGCTCATGGCATTACCCAAAGGTGGTATGATTCAAACGTCTACAATAATACTAGCTATTGAGAAAACATAAAAATTAGGTTAACATGGTATTTTTCCCTCCAATGTATTTAGGTTTTCATTTTCTCCTTGAACTGAACTTTTAAGCTTCAGTTTCCTATTCTACTTTAGTAACAAAGGAAACAAAACAATATGAATGAAAATGAGAAAAAAAAATTCGACCAATCTAGGAAATAACCCTAGGGTTTCTCAGGCTTCAGATACAACCAACTTTAAGCAGTTCCTTCAGACATCGTATTTTCCTAGTCCCCAAACATTTGCAGGATTGGTGTTGTTTAACCTCAAGTGCCCTGCTAGAAAGAGCTACAAGTCTAGGCCGTGCAAGTAGGGATTCTCCAGAGAAGGGAGCCAAAAGTCTAAAAGAATGGTGAGCCCAATCAGAAGGGCCAGATCACCCCTGCGAGTTCACACCAGCTTACTTCTTAAAAACTGCTAACCAACCATTTTTCTTTTCAAAATAAACACTATTTCTCTCAACTTCAGTTTGCAAAATATTACCCCAATTCCACTGGACTAAAAAACTGGAATTTTACTGACATAATTGGATTATGAGGTTTAAAGATTGATGGAACTTTTCTGTTCCAAATATAATTGTTAAATACCAAACCTAAACGGGTATGTAGAAGCTCTTACGTAGCTACAGCCAGAGGAACACTGAAGGCTCCAAGGCAGGGTGACCTGGGAAGAAGGGAGCAAGAAGCTACAGATGGCTTCCAAGTCTAGTCAGAGGATCTCACAGTCTGATAGTACATAGCCTTTCTGTAGCCAAAGCTTGTTACTAAAATGGAGACAACTTCAATCACTCCAGTTACCAAATATTGCCTTGATTCTAGCTCTAAGCTCACCCAACCAGTGACCTTAGTGTGACCAGTGTGTTCATACCCATACTGCATACAGCACCTGCTACTCACTGCTGTACAATGTGACAATATGAATCCTAAAGACAAAGTGCCACACCTCAGTTGTCTTTGTATTTTCAGTGGTTAGGTGTGTGTGTGTATATGTGTGTGTGTGTGTGTGTGTGTGTGTGTGTGTGTGTGTGTTTGTGTGTGTGTGTGTGTACATATACATATACAGTGTGTATATGTTACATACATATAAAACATATATAAATGTTTCAGCAGAAAAGGAGGAAAAGTTTAAAAAGACATAAGATTTTGGAGAATATCTATTAATTTATTCAATTTAAGACATTTTACAGGATACGCTAGGACTCAATATGGGTTCTTTGGTCAAATTCAGGAAAATTAATGCTGCTTTGAAAATGCCCCTGAAGATATGGGAATCCCAGGGGAAAATGCATCACACTACTACAAATACTTATCCTAACTACTTCTCTCCATTAAATTTATCAGATGATTTAAAAACTTGAAGTACTTGACTATTGATTCATATATTCATTCATGTCCTTTGACATGAGACAGAGGGAGAAGACTCAGGGGCATAAACCCATATGTATTTCTATTTGTTGCCATATTTCCAGTGTCCAGGGATGGCAAATAACAAATATTTGTTAGTTGATAAACTAAATAAACTATCATATCAGTCAAAGAAAAGAAGCTAATCAGACCCAAACACATCAGCAGAATCACAGATTTTACTTTATATACATTTTATTATAAAAAAATTAGAAATTCACCAAGACTACATAAATACATGAATTAACCCCAGTGCCCTTACTACCTGTGCAGGTCAGTATGTGCCATGTGCAAATAAAAGAGTCAGCATTCCAGAAAAAATTCATAGCATGGGCTCTCTCATTGGTTCCTGAGTCAACTTTGACTTATAGGTATTTGCCATGTCTGCCTACATGGACTTGCAGATCTCATTTAGTTTTAGCTAAATTAATCTTTATAACACAGATGCATTATTAAAATATTACTGGAAAGATGCAGAAGCTTAAGATAACAACATTAACACCAAGAACATAGCAAAACTGGCACTTCTTGTAGAAGCTCCTCACAGCCTGGCTGTGACTGCAAACAATGGCTGCCAAAATCTTTGAGGTACTCAGGGAAACTAAACACAATGATTGTCCCTTCAAGGGGAAGATAGAACTTTAACATTAAGGAAAATGGGTTATTGAATTTGAAAACAAAATGCTATGTTTACATTTAGAAGAACATTAAAGTTTTGGTTTTTGTTGGTTTGGTTTGGTTTGGTTTGGTTTGGTTTGGTTTGGTTTGGTTTTGCAGTGCCAGGATCAAACCCAGAGCCTTCCACATCTAGATTTTTTTAAAGAGAGGTGCTGTTTGGGGCCTAAAATTGTGTCTATGTACAAAATACTAAATTATTGCATGTATACACCCAAATACATACTAGAACTTTACAGCTAGTTTTTACAAGGCCACTGAAAGAGTTTGCTTAGAATTATGAGCCTTTTAGATAATACATGCCTGTGACCCTAGCATTGGAACACTGGGTATAACAGTGCATGTCTGTAACAACTAGCATTGGGAAGCTAAAGCAGGAGGACTGGAATTTACGACCCGTTTAAGCGGTAGAATGAGACCACGTCTCAAAAAAAACAAAGCAAACAAACCCAAAAACTAATAATGCAGCACTTTTTTTTTCTTTTGTTTTTGAGACAAACCAGTCCACAAGAACTGACTAACACAGGAAAGACAAAGTTTATTACCTGTGTTTTAAATAAACTTGGATAGAACTGTTGAATAGAACCTAAAAAATGAGTATCATGGTTTAGTAAACACAACTCACAACTTTAAAAGGTACTTTTATTTTTTTCTAAACAGAAATAAGGATATAGCTCAGTAGTAGAGCACCTGTCTGTATGCATCTATCTATCTATCTATCTATCTATCTATCTATCTATCTATCTATCTATTCATAGATCCATTTATTTTTTATGGTGATCATTAAAATAAAGTGCCAAAATATACAGAACTAGGTCAGCCATGTTGGCACACACTTTTAGTTTCAACACTTGGGAGACAGAGGCAGGTGAATTTCTGCGAGTTTCTTGTGAACATAGCATGTTCCAGGCCAGCCACAGCTACATATTGAGATACTGTCTAAACAAACAAAATATACAGGACTTACAATCATATATTTAAATTTCCATACTACAAGTTATTAAAACAAAGTTTAAAAACGACAATAGCACCCAGTTGAACTGCTTTCGCCAAAAGTAAAATTATCAATATGAAGAAACAGGGTTTTTAATACCTTTAATAAATACATTAAAATATTTAAATTCATTTCATTTTTATTTTTCTACTTTTGTTTAGGTTTATAATATAAACAACAGATTAGTAATATATTAAATTTTTTATAATTTTAAAAAGACATGCATTTAAATTACATAATGATAACAATGGCCAATAAATTATTTTTGATGCTAAAAAAAGACATGCAATGTTTAGAGATGACTATTTTAGATATCAAGAAGCCATTTAAAAATTTTAAATATAAAATAAATGAATCTAATGTGAAGTTTAGAAACATAATATTGGGGACAGATGGGGTAAAAACTTAGGAAAGTATAAGGGGTTGTTAAACATCTGTAACTACATTAACAGCAGAGAGCATCCACAAAGGTCCTCTACTTCTAGACCCCTTCTCAGGGCTCACAGTGAGACTTATGGAAGCTTTCTGCAGAGCAAGGTCTATTCTGTAGCTTAGCCCAGAAGGCAACAAGGCCCAAGCCAACAGCAAGATGGAGCCATAAAAGGATAACTTGAAGCAGCTCTGGGCCCCTGTGACCACTGAAATGTTTAGTATTTTTCTGCAGACTATGATCATGATCAGGTCAGAAAGAAATGAATATATCTATCTTCTGACATTTGTATTTATGATTTCTTGAAGCTATTTTAAAGATCTCTAGCAATGGAATAATATGCTAAGTGAATAGTAGAATATTGCTTTCCTGCCTTCTTAATTGTCCCCTGACCCGATTTCCCATGTTAGTCATCTATGTGGCCAGTTCTATTTCCTTCCACATCATTTTCTATACATGCATACTTTTAATGTGCATATGTGTTTATACACGTGTGTACTTATGTAGCTCTGGATCACTGACTTCACAAAAATAGGATCATATTCATATTGACCTGCAGTGTGCTTCTGTCACGTAACAGTATTTGACGTTCTTCTCCCCAGGGTAGATCATATGGGTCCAGTGCCCCCTTTTCAAGAGTGTCATGTTACCATATGGACAGACAGACCATGGGTTGTTACGCCATTCTATCACTGATGGACTTAGTAGTGTCTCCTTTTTCCCTTAAGGAAATGAAACAAATCTCTGCTCATAAATCTTTGTACACTTCTCTCAGTAGGATACATTTCTGTAAGAAGAGTTTTGTGGTAAAGGGCACATTTAAAATTGAATTGGCACTAAATTATACTTCAAATAATAATTATTCCTTATTACTTTTCACTGTTTCTTTTGTTTGTTTTTAGCCTTTTCTCATGTTTTTTATTCTTTGACAATTTTCTACGTGAATATAATATATCTTCATCACATACAAGACCCAAGGTCTTTGTTTTTTGAGATAGGATCTTATTGTGCAGCCTATACTGATCTAGAACTCACCATGGCACAGCAAATCTCCTGCCTCATTTTCATAAATACTGAGATTACAACATTGTGTCACTCCATTTGGCTTCATTAAAGTTTTCTTATATAGTCCTAATTCAAAAGATCTCAGTAAACCTCTCAATTGTACGTGAGACAACAAAAGTTCCTTCCAGAAGGTTCAGGTTCAACGCCCCAGAGGAGATAACACCCAATGTACCAGCAAGAACTCAGGTGTGCAGGTTATTACTAACATCCAGGACCACATTTGGGCCAAATCAGAATACAACATCTATTTCCATTAGGAAAGGACTATTATCTCATTTTCCACACATACTCTCAGCAAAGAAGAATAAAAAAAAATAAAAAAATACAGTAAGTTCTAAAAAGACACAATGTATGAGAGGGCAAAAAAGTATCCTTAGACTTGCTGGAGCACTGGACACTTGGAGCTGAAGGCACCATAAGTTCAGCTACAGAGCAAGCAAGTGTGGTGGAAAGACTCTGACACGGGATAACCTTAGCAGAAACCTTCCACAGCCTCCGTGGTGGGTTGTATGAAAACTCTGTTGGTTCTAAGTATCTCCATGTGGCATCCAGAATGAATGCCAGTACTGAAACCAAATTCTGAAGAGAAATATCAGAAAAGAACTAACATCCCACAATGAAGAAACATCTTCAAAGAAGATGTTGTTATAAAAATACCACAAAAGTACTTTCCAATAAATTCCAGACCTAAAAGTAAAGCTTTAAAATGAGACTCCAAGCACAAGGTCCTGAATTCTCTGCTATGTGCCTAGAGAGGCCCATTTAGAAGAAGCACTTCTAAGCAGATAACATTGCCTTTTTTAAAAAGGAAACTTTTGGGTCCAGCAAGAAGAGAACAGGAAAAGGCACCTGCATCTTTTGCAATCAGAATGGTCTAGAACCATTGTAGAAGCAAACTTCTGCCAAAGGCCAGAGAGTCAATATTTTTAGGCCACACTAGTGTTGCAATTACTGTGAAGTTGTCATGCAGAGTGGCTGATCGATACATAAGAAAGAAGCACACACAGTTGTGCTCTACTGCAACCTGACTGAACATGGAATTGTGAATCTTGTATCATTTTAGGAAAATTACTACCTATTCCTAACTATTAACTATTACTGTAATTTTTCAAATCATTAAAAAGTCTGAAATCCATCTTCAGTTAATGAACTCAAGCATTGGGCTGGATTCAGCTGGTAATCCATAACTTGCTGACCTCTGGCACAGAAGCACCAGATTTGCAACTGAATAAAACATAGGACGAAAGAAGGGAACATCTCAGCGCAGCACCTAGAAGCACAGAGCAGGAGCAGCTGTGCCCAAATGCTCCCCATGTTTACCTTAGGTCTCTTCTCTTGCCCAACTCATCAGGTGGAATTGTCCAGGGCAGGCTTTGAGGGAGACATTCAAGAACTTCTGAAGAGAAATCAGAGAAGTCCACACCATATTCTGTCAGGATTCCTTCTGTTTCAGGCTCAATTTCACCAGCCTGCCCAAGACTCTTAGCCAGTTGCCTGTGGATAGAGCAGACAGCAGACAATTGTATAAGTGAACAAATGAGATGTAGGCCCTGGTCTCATCTCTAAAATGAGTTATTATGAAAGTCCTTATGAAGTCCAAGACTATAGTATAATTGTACCTTCCAGAACAATTTCTGACCAGGGGATATGGGGAAGAAGGCAGAACTTCTTGGAATTCTGCCATTTTCCTCATGGAGAAGTTAAAATTAGTCCCCATACACCTTTGTTTTGACAGGTTGTTTCTTTTTTTTCTTTTTTTTTTGAACAGTCTTACTACATAACCCAGGCTGCCCTCCAACTGGGAATTCTCCTGCTTCAGCCTCCCAATTGCTGGGATTACAGGCACGTGCCACCACATGAAGCTTCAACATTGATATTGTGAAATCACTGCACAGATGCTTTTGGCAAGCTCCTTTAGAAAAGTTTGGCCAACTTAGCTTGCTGCTAAATCATGATTAGAGGAAAGGAAGAACTAGCTCAGTGCAGCCCCTAGACATATTAGGGAGAAGACAGAGCTCAAATTATGAGCTTCAGATGCTTCTAAATACCCTAGGCCATGCTCACTAAGTTAGAGCTGGAGTCCATATTTGTTTTGCAATTCTATTAAAATTTACCTTTAAAATGTGCAAGTACTTTATACAAACACAAAAGCCATGTTTATTATGGAAAAAATAAACTGAAAAAAAATTAAGCAAGCTACAGTTTACATTGTAGGATTGGCCTTTTAAAAACAAGATGCTACACAGACAAGTAGATCTCTTTGAGTTCCAGCACAGTGTGGTTTACATAGCAAGTTCCAGCCCAGCCAGGACTACATAGTGAGACTCTGTCTCAAAACAAAAAACAAAAACAACAAAACCCAAGATGGTATACACTAGGACAGTCCTAACATTATGACTTGAGTTCTATTGTATCTTGTTTATTAAAATGGATAAATTCAGAGCTAATAACCAGAAATGAGAAAGAACATGTAATGTTTGTCTTTCTGGTCTGGGTTACTTCACTCAGTATAATATATTCTAGTTCTATCTATTCACCTGCAAATTTCACAATTTCAGTTTTCTTTAAAGTTGAATAGAATCCCATTGTGTATATACTCCACATTTTCATTATCCATTCATCAACTGAAGGACGTTTACAACTTGAGCCTTGTCTCCATTTCCTAGCTACTAGAGAGAGTGGCAGTGAACATTGCTGAACCAATATCTGTAGGGTGGGATGTTGAATCTTTTGGGTACATGTCAAGGAGTAGAATTAGCTTGGTTATATGGTATATCTACTTTTAGCTTTTTGAGTATTCTCCCCTCTGGTTTCCATGGTGGCTTCACAGGTTTGTAGTCCACCAACGGTGAATGAGGGTGTTACCACAGCTAGTTAAATTCAGACACAATTGATCAGGGTGTGCCTTGTCCCTGTTGATACACCTACAACACAGATCCTGCACATAAGGCTCAGGAAACATCATCAGGAAAGGGGGCTGGGGAGACTGTAAGAGCCAGAGACACCAAGAAGTCTGCTGTGAGATTGTGCCTTCTAGCTCTGACAAGGAAGCTGCACTCATGAAGTTTCAACATGACTACCTAAAGAAGACCTAAATAATTCCAACAACTACTGACATCGAATATAAATGAGTGACCCCACTCTTATATAGCCCCACCCTTAGATGAAGGAGCTACAAGCAATTAACAACTGCTCATAGAAGGCAAATTAATCTTCCCCAGGGATGAGGCCCCTGATTGGTTATCCAGTACCAACTGGTCAGCCCTAGAAACATAAACATACAGGCAACATTGAATGAACTAAGCAGGTTGTATTTAAATATTTATTTGTTTATATGTAAATGTAACAACAATGGTTAAAGAAAAGGAGGCCCCAGGAATTTGGGAGGGAGTTGGGGGCATGGAAGGAGCAAGAGGAGGAGGAAGAAGAAATAATAAAATTATATTTTAATTAAATAAAAAATAAAATGGACAGTTCTCTACTCCTGTAAGAATTCTCATCCATATACAGATTACAAGTGTGAACTCAGTGTCAAATCCAGACACAAATCAGAAACATGACACCAGCCTTAAGGAGCAGTCTTTGTGAAAGGTACTGGAGAAAGCAAAAATAGTCACTTTCTCTGTAACATATGCCTATTTATCCACTAAGATGATCAGAGAATCTACCTTTAGCTCTTCCTGTAAGGAGTCTCGATCTGGCATTAGGGACTTTACCAGAGACAACCAATCTCTATGAAAAAGATCTTGCTTCCATATTAAGGGTGGATGCCAGGCTGCCAGAGTGCTTAGGTTCACAGTAGTAAATGGTAATCAAGGGTCCGATTGTCACATTGGCAGACTTTTGAGCAAATTCCAACCTTTGACCTGATTACTAGACTACAAAAGTTGTTGCAACAGGGCTAGCCCCACTTCTCACATAGAAGCCATCAAAGAGCAGCTCCACAGTCCATATACAGCTGTTTACCAGCCCATACCCTCTAGCGACACCGTGTAGTACCCACAGTCAAGACTCTAACCCTTGGAAACAATAAGCCTAATTAAATGCTTGCTTTTTTTTTTTTTAAAAAAAAAAAAACAAGTTGCCTTGTTCATGGTGTTTTATCACAGCAACAGAAGCTCTAACTAAGGGCAATTAGAGTTTGGGTAAGTAACAGGAAAAAGAAAAACACAGAAACAACAAGTAGTTGACAGAAAAGAAACAAACTGTGAAAAAAAGAGTGAAATAGATCCTAGTTAGAGTGGTCAAGAAAAACAGTGAGGCAAAGACACAAATTCTAAGTCTGAGAGTGAGAGTGGGGACACCATTAGCATCCTACAAGAATGAAAAGGATAAGGCAGTGACTAGTGATTTTTTATCCAATAAATCTAACATCTTGCATGAAACAGGCAAATTCCTTGAAATACAAACTGCCCAGGATTCTTGAACAATAAATCAACATTTGGACATCCCTGTATCTATTAAAGAAATTGAGCTAGCATTTTAAAATCTTCTCACAAAAAAAACTCAAAGTCCAGATGTTTTTCTGGATAGCTTCTATAAAAGACTTTAAAACAGAATTCAGCTATGGTGTTATATTTAAAAAAGTATAACCAATTAATTTAAAATTTATCCATCATAAGAAAATTGATCACTATAATTTACCATAGCAACAATCACAGAACTCATACAACCATCTCAATGCAATAGGAAAGAAAAAATAAAGCAGCAAGAACTAATGGACAGAATAAACAGAATTTGACAGAATTTTCACATTCACACGTAGTAAAAACACATGATCAATGGATAGAAGCTTCTTTGATTTGACTAAAACCTTCCAAGAAAATCCTAGAGCTGGGCCTCAGGAGATGGCTCAGCCAGTAAAATGCTTGTTGCATAGAAATAATGACCTCAGTTTGGAACCTAATACCTATGTTTTTTTTTAAAAAAAAAAAAAAGCCAGCTCTGAGTATATGCACCTGTAATTCCAACACTGGGAAGGTAAAGACAGGAGGATCCCTGGAGCCTGCTGGACAGCTTGTCTTATCAAATCATGGAACTCCAGGTTCTGTGAGACTCCACCTCAAAAATAAGGTGGGAAGCAATAGAAGACACCCAAATGTCAGGCTTCTGCCTGTGCATATGTACGCACATCTATGAACACATATATACCCTCCCCATCCTAAAGTAATCCTGAATTTAATGGTGAAAGTCTAAATGTTTTCCCATAGATCAGGATTAAGACAACAATGTTTTTTCTCAATCCTATCCAACATTGTTTTGGGGCACCTAGTGAATGCCATAAAGCAAAAGGTGAACAAGGCATAAAATTAAAATGGACGGACTTCACACTGCATATAGTGGATAAAGTAAGTATAATTCCCATGACAGAAATAACCAGTTCCTACTACATGCTTCCTGGAAGGCCTCTGTGTATGAAAACAGAATTCAGTATACTGTATTCAAGCTCTCAACCCAAGATTCCTACTGCAAAGACAGTGCCCCCAAAGACAAGAGCTCTCAGTATTCATTGATGGCGGTGAAAACGCTTTTAGTGGTTATAGAGGTAGAGGTAACAAAAGGGACTGTGTCAATGGTGTCTTACAAGAGAAGAGGTAGGATTGGTAGGATTCACTAGCACTGTGGACCAGTAATCCTTATAAAAGACAAGATGAGCCTTCTTGGCTCTGCAGAATTACCTTTGTATGACTCTCAGGTGATCAAGCCTTCACTGTTTCTGAAATCCCTTCAGCACCCTTCCACTAAATTTTTTTTCTAAACAGAGTTCCATTCTCTTGTTTGCAACTAAGAACCCAGACAGTTAAAGACATGACTCCCAATAATTTTCAAAATGCTAAGAAATCTTTTAAAGTAACTAGCATTTGTCTGTGCTCACTAGAATGAAATTCCCATTAAAGATTTTCAGGAACTATTATCATTGCCTTTGAAGCTTAAAGTACATAAGAATCCAGTACTGGGGTAGAGTAAAGAGACAGAACAATGTTACTCAGGTTAAAAGGAATTTTATTACAGTGATTAAAGGTAACAATTAGTAAAAATTAGCCAGTATTTTAAAAACTAATGGGATCTGAGTTATTCCCTAGTCATCTAGCCTACTCATTATTCTCACAGGCTCCAAGGGGTTTTAATTCTACATTTCTCTCCAATATCAATGTCATTTTTCAAATTTATCTCATGTGTATGGGAGTTTTGACTGTATAAATGTCTGTGTACTGCCTATGTGCCTGGTGCCCACAGAGATCATAAGAGGACTTTGGATCCCCTGGAACTAGAGTTGTCATGGTTGTGAACAGCCATGTGTGTGCCAAGAATCAAACCTGAGTCCTTTGGCAGAGCAGTCAGTGATCTTAACAACTGAGCATCTCTCCAGCCCTCTAACTGTTTGTGTTCTTGATTACAAGCACAAGAAACTAACTTTGGTTGGAAAGTGTTTACCAGAAAGATATAGAGGGACTCACAAAAACAGGCTTGGAGAACCAGAGAGTGGACAAAGAATGGTAAACCCAATCTCTGGATTCTTGACTCCAGGCTACAAATAGAATACAAAGGCTCCCATTGAAAGGGGTCTTGAACTTCTTACAGAAAAGGAAAAAAAAAAAAAAAAAAAACCTTCAAAAGCAGGTAAATCACATCACTGAATTTAGGGTCTTACTAATTTTCTTAGGTGAACAACTGGGGCACTTTTGAGAAAGAGTAAGTTAGAGAACCAGATCACAGACACAGACATAGACAATGTATGCAGGAAGAGGAAGAAAGAGCTCGTTATCTTCTCTGCAAAGCTCCCAGTGACCTGCTACACTCACATTCACGGTAAGTGAAGGATGACAGTAACCCATGCCTTTGAAGGTGTGGTCTCTGAAAAGGCAGTATAGCAGTCCTTTCTAATGAATCTGTAGTTTACTTTGAGGAAAGAAAGCCTAATAGGCAGTAGCTACAAATTTAACCAGACAGATAGGGACCTGGAAGGACTGACAACATGGGTATATAGGCAAGAGATATGTAAACAAAAGGTGTCTATTGAAATGAGCCTGGAAGAGTGTGAGTGTTTATACTGTGTGGTGGTTAGTCTTCACAGTCATCAAGGAAACACACATATAGGTTATTCTGAGGATGTTATCAGAATACACTAAGGGGGAAACACCTTCCCTGAATGTGGATGACATCATCCCATGCCATAGGGACCTGAGAAAGTGAGCTGAACACCAGCATTCATCTTTCTGTTTTTGACAGCAAATGCAGTGTGGCCAGCTGTTTCTTGTGAAGTACTAGGTCACAGCAATGAGAGAAGGAACTAGTGCAGAATGCATGAAAGATCTCAGTGAAACACCTCATGTGAACAATTCAATGTGAAGGCTGCAGGGGCCTTCCAGAGAACATCAGTGGTCTCCTTCTCCAATCACTTCAGGCTTCCTCAGTGGGCTTAGGAACAAAGGACACAGAAGTGGAAATGAACTCCCCATCAATGACTTCTCATTATTGTTGACTTGTCTCCCATCTTTATAGGAGGACATCAGTGTGCCAACAGCCAGCACAGTCAACTTATGACAAAGAACAGTGCCTGGAGGACATTTGACAGTGGATTGTGTCTACTGAGCTCTTCATGACAGAGAGATCACTCCCCACTAATCTGGAAACTCTCAGTCTACGTTCATGAACGCCATCTTCATTTGCTCTACCTATAGGACTTACATAAATACCACAATGCATACACTTTCAGAGTACTTTATAAGGTATTATGTGATCAGATATTATCTCATGCAACACTGACTTTTTGGAAGAAGCAAATCTTAGGACTTCACTGACTAGAAGGGTATAATCAGATGAGGACCCTGAGAAGACTGCAGTGTTATCGTGCCAGAGACAGTGGTGCTCTGGCTTAGGATTCTAGAACCAGTGCACAAGACCTGAGAACCCAGGGTACAAAGAAAGAGTATCAGGCCACTCTCTGTCACAGTGGAGACCTACTTGTGGCTGAGAATACAGTTTAGTGGTAGAACATTTGTGAACATGCACAAGATCTTGAGTTTGGTGTCCAGTATTGGGGGCAAAAACAACAACAATAACAAAATGTAATTATAAAAATGTTACTCATGTCCTCATAATGTTACTTTTATTAATTTTGGTTTTTTCCAAGTCATATATGCATACATGATTTATATATCTATATACAAACTAGGAACTACAAATAAGAGAAAACATCTACCTGTCTTTCAAGATTGGCTTAATATTATTATCTCCAGTGTGGCGCTCTTTTATATCCTTTATGACTATGACTAGGGATACAATAATTCCTTTTGTTTTTAAATGGGGAGCACAAAAACCCTGACTGGTAAAAACAGGTATGAAGTATACCACTGACTTCTTTGTTTGCAATTCAAAGCAGCTAAAAGATGCCTCAGAAGTAAAAATGGTTAGACTAATGCAAAAAGGTTGCATACATATGATACTAAGGCATAAGACACTGCCTTTTTTCTTTCTTTCTTTCTTCTTTTCTTTTCTTTTCTTTTTTTTTTTTTTTTTTTTTTTGAGACAGGGTGTTACTCTGTAGCACAGGTTGGCCTAAACTCAAGATAGTATTTAAATTATACTAATTAACTATTTATTGGTCAGATCACTACATAATTGCTGGGAGAAGTACAAATAATGGGGTATAGCAGTTTGAGAGAACTATATGTGTTGTTGTATGTGTAGTCTTTTGGTACCATCATAGGTAAGGCAGATCCAGAACACAATAAGCATCTAAGAACACACAAGTGGAAATTAACTCCACAACAATAAGACACAATATGGCCACAAATGCTAATCCTATACCTAATGTAGAAAAATTCTAAAAGCCTGGACAAAAGGAATTTTCTAAGAATCAGCTTCTGAAGAATCATTACAGGAGCCCTTTGTCCATGATTTTATTTTCCAAGGTCTTGGTTGTCCACAGTTACCACCACTGGATTCCATATTGTGGACATAATGTGATCTGCTACCTCCTGCTCGCTCTGATGGATAGTATCCTTAAACTGTAAGCCAAAATTAACCAGCCCAAAACTGCTTTTGTTGTTGTTACTTTTTTAATTGTCACAACAGTGAGACAAGTAACTAACACACAAATGAGGTCAAAAGGATCTAACACTGACAGAGCCAAAGGCAGGCTCTAGATAGGAAGACTAGAAACCATGTTCAAATATAGTACTAAGTCAAGGTTCCTAAACAAAAGGAAATTCAGATTTTTTTTTTGGAAAGGCTAGATCACATCTCAGGAAGAACCAACACAGAAAATCACCAGAGAAATACATTCTAAGAAAAATCACTGGATGTTAATTAAAATTTCCCAAATACAAGATCTCCAGAGAACAAGGCTGTCATAAACACCTACTAAAAACCTACCAAGTGATAAAACAGAGGCCTAACTAAGATATGGAGACAGCCCTCCACATGGACAACCAGCATGGGTTACTGGACCACATATGTGGCATCGAGAGTGTAAAGGAAAAGAGAAACAGTCAGCAAGTGTTGTGACAGACCCATCACATAAGTCACATAAGTAAAGAAAATTAAAGAGAAAAACGTTTCTTTTTCCCAACTTGTCTTTTTCTGTTCTGGCAACAAAATTCACCAGGTTATATACTGGGGCCAAACAATCTTAATTTGTTTATGAAATTACAACATGGCTTATAAAGACAAAAATCATATTTTAGTTAATGCCTTCCAAATGTAATCAACATCTCCAAGTTCCTATTAGTAGTAATTAACATTTATTTTACTAGGTTCCAGAGAACATTTCTCAAGTGCCTCATTTAAATAAATTTATTATGGATTTCCACTGGAGAAGAGCTTGCAGAAGATAAAAATCTAATGAGTCAGCATGGTGAAAGAGTTCATGCTATTGAAAAGGGCCTCAGATGGCCCAGAAAGACTGCCCTCTATCTATGTACTCATAAAATCTGATCTCTCCTAAACACTAGACTCTCATGGACAAAGCTCTACCAGGCAAATGGCTGGTAGATTGTGTATTTATCTTACACAAGCGTTTGTTTTGACATTTTAGTTTTCAGTGTAAATTTCAGAACAACTTTCATGTACATGTTTCATGCAGATGTACTGCATTTCCAATGGTACTGCTTTCTGTGTACTTCCCTGGAACTGAGTTACAGGTGCTTGTGAGCTCATGGAGGCCAGCAGAGAGGGGGATCCCCTGGAACTAGAGTTACAGATGACTATGAATTTCCTGGTTGTGAGTGCTGGGAACCAAACTCAGGTCCTCAGGAAGTGCTTTTAACAACTGAGCCATCTTTACAGTCCACCTTGGCAATCAGTTTATTTAAAAAAAAAATCCACAGTACTGAAAAAGGAAAAGTAATTTAGATTTCCAACAATAGCAAACACAGTGGGTAAGGGTCCTACCTAATCAAGAAGGCACAATGACTGAAAACATACCTTCTATTTCATTTTATTGTTCATTTCTGTTTGTTGTTACCTTTAACTTCAAATTTTAAATAAGTATTAATTTTTAAAATATTTTGAACTTTAAGTTTCAGTTGTTCATTCCAATTGGTATCTCATTGTATCTGTCCTTCTGGACGCTGAACCAATATCAGTGTTTTGTTCTATTGTTTTTCACACCTCTAGCCAACACTTTCCTTCCCGTTATTACTTAACTATCTTTTCTCCCTTTCCTATTCCTTCCTTATTTCTTTACTTAAATATTGGTAACTTTGGCCCTAGGAAAACTATAACCCACATTTCCCTCCAACCAATATACCTGTGCTGCTGGTTCTGAGTCTTATAGGAGACATGGGTACAGTATACAACTATTTTTTCCTACCTAAGTTAATAAATTAAATGGGCTTAAAGACAAAAATCACATAAATATCTCAACAATAAAAGGATTTTGACACTCTCAATGCAGAAAAAGTCTTTGACAACCACATGCCTCAATGATAAAAGTCCTAGAGAGAACATACCTCATCATAATAAAAGCTATATATGACAAACACATACCAACATCATCACATATGAAGAAAAACTTGAAGTAATCATACTATAATCAGAAAAAAGACAGGACTGCCCACTGTTGTCACTTCTTTTCAATATAGTGCTAGGAAGCCCTATCTAGACCACTGGTTCTCAACTTTCCTAATGTTGTGACCCTTTAACACATTTCCTCACATTGTGGTGAGCCCGAAACATAAAATTATTTCATTGCTACTTCCTAACTGTAATGTTGATTCTGCTATGAATTGTAAAATAAATTATCTGATATGCAGGATATCTGGTATGTGACCCCTTGAAAGGGTCATTCAAGACCCCACCAAAGAGGTCACCACCCACAGCCTGATCACTGCTAGGGCAATAAGAGAAGGAAATTTAAAAGACACAAATAGGAAAAGAAGTCAAATTACCCTTATTTGCCGATGATATGATATTGTACATAAATGGTCCCAAAAATTCTACCAGAAAACTTCTAGAAATGATCAACATATCCATCTAAGATACAAAATCAACTCACAATAATCAATATCCTTTCAGTATACTAATAACAAATTGAGAACAAAATCATGAAAACACTCTAATTCACAACAGCCTCAATAAAATAAAGTAGCTAGGAATAAGCCTAACCAAGGATGTGAAAGATCTCTACAATGAAAACTTTCAATCTCTGAAGAAAGAGATTGAGAAAGACACTAAAAAGATGGCAAGACCCCACCAAGTTCATAGATTGGCATAATTAATACTGTGAAATAGCCATGCTAGAAAAGCAACTTAAAGAGTCAATGCAATCACAATCCCTATGATATTATTCACAGAAACAGAAAAGAAAATCAAAAATCCATATGGAATCACAAAAGACTCAGGGTAGCTGAAGCAACCCGGAGCAAAGAGAACAATGCTGGAGGGATTACCATACTAGACTTCAAGCTTTATTACAGAGCTACACTATAAAAGTAGCACAATACTGGCACAAGTGCAGACATGTAGATCAATGGAACAAAACAGAAGACCAAACATGAGAACACATAGTTATACCCATCTCATCTCATAGTTATGGAGCCAAAACAAGAGAAAAGACTGCATTTCTAGCAAATGGTGCTGGGGAAACTGGATGTCTACAAGAATGAAATTAGACCCTTAAATATCACCCTGTACAATAAATAATCAACTCCAAAAGGATCAAAGACTTCAGTGTGAAACCAGAAATGCTGAAACTGCCAGAAGAAGACATATACGTACCCAACAAGTTACAGGTGTAGGAAAGGACTTCCTGAATTAGACTCAATTCACTCAGGAATTACAGTCAACTAACAAACGGAACCTCCCTTATAAAATCCAAAAACTTCTGTACTGCAAATGTCAATTATATAAATAATGGAGAATTAGTATCCAGAATATGCAAAGAATTAAAAAAAAACAAGAGTCAAGAAAACAAATCACCCAATTAAAAATGGGCCATGGATCTGAATGAAGTTACAAATTTCCAACCTTACCAATCAGGGAAATATAATAATTAAAAAAAAAAAGACAAATAAATGCTGGTGAGGATGTGGGTGAAAGAAACCCCCTTTCTCTCTCTGTTGGTGGGACTACAAACTGGGGCAGCCACCACAGAAATGTGGTGAAGAAGTCTCAAAGAGCTAAAAGAAGATATATCGTAAGACATATTCAAAGAGAAAAACAAGTCTCAAACGATCAGTGCTCTACAAACTGGTCACAGTGCCATTACAACAAACTGTAACATGGGGTACCCCGAAGCAGTCAAGAACAGGAAAAGGGTATTAATGGTCAGATGGCGCAAGTTTGTGGAGTCCTTTACATGGACTCTGGGGGCTGAATTCAGATCACCAGGTTTGTGTGTGCCTTTACTAACTGAGCCATAAAACCAGGCCCCAAATAATAAACATTTCTATGATAATCTTATTAATTAATCTTATTATATATATAATATATAATCTGATATATATATATATATATATATATTATATATATGGGACCAGCTACATACAGAAGAGGTTATAACAGAGACAATCCCTCAAATTGGCCTGTTTGCCTAAAGGAAAATACAAACTCTCCCAATACTAATGTCCTTGGTCACTTATCTTCTTTTCTCTATTAAATATTCTTTGAATGCCAGCCTTAAAGCCAGTCTATGCACAGGTCATACACTATTGTACATCAGCTTTATCATCACTGCCCTTAAATAAATACAACCATACATAATGACCCCTGTTGAAAACACCATACAGATAAAATGGTATCACAGCCTTGAGAAGACAAGTGGAGAACACACACTGGCTGATTCAAGGGCCCAGAACATCAGTAACCATACAAAGCCTTACTGGCACACAAAGTGTGGCAAACACAACAATGTCTATGGCTATATATTATCCATATTGTTTTCCATAATCAGGAGTAGACAATAAGCTACCTTCTTTTCTAGATCTGACACAGCAAAAGGCAGCACGTAAGAGTGGGATCTCAGGGAAAATGTTTTTGACAATGAAAACATAAACAAATGGGTGGAAAGAAAGATAATTTTTGCTGTTGTGGCAGTGGTTTTGTTGTTTTGGTTTTTTTGTTTTGTTTTGAGATAGAGCCTCATGCAGACCACGCTGGCCTCAAACTCAATATGTAGTTGACAATGGCCTTGAATCCCTGATCCTCTTGCCTCCAAGAAATGAGGTTTAGCAATACTGAATGATTTCAGGGAAGGTCTTGAAGTGTGAATCAATGATGTCACCAGGGGAGTAGTTAGAAGCTGGATGTAAGCTCAGTGTGTGGAAAAGCTGCCACTATCCAAAGTCCACATCAACACAGTTTAAGAAGGTGCATTAGGAATTGTAGTGGAGATGGTGACTTCGGCAGACATTTTTTTCAAATGTAATTTTTTTTTGTTTATTGAAAAATTTATTAAGACTTGGGTCCATCAAAACCAATTTCTGGGACGAAAAAAAATTAAAACACACAATGGGGTGTGGGGAAGTTAACATTGTCTGGGCCACAGCAAAACCCAGAGAATTCTTACAACTCTAATTTTCTAGGAGCTACATAATCAACCCTTTGAAACAAAACCACCTACTAAAGTTACAATGTATGGTTCTTGGTGCTGAGATCTACAGACTAACTAGCAGGTCTTCAGATCTTGAGCTGAATTCCACCAGGGGTCACTTGGCTTTTGACTCTTGGTTTTCCTTGTCCAAGAGGAAGCAGCTGCCAACAGTGCCCATCTACTGGGCAGCTTCTTCCTTGGCATGAGCCTGCGGAACTGGCTTCTCTCCCTTAGAGAGACTCAGAAGGACTCCACCATAGGCAGCAGCTCAAAGTTGTCAATCAAGCAGCATTCCCATAATCTGTCTAGTCAAGTTAGGATGCAATGTTTGGTAAGTGGGAACAAACATTTCCCCAGCAACTATTTATGTTCCTGGAGGCAGTCAGGAGCTCCTGCTCCTGTATACAGACTACAGGCTTTCTTGACTAGGTTCTCTGGGAAAGCACTTAGAAACAGAGACCTGTATCAGGACCATTCTCCTCCATTCCCTTGACTTCTTCAAAACACAGTTTTGTTTTGTTTTGTTTTGTTCCAAAGCTGATCCTTACAGGCCACCAGGTGGAGCCCAATAGTCGCACAAAATAGAGCCCCCTCCTCAGCCTGATTTGCTTTTCTTTACCTCTTAGCAAGGTACAGCCATGGTTCAGAAAGGACTTGTAGAATCTCTCTGTGTCATATAACTTGGTGTCTCCCTTAGAAGATTACATAAATAAGAATGTCCTTGGGAAAATAAAATACTCATTTTGTGCAAAGGGGGGCGGGGGCGGGGTTGGTGGTAATTGTAGAAAGTTGTTTTTCTGTTTACTAATCTTGTAAACAATGGCTACATAGAAATTAATTACTCCTCTTTGTCTTATCTAGCAGCCTGACCACCACTGCATTTTTCCTGCTAAGATTAAATAATTTACATAAAGCAATTTTAGCTACATCATCAATTTATATATATCCTCTCAAGAAATTCAGTATCTTCAAAATCAAACAGAAGCCAGATATGGTGGCTCATGACTCAGGAGACAGCACTCAGGAGACAGAGGCAGGTGATCTCTGGGAGTTTAAGGCTAGCTTATCTACACAGCATGTTTTAGGACATCTGGGCTGGATAGTGAGGCCTTGTCTCAACAAAACAAAACCTTAAAAGAAGTGCTTGCTTCTGACAGCTGACTTATCTGAGGACTGACCCTTTAAGTGCAAAGCTAGGAGAGAAAGATATTCAATAAGACCACACCCAACCTTCCTCTCCACTACACACCACAGCAATCAGGACTTCTCTTTGGTTGCTTCCATTTTGCTTAGCTATTAGCTTTGTTGCCTTCACTGAAATCAGCAATTCTGCAACCAATTCTCTACATCTCATTCAAATTGCCTTAGTTAAGCCCAGACAGTCTCAACCGTCTCTCATCTTTACTGCACCTGCACTGTTCATTTCCCCTCCAAGTCCCCAAAAATCTGTTAAATAATCTAAAATATATGTCAATTTGTTCTAGACCAGTTCCTCTCCTACATCCTCAGGCTTCAGTGATGCCAAAAAACCACTATTTGCTTCTCACAGTAGCTACTGTAAAACTCTCCATTTCCTTCAAGATTTGCCCTTACATTATTTGAAAGGACACCATGACAAACCTAGAAGAAAATGAGCATGGAATCTTTGTGCCCACAGCACTCTAGAAGAGATGAGGCTGAGCCAGTGATCTTTAGTTTTGGTAGTAGATCTTACAAAGGTCTAAGAAATACCAGCATGAATGATACTGTGAAAGTTTCACAATGGAATGATGATTTAAGAGAGCTGAGGAGTTCCTAAAACTGTAAATCTCATTACATAATTGCAAATCATTCCAGAGAGGAAGCCAATGAAGCTCTTTGGTTACTCTGGACAAGAGTTCACTACCAAATATTAAAAGCACTAAGCATGTTGTGATTTATGACAAAAAGCACTGGTCCCTAAATGCCAGCAAGGGCTCATGAAGACTACCTTTGGGGTTTTGGCAGAATTACAAGCCTAATATTTCACAAAAGATGGTAGATATATTGTGAAGAAAAGTCAAGTGAGACTCCTCATGACAATTCTAACATCAAGACAAAAAACAATTCTAACAACCACAAGTCTCCAAACTGTAAAGGCCTCTGAGCTTCCCTTCAGCTGAGTTGCCAAAGTGGCACAGGGGATGCCAGAGAGGCAATTACAGCACACGGGAGCCAAGACCAATGACTTCCTTATGGATCCTCCCAAAGCTACTGATGTCATATATTCTATGAATGCTCATATGATTTTCAATCCTTTTGTTAAATATCACTACCTCCTAACATTGACATCCTCCACCTGATTTGTACACTTGCCACCACTTGTACACCAGGCATTGATCTTGAGGTTATAGAACTCTTGGTTCCACTCCAAACTCCCCCTCATCCTTCTGTATTTCCTAGTCAACCTGGCTGTAGACCCCAGGATCACCTTCGTTCCTACCTAATCATCTGACCAGCCTTATCCTAAGGTATCCTTGATCAAAATTAACACATGGCCAAGTGAAAAAACAAATCAGCAACTGCAATCCAAAACAGTATCTGAGCTGTAGAGACAAACTTATTAGAAGCTATGAGAATGCCCAGACAAAGGCCTGGAGTCAGGGAAGACTTTGTGAGTAGCCAAATGAGTTGAATTTAAAAGTTGAGTATTTCACCAACAGGGCAAAGTCACTGCTAGGAAGCATGTGTGTGAAAACCTGGAGCCATGAGCAGACACAGTCATCTAGGGAAACAGCAACCGACAAGGGATCAGTGAAGGCTATGGTAGAAGTCAAGGATGCTCTCAGGACATTGTGTCTGAGGCCTAGAAGCTCATCTACGATTCCTCTACCTTTCCTTTACACAGAATTTCCCTTGTTTTCCCCCAAAGCTTTTCACTCCTCTTGTCTCCTCCGCGGTTCTCCTGTTTCAGGTGCTCTCACTTCCTCTAGCTTCTTAAGAGAGCCTGTAATATCTCTAGCTGTCCTTCGCGTGCCCTTCTCTCCACTCAGACTCTCAGTGGAAGAGATCTATTAGCAAAGAGTTTTCTGTCTTCCAAGAAATGATCCTAGACCTCCCTTTCTTCTGTCTCCTCCAAACTTTCATTATTTTCGTTCTGTGGAAGAACTTAAGATGTGCTGTTTTGTACTATAGTGGTAGCTCAAAATGACAGGATATTCACTTCCCCTGCTTTCTCCATGTTCCTTCCCAGACAGTTGTGTTCAGTCCTGCCCGTGGGGCAGAAGTCCACAAAAGCCTGGATCCCACATCTACTTCAAACGACTACCTACGAAAATATCTGTCGTAAACTTGGTCAACGCAATTGTCTGCCCTATGAATTCTGTCTTGTGATCCAAACTTCAGTATGTGACCCACAGAGTGGCCACCGATGTTACTGTGCAGGTGGATGGCAGCTATGCAAAGTGAAGCAGAGGAGCTCAGCTCACAACCAGGAGAGAGGCTAGTCTTGTCATGGAGCTTGAGAGAAAAGCTACACTTTTACTGCTTTGTTAGTTAAGAGTTTCTCATAATCCTTCTTCCCATTTCACATGCTGGGTTTTAGGAGAACCACCAGATTCTCATAGTAATCCCCATTTCATTTAAATGGGTGCAGGTGAGATTCCACTTCTTAGAATCAAGTTATTCTTTGCCGTTTATACCAAGGTCTTTTATCAGTCACAGTTTCACGCCTGCGCTTCTCAGGTGGTACAATACCTTACACATACTTACGGATATCTGCTGAAATAAATTTATCCACCAAAGAGGAATATAACTTTGGACTTGAGTAATCAGTAACAATTTCACAGGCAGAAGAAGCTCAGGGAAAAAATTCAGGAGGAAGCCACCTTAGCTAATTAGGTCTTAAGGCACTGTTTATGTGGAAGCTAACTATACACTCCCACCCAGTGCAACTACTACCTCATGCTCCTTGTCAAAGCCTGGCAAAGACGAGGGAGGAAACCTAGGCCACTGTAGTACATCATGTGCAGTGTGGAAACCAGTGACCTCAGTTCCTAAAGATCAGTAACTGATAGCCAGAACAAAACAGCAGGGGACCACCAACAGCTCAACAGCTGCAGCCCTCACCCTCTGGGCAACAGGCAGCATCTGAGAACTTCATTATGGAAAGCTGTGGTGCTTTATTTTTTTAAGTAAATCCTATCTTCTCAGAATTTTGAAGGCACAGTTTTAGGAGATACAATTTGAATGTCTTTACATTACAAATGTAGGCAGAAATCATATCTTTTCATCTAAATATGATTATATTCAAGTTTTACTTTGGAAGTTATATAACACATGATCATCATTTTAGAATATTCTTTCTTTAGAACCACTTGCTGTTTCCAAGGCTTGAATTCCTTTGTGGCTGCTGCTGCTGCTGCTGCATTTAACTTGAGCCAAGGGTTCCTGATGAGATAAGGGCTCAGCTGTGCATGAAAAATATATAAGGTCCTTCAGAAACTCACACCAGGAAGATTTCCCAACTACACCCTTCGACTTGAATATTCAGGAAATGGCCCAATCAAGCTTGCACAATGGGACATGGTAAAAAGGCAGATAAAAGACAGCTGAATTTCCTGCTTTGACATAGCAGTCTTCCCCTGTCGCTGCCCAACCGAGGATGGCAACACAATCAACAGGGGCAGGTGGCACAGCCATCGCCAGGCAATGGTGAGAAACAGGCAAGTGTGAAAAGGGCTATTTGGAGCTCAAGAGGCTGATGTCACTCTTTGATAATGGGTTGGGCTTTGAAAATGATGACACTACAGCTATGTACTAGAGGGCAGAAAAGAAAGTTCCCAAGTGGCTCTGAGGCCATGAAAATTACCCCTATCTTCATATAACTGCAAAAGGGACATGGGGTGATGTTTCTTAAATTGCATCAGTATGACAGATAGATAGATAGATAGATAGATAGATAGATAGATAGATAGATAGATAGACAGATAGATAGATAGATTTGTTTGTTTATTGAGACAGGGTCTCATTATATATCCCTTGCTAAACTGAAACTCTCTATGTAGCCCATGCTGGCCTTGAACTCATGGAGGTCCACATGCCTCCATTTTCTCTGTGCTGGGATTAAAGTTGTGGGCTACCATGCCTGGCCTAATACACAGATTTGATTTTGTTTAAGTGACTATGCATGAAGTACATACACGTAGAATAAATCTAATAAAAGCAGGACATAGTGTCCAGTGGCCCAGAGGTCATTCATTCACCATAGGCTCTGATAAGCATAGAGCATCTCCAGGAGGATCTTAAACAAGTTGAATAACCACTAAATTAGACTACAAGTAAATGTCCAAACAGATTCCTCTACATTATATATTTATATTTCATTTTCTGTGATACAAAAACTACACACCATTATAAAGGGTCAAAAATATATCTAACACAGTATTATTTTTCTTTCAAAATGAATACTAGTTATAAAAAGAAGTAAGTATAACATTTATGAGACAGTTTGGTCCAGCAGATTCTTCAAACAAAATAAAATGACAATCAATGATAGTCTAAGGACCATGAGTTTTGACAGCTTCCATCAAAACATGGTACCCTTAATCTTCCCTACAGTGGGGTGAGTCTGTCTGCAATGTGATATATGAATCTTTAGCATTACTTAAATTGAAGATCACCATGAACAAACCCAACACTCAAACAGGTCTTCATGTTCATATTAAAGCAAAGAAGCAAGGATCCTTTGAATACAATGGAACTTCTCATATTTTAACAGGAGGTCTGAAAGTAGAAGACTGACTACTGTTGAGTACAAACACTTATCTACAGTATACGGGTCCCAGTGGTATTTATTACACAACAGGAAGAGGCTCAGAATGTATTTATATTTTATGCCAAAAACAATGGTGTTTGCCTCGTAATTCAAACAATCTATGGGTGACCTAAGGGCAATTTCTAAAAGATAAAGGCAAAATTGCACTAGTACCAAGGCTTTCGGAAAGAAGAAAGACCTGAAGTGCACAAGCTGCTCACCTAAAGCCCGCCCACAATGACTTCTTCCTGTGCCCTGCATTTTCTGTCAAAGATCACCTACCCCAGGGCAAAATTACAGTCCTCCTTCCAGTCTATGATGCGACAGATGAATAGTGTGTTGGTATAATCTTTAGGTCGGGTGATGAAGTCCTGGGGACAATCCTTGAGAGGTACATAAATTCTAGGCACTCGGTGGTCAGAAGGAGAAAACAGGGCATATTTCTTAAACAGGTCGCTGTTCTTATCAGCCAAGAGTTTTAGGATGCCAGTTGCTGCTCGAGAATGCTTTTTCTCCAAGATGTAAACCACCTGTAAATACCAAAGACAAAGTCATTGTCTTTCTATATGAGAATCAATCAGAAAGTCAACAGAACATTATCTGATTAACCAGCTGGACCTGGCTGCTTTTGAGAGGTTACCATGAAGTGACTCTCTCTGGTACTCTGTAATTAAGTGATCTATATGTAAGTTGCAACAACTTAAGTATTCAGTAAGGTGGGGGAGAGATCCAAGAAAAAAAAAAAACTATGGACTAGAAGGATAAATTAGATGAAAATGCTTTTGATAACCATGCCCTATGTCTTGTAAAAGTATGTGTAGCCCAGGGTGGACAGCTCCAAGTTTCTGCTCCATATTATACTTTGCCCACATAAACAATACCAGAATTTCCCAAAAACAAAACAGCAATTGTTTTCTTTAAAAATGTTACTAAACATTAAAAAATTACTATTCTCAATTGGGATATAATTTCTATTTCTTTGCTGAAATATCCTGCTTTCTCAAATGTGTAATGTCTATTGAAAGGCTCTTGTTGGACAACCCAGTATCTTGAGGCTGGCATCAACTGAACATCTTTTCCCATTTAATACGGTTGTTTTGGTTCTTGGTATAGTTCTTAAGGAGTCTATTGTATTTTAGACCTCTTGGCTATCATCTTAAGAGAATCTGAGTCCTACTCAAACCTCTCACAGGCTGAAATCTTATTCAACTTTAGCACATTTTAGCCTATTGGAATACTCCAGTTCTAATAATAATTCTGTTTTCAATTTAATTTTGATACGTTTGGTTTATATGGTAACACTGAACTCCTGTTACCCTCTGCTAGTTATTTCTGTGGGTTAAAAGGCAGTCTCCCAGGTTAGACCACCTGGAAGTATGAAAGGGCTATCTATAGCCTCCATAGACTGTCTTCAATTTGGAGTATTTTATTACACCAGGATCTCCCTTATTGGTACTACCTGGCTGCTCAGCATCTCTAAATACAAGAAAGGAATCCCCAGACCACAGGGATCATAAGCCTGTTAAGGCAGAGTCTTACTGGACAATGGCTAAGTCCTCTAGATGAAGAGAAGGGAGCACGCCATGTCAGGCTACTTACTGGAGTAAATCCCTTTTCATTGTGGTCTCTGGCTACCTGGTACCTCAAAGTTAGAAAGGGGAGTCTCTGGCCCCAAAGAGAAAAGGCTTCCTGAGCCTGGTGCTTCCTGCCATGGGATCTCTTGTGTTGAAGCTAGTCAGTTGTCTGCTGTCTCTTCGTAGGGAGAGAAATTAGGGGCCTGAGGTAAAAGGAGAGCCCTTGCCCCTGGCCATTTACTATCCAGGACTTCCAGCGAATTTCCTTTGCAAGTGCTACCACAATTGCCTGGTAATTTCTGGAGAGTTTTGTGTTAGATATGAAGAGTGAGTCTCACTGGCCCACCTTCTATTGCTGACTGGATTCAGAAACACAGCCTGTGTCACCCTCTGACTGTGAGGTTGTGAGGTCCCTGCCACTCCCTACTTTCTTTATCTTTAGGGTTCCTAACTGGTTCAGCCTCCTTTCTGCCGTTCATAGCTCTCCTCTGATTGCCTCTTATTATATTCTTTGCCAGATTTATAGTTATCTTTAGTAAGAGGAGAAAAACAGGTTCATGCCATCATATCTGAGCTGATTAACTCCCCATTTAGTTTTGACATTTCTAAAGAACAGAGAGCACTTGGGCATTACCCCACCTGCATACAATGTCAACTGTCCTGGGAATGACTCTAACTCCACATAAGTTTGCATGTAAGTGCTATGTTTCCTTCTAACTTTAGATCCAATCCATTATGAAATACTATCCAAGAGAAAAGAAGAGAAGAGATGAGCATGGTTGAAGGGTGGCAGGAAATTACAGACAGAAGTTTCATGGATAGAGGCTATGTCTACCCAGCTTTAACTACAGTCACAGAGGACCATGGTTCTGTGCAGTCAGAGTTTGGCAAGAGAAGCAAAAAGTCTAATTTTCATGTAAACATTTTTGTTTAACATAAACTATGAAGTGGAAAATTTAAATACTGGCCATGTGAGACAAAACAGGTATAGCTTTGCCACATGTATATTATGTATAATGTATAAATATGTGTGTGTGTGTATATATATATGTATTTTATGTATGTATGTGTATGTATTTTATGTGTGTATATGTATATACACACACACACATACATGCATATATGTGTTATATAAAATACACAGCTGATATGGAGTGATAATTTAGATATCCCTTATGTCAAAAACACAGGAGGCAACCAAAGAACTGTAAGAAGAGGAAGGCAAACTGGACCCAGGGCGCCAAGTCACCAAGTCATGATAACCATACCCGCCTAGTTCATTTTAACATAGTTATCCCTAAGAATGCCTAGTGAGACAAAGTTATGGGTAACTCCATGAGCAACAGCAGGGTACACATAGTCTAACAACTTACAAACTCTTCAGTCAACAGGCAGGAGAGCTACTCTCAGCAAGATGGTTGGGTTGTGGCTATGTGATTCCCAGAGTCAACACTGATGAATGTCTCTAGAACAGGAAGTCTCACACTATGGTTTTATTTTATCTCTTGTCCTGGCAGCATGTGTGCCACCAAGAGCAACAGTCAACTATGTTTGGTCCTATACCTAAAGATGCCACTAGCATCCCAAATCAACTGAATAAATACACACTCACATGCTTAAAGTTACAAAAGTCCTATTCACTTTCCCTAATTTACAACTTGTACTGACTGTCTGATTAACTGAGCAACTACAGTTCTGATGAGCATCCCAAGTGACAAGTAGGAAAAAATCAGTGTGCAATGACCTTTGCTGATTTCTGCAGTGACTTCTCAGGTAAGGCTCTTGTGTCCTGTGATGTGGAGGTGTTCTCCTCTTTTGTAACTGGAGCACTAGACTCTTCTTTTCCTAAGTCAGAAAGAAAAAAAGAGAAAAGGAACCAATTAGCTGCATGTCCACTGGGTACACAGGGATCTTTAAATTCATATTAGAAAGTTCCATGGAGGCCAAGTACTCCATGCCACTCCTTTCACAAAAGAATGTGCACAGCAGTTGGGAGATTTGGATAAGGCCAATCACAAGTTGTATCTGTGCTCGCACTGAACACCTGGTCTTAGCAGGGTACATTTGATCTACTTAACATTACTACATACTAAACATCATACATGTAGACAGCAGCAAAATGAAAGATCTAGATATTATATATGACTCCAGCACATAAAGAATAAAAGGGATGGGCAAGTTAATCTGCTAAAATAAATTAAATAAAAATGAACATAAACATCTACTTTTTTTTGATCTTTCGAGACAGGGTTTCTCTGTGTAGCTTTGGAGCCTGTCCGAAACTTGCTCTGTAGACCAGGCTGGCCTCGAACTCACAGAGATCCGCCTGCCTCTGCCTCCCGAGTGCTGGGATTAAAGGCATGCACATCTACGTTTTTTAACGTAGACGCTCACAAGAACATGAGTGACCCTAAAACAATCACATCACCATATACCCCACCCCATCACAGGTGGCGACCACATGTAAGCTGTATCCAGAGACCCTGGACATGAACAAAGTACTTTAAGAAGTACTTTGGTACCAGCCATAACGAACAAAATAATGTATTTATTGAATAAATGAATGAATGAATGACCCAACCCAACTCTGATTTTCCTAGTTTTCAATCCTTATTGGCAAGGGCTGTTGCTGTAACTGAACACTTGGTAAGATGCATGAGGTCCTAGATTCAATCCTCAATACCATCCAAAAGGAAAAAGATTCTTAGTGGTATTATATAAAGAATAAAGTACCCAGAGTCCTCTAATGCTAATTTTGCAGTCTTTAATGTTACAATCCATATTTACCCAAGAAACTGAAACCACATCTCCCCAAGGAAGTAGTGTTGTATCAGACGCTTACATTAAAAACACCCACGAGCAAAAGCAGCAAATTAGATTTTTCTGAAAACTTAAAGGTTCTTATGTTTTGTTTTGTATTTTCACTTGTTTTATTAGATTTCCCCTGTAAAACATTCTTCTTCAGCTATATCAGAGTTTCTAATTAACAATGAACAGGGGTCCATAATCAATTCAGAGGAAGCTAACAAAGACTTGAACTTATCATCTAGACATTTCCAAGGCCCAAATAGAAACATAAATCCTTTTCATTATTGGCTGCCTCTTCTGGACAGCTCTGGAACTACTGCTGAGGTCTCAAACTCAGAATGATCAACTGTGTGTATCCTTACTGAAATTCTCCCGCTATAGCACTACTGAAAGCAAAATTTTCAGTCTTTCAAAAGGGAAAAACAAACTTTCCTATGGTAAATGACCTATAAGTAAAAGAAAGGTAACCACCCAAGACCACCTTTTATCTTAGAGCAATAACTCAGGGTGAAAAAAAAAGAATCACCAGATACTTCCAGAACATTTTTTTTAAAAATCTGAAAGAAAACACATACACAGCGTTAATTTCTTTTGTTATATGACATATCATGCCAATGTTTTCTATAGATTAATACAATTCATTTAAAAAAAACAGGAAGACAAAATTATAATTGCAAACTATTTA
The DNA here is from genome assembly GCF_003668045.3 of Cricetulus griseus. NCBI lineage: Eukaryota > Metazoa > Chordata > Mammalia > Rodentia > Cricetidae > Cricetulus > Cricetulus griseus. The sequence continues at coordinate 438,511,905 of NC_048595.1, read as the reverse complement.
GATATCTGATATTTAAAGGTTTGGACTTAAAAAGTTAGCAATCAAGTCAGACTGGTGAAAAAACTGGTTTTCTTTTCTTTCATTGTCTTGTCTGTTTTCTTGGTAAGTTGCTGAGACTGACCTTGACCTTGTGATCTTCTTCTTCAGCCTCCTGAGGGCTGGGATTAAAGGCATGTATAACCTTACAAGTTTTTCTAGAACAGCCCAAACCTAGGACAAGCCTCTTTCGGGGATGGACACAGATACAGATAGAAAGTGACTATCACTTCAGATTCCATGATGACAACAGACAGTCTGCCATTCCAGAGGTTTTACCAGGTCACATATAAAATGAAAGACCAAGAGATGAAAGTGGGCCCAGGCATGACTTCCTTCCTTCCATCATACCTGAACATGAACGTTTCAGGTTCTCTATTCAAAGGGTCATCATCCTGGGCAAAATAAAGCTTTGTTCAAAGTTACAATCAAAAAATTTACATGCATGTTTACAGTGCTTCAGGTGAGAATCACAGATATAAGTCAGTGAAAGTAATGAAACACAACACTAAGTTGGAAAAGTGATGGCCAAGGAACAGAAAGCAGAAGCTAGAATGGGTTATGCATAGATGAGAATGAGGAACAACAGGAGTAAAATCAGATGGGGCCTTGCAGGATACTCGAGTCCAGAATTTAAGCCTGGAAACCACAGGAGTCTGGATGCAAGGGTGTCACAGCTCAGGGCAAGATCTCAGCAGAATGAGAGTGGGTAGAGAGAGACCAGTCAAGAAGTGCTACCAGAGTTTAGGCATGGGGACAGAGCTGTGATACAGGCACTAGAGAATTAAGACATATTTTGCAGCTGAACTGATTGAGAACTTTAGGGTCACTGCATATGAGCAGAGAAGAGTAATTTCCAGGCTTATGACTTTAGCAGTCACATTGGTGGAGCATCACTTAAAGTTTAGAGGAGGAAGTGAAATTCAGAGTTCTAATTTGGAGTTGGCAATACATGCTGGTCATACCTGTGAGACCCTCAAGGGATGATGGTGAATAATCAGCTCAATACAAAAGTCTACAATTTATAAGGGACAGCTAGACTGTGGCTTTAAATACAGCTTGCATGCTGTCTACCTCTGTACTTAATCTTTCATCCCACCATGTAGAGCAAAGGTTGGACACAAATCAATTCAACTTTAAACCCATGAAGCTTTCCTACTGCTCCACACTGCTGTGTACAAGGAAGGGCCCAATGCACTGTCACCACTGAGGAAGCAGAAAAGGTCTCATAAGACATTCATGGTCACTACCAACAGTTGGAGACATAGTGCTGGGTGGGAAAAAGCTGCTATAGGGGGAAGAACATGGGTCAGAGAGGGAGGACAAGTCCATGCCAGAGACTCTAGTTACTGCCCAATTCTAGTCTCTTCTTTTCCTAATAAGGGCCCCAAATTTTAGCAGGGCAGCCTGGGTAAAAGACTGGGTAAAAGGTGTTGTGTTTCAGGTTTTCTTTTTCTTTTCCTTTTTCTTCTTTTTTTTTTTGCAACTATTCATGGCTGCCAGTTTTAGCCACAGCTTTAACTAGTAACATGGAGGGGAAAGTATTGCTAGGACCTTTCAGGAAGTATCTCTAAAGCTCAGAGACCCAGCTTCCCTCATACCTATTGGCAGGAATGCAAAGGGTATCCACTGCATCTTGAGCACAAACCTTGTTGTGGAGGCCACATGACCTGCAGAGGAGCAGGACAGGAGGAAGTCTGGGAAGATACCCTGCAAGCCATGTCCCGCCCACATCTGATCTTCTTTAATGTGTGAGAGAAATAAAGTTCTTTTCACTTAAGCCACTACTATTTTAGGATTCAAGGTATTCTCAGCAGAATATACTTTCTAAAGTACAGGTCCAGACAAAGACGGTGAGGAGCTCAGACAGTAGCCCATAAAGCATCCTAGAAGCCAGAGACATGACTCTTGAGCATTGTACAGCACGCAGTTAGGACTATGAAGTTGTTAGTACTCTGGAGTTGACAGACAAGAGGAGCAAGGGAGCTTTGAAAGCTGGAGTTATACAGTTCATGTGAGATATAGCAGAGCCTGAATTAAGAGAGTGGCAGAGGAGGCGGAGCTCTGTGAGTTCGAGGCCAGCCTGGTCTCCAGAGCAAGTGCCAGGAGAACGAGTGCCAGGATAGGCTCCAAAGCTACACAGAGAAATCCTGTCTCAAAAAACCAAAAAAAAAAAAAAAAAAGAGTGGCAGAGGTAATGCTCTAGAGTTGTTTCGGGGGCAGGGTCTTCATCACTAGGAACGGCTGGCTCTAAAAAAGTAAAAAATGGATTAAATTAAAAGTGTTTTTGAAGGAGTCCATGCATGAGCACTACTGTGACAGAGCAATAAAGCACTAGGATAGCCCATGAGCACTGGGCAGAGTGGCCAGTGGTTCCTGACGGGAAAGGTTGGGCCTCCATAGTGCTCAGTTTGCCAGACTGAGGACAGAGATGCCAGATCTGCTGTCCTTTTGTTTCGTCTACTTTTTAAAAAAATATTTATTTATTTATTATATATGCAGTGCTCTGCCTGCATGTCAGCCTGCAGGCCAGAAGAAGGCACCACATCTCATTACAGATGGTTGTGAGCCACCATGTGGTTACTGGGAATTGAACTCAGGACCTCTGGAAGAGCATTCAGTTCTCTTAACCTCTGAGCCATCTCTTCAGCACTTGTCCTTTCTGTTTCAAACAACTCTAGAAACCAGGGGCTACCAAAAGCATTTATTTAAAAGATAATTTTCTTTTGATCATTTTGTTATATTTATTAATTTGTGTATATGTGTGTGTACACATGTCACACTCTGTCCACAGCAGACATACAGAGGTCAGAGAACAACTAGAAAGTGTTGGTTCTTTTTTTCTACCAGGTGGATCTCAGGGATTAATTAGACTCAGATCTTTGGTCTTGGCAGCAAGCACCTTCACCTGCTGAGCCACCTCATCAGCCCTAAATGAGAATTGTTTTCAAAATTAGGTACACTACTAATATAAACAATTTTCAAAAGTCCCTGAGAAATACAATAGAAAGAAAGTCAATTAAAACCCTAATCTCTTTCTATAGATGATCTGAAATTCTATTTAAACAGTTTGAAAGTTCCAGTTTACTAGAGGGAGCATTGCTACCTGTATAAAACAAAATGCAAATGCAACCTGATCTTAGTAAGAAAAACTATTCTGACACACTCCTATAGAGACAATAGGCCAACAAGCCTAATGATTCTTAAAACTTTATAAGTATACCAAAAGTTTTTTCAGGGCTGGTAGAACATTTGCCTAGTATACATGAGGTCCTATGTTCAATACCCAGCACCACAAATAATTAATAACAATAATAAATACTAAAAAGTACTTTTAGGGGCTGGAGAGATTGCTCAGTGGTTAAAGGGCATTTCCTGCTTTTGCAGAGGACCCAGGTTTGGTTTTTCAGTCCTAATATGGTGGCTAAAAACCTCTGTAACTCCAGTTTCAGAAGAGCTAGCACCAGCTTCTGGCCTCTCTGGGCCCCAGGCATGCATGTAGTGCATATATATAAACAAGCAAACACTCACATACATTGAAAAACAAACAAGGCTGAGGTCTTGAAGGAGAAGTGTGGGTGTTAACTGATCAGATTGGAAAAGCAATACATGATGCGGCAAATCTAAGCCCATTCCACTCTGAACAAAGCTGTCTTAGGGTTTCTATTGCTTCCATGAAATACCACAACTGAAAAGCAACTTGGGGACGAAAGGTTTTATTTGGCTAATACTTCATTCAGCACTGCTGTCTGTCACTGAAGGAAGTCAGGATAGGAACTCAAACAGGGCAGGATCCCAGAGGCAGGAACTGATAAGGAGGCCGTGGAGCGGAGCTGCTTATTTGCTCAGCCTGCTTCTTACAGAATCCAGGACCACCAAACCAGGGATTGTACCACCCACAATGGGCTAGGCCCTCCCCCACTGTTCACTAATTGAGAAAATGTCTTACAGCTGAATCTTGTGGAGGCATTTCCTCAGCTGAGGTTCCTTCCTTTCTGATTACTCTAGCTTGTGTCAAGTTGACACACAAAGTCAGTCAGTACAAAAGAACAATAGAAATGTGTGATTTCCAAAAATTGTAATTAAAGAAATGCTCCCTGCAGATTCTCAAAATCAATCAACTAGGAAATCTTACCTCATGAGCCCATCTTCCTAGTGAAATGTAGAAATGACAACATGGTCCTCACAGGAGTCAAGGCAACATTCACTGTGAACTATCATTTGATCTGCTGAAGGCTTGTGAGGCATAAGGAGCTGATGATTATGCTGGGACTCAGCTTCTGCAGGGACTAAGGCTCAGGAGAGACAGTCCCTGCAGCACAAACCCCAACCCAAGCAAGTTTCTCACTCTCCTTTAAAGCTAATGGAACTGCAATGCCAGAGAGTTTTCTCAGCATGTTCCTATCCCCACAAGTACATTACCTCACTGTATTCACAGCACAGCTGCATACTCTGGGTAGAGGGCACTGTTATCCCAGTCTCATAGGGAAACAGGGTAATGAAGGAGCAGCGCCAGAAGAGGACAGTATGCAGGCATTGGCTGTGGTGACCTAATCTCCATACAAGCAAGATCAGAGTGAAACTAAAAGGGCCACAAGAATCCAAATCAAGGTACTGTTTAAGTCAGCAATAGCCCTATGGAATGTCAGGCATTGGAAATTACTGTCTGCATCCACAGAGAGTACATGGGTTAGAAGGCAAACAAAGCTGCAACAAGTTTTTGGAAGTACATGGCTTGGAAATTACAGGAAGCAATATGTCCCTCGGTTATGTGACAGGAACTGGATATAGGTGACAGAGCAGCTGACCTCAGAGCTGAAGAAGGAAAGCTGAACAGGACCCAACTAGAGGGACAGACCTTGGGGGGAATTCCAGAAGGGAGGAGAGAGTGCACAAGGGTAAACTGAACAGAGGAAGGCATTGTGTATCCAACTGAGGTAAGAACCAGACCACAGAAGCCCTTATGTGACACTCAGAGTTTTATTTTATACCTTAGAGATAGAAAGTCATTGAAAACTGTGAAGTTGACATGATCAGAATTGTATTACATTAAAAAGTCAATGGTGTAGGGCAGCATAGTAGAGAGAGCCCTGGAAGTATGGCTGTGCCTTCATGCTGCCTGTAGCACTCAGGAGAGGAAGCCCTGCACCTCTACACCGCAATGTCCCTAGAGCTGACCCTGGGTTGTGTGGAAGCAGGAGAGCTAGTCCTGCCCCTTGACAGCTTTGGCACTCAGGTGAGCTAGCCCTCCCCCTCACCAAAGCAGTGCAAGAGAGCTGGCCCTGGTGGTGTCAGTGCAGGAGAGCTGGTCCCACTGGTGTGAGAGTGGTAAAGCCAGTCCTGCCTCTTGTCAGATACCACAGGCAGGAGAGCTGGCCCTGCCCCTCATCTGGGCAAAGTGGAAGAGCTGGCTCTGGTGGTGCGGGTACAGGAGAGCAGGTGACCTGACCAACTCAGCTACTACCCAGTCTCAGATCCAGGGCTTTGAATTGGCTCACCCCAACATCTATCCCATCTAAGAACTACTGGGGCACATGAAGGCACTGGCCTTGCAGAACCAAAGCTGAAGGATCTCCATGATACAGGGCAACAACAGGATATCTGAGAGGAGTCTCATCGAGGATCCAGCATTGATGGTGTACCTGAAGCCAGAAGCCTCAAACCCATCAATGACTCATTGAAACAAACATTTGCAAGTAAAGCTATCTGGGCAAAAGGGTGGGCTGGGTGACATACCATAACACACTACAGCTTCCACAGCAAGGTGTTTGTTAGTTTCATCTTTATTTTTTATTTCTAATAATTTTTATTTTTGTTTCCTTTTGTGGGGGGGGGAGGTTGCAAGTGTGGAGGGACAAGGAAATGAGTGGGATTGGGGTATGTGATAGAAATTCACAAAAAAACATTAAAAAGGTTTTTGGGTTTTTTTTTTTTTTAAAGTCAATAGCAAAAAGATTGTAAAAGCCAGAAGGTCATGGAGTTTGCTATGAGACTGTGTCTCCTAGTAATATCAGAAGTCTTATCAATACGGCTGCCAAATGTGAGCTAAACAAGGACACCACCAATAGACACACCAAAGGGGATGAGGAAAAGCTCACAAGGCCTCAACCCTACACAAAAGACAACTGAGGAAAGATAGGGCAGGAAAGGTGGTCTTCCCTAGTGAAGGGTTTACCAACTGACCAGTGCCAAATGGTCAGCCCTTAAAATATACATACAAGAAACAATTTATATTTAGGAATGTATGTATGTATACATACATACACATATGTAAGCAAGAACAATTAGTGAAAATAGAGGCCATGAATTTGAAGGAGAGTGGAAAGTGGTATATGGGAGGGTTTGGAGGGAAGAAAGGGAAGGGAGAAATATAATTACAATCTTTTTTAAAAAATCAGTAGTCAACCTAGCTTCTTTTAAGACTTTGCCTTAGCTTTTGATTTTTATCGCTTCCCCTTTATCCAAACTGGATTTGAAAATTTCTACTTACAATCAGCAATCTTAAGTCTGTGATCTGGTGTTTCACCTGTTTCAGAATATCTCAGTCCCTTTCTCAAGCCACATGCTTACCCTTGTTGTCTCATTCCCTGCTAGGGTTCAAACTAAGCTTTAAGCATATCACTCTATGCTTTAGTTTTCGATTTTTCTCTGTGCTGTACTCTGGATAACTTTTTCTTACCATCTTCCAGTTTATTAACTGTCTCTTTATCCAATTTGCAATTAGCTCTATCAAATTTTTCTCTTCAAAATAAATAAGTGAATTCTGCTCCTCATTCATTGAGTTTTTAATTTCATTAATGTAAAGTTATTTTCATTTCTTTTCTAATTTGCTATGACACAACTCATAGTTTTGTATTTTTTGTATTATTTCCAGACTTATCTTTTATTTCTTTCAACAAAGAAAAGAGAAGTTTTTCAGACTGAAATGATTTCAGTATCATTTCATATATATAATAATATATATAATAATGTAATTTTAAAAATTTTTATGTGTATGGGTAATTTGGTTGGATGTGTATCTGTATACCACATGCATGCAGGGCCCTCAAAGGTCAGAGAGGGTGTTGAAATCCCAGGGCCTTGAGTGGCAGATGGCCATGAGCCGCTATGTGGGTGCTGGGAATTGACCCTGAGTTCTTTGAAAAATAAGTGCTCTAACCACTGGGAAATCTCTCCTGCCCCTGATAACTTTTTCTTTTTTTTTTTTTAGGAACTCACTGTTTGTGGTTTCGTATTTATTTTAACTCTGGCCTTTGCTTCCCTTAAGTGCCTGGGTATATTTATGTGCTGGTCACTGAATAATCTGAGGCCTATGCTCAAGAAACCTTTCTCTTAAAAGAATTTCCAACTGATTTTGCCAGATAGCCAAAGGCATTGCCAGCTCCTAAACCAATTCAAGAGTGGAGATCCCTTGGTTTCCCAGTCAGTCAGCTTGACCCTGAGGAGCAGATCCATGTGAGAGAGTGTCTGTTCCAGGGCTACCCTGATGGTGTAAGGTCTGAAGGTCTCAGATTCTTGTGAAGAATCTGGGCTTTATTTCTATCTCTACAAACACTAATAAAATCTGCAGTGTCATGTGACCTCTTAAAAAATTGTAGATTTATTTTATTTACTGTGTATGAATGTTTAGCCTGAATGTATGTAAGTGTATCGTGTATAAACCGTGCCCACAGAGGTCAGAAAAGGGCATGGAATCTAGAATTGGATTCCTAGAATTGGAGTTCTGGGTGATTATAAGCTACCATGTGGGTACTGGGAACTAAACCCAAGTCCTCTTAACCACTAAGCCAAGAATTGTTTTTCCCAGCCATTAAAGACAGGCTTGTTTGTTTGTTTGTTTGTTTGTTTGTTTGTTTGTTTTTCTGGACAGGGTTTCTCTGTGTAACAGCCCCAGCTGTCCTGGAACTCACTTTGAAAACCAGGCTGGCCCTAACTCACTAAGATCCTCTTGCCTCTGCCTCCCAAGTGCTGGGATTAAAGGTGTGAATCCACCCAACTAAAGGCTTTTTTAAGGCTGAGTAAATACACACACACAAGCACATAGAGGCAAAGACTCTCCACAAAACAGAGGGGGACTTGAGAAGCCCAAGTCTAGTCTCTACTTGGGGCCTTGAAGGGTCTTCCTCCCCTACTTGAGGGTGGTTCCTTTTAAGAAAGGCAAGACAGCTGATTGCCCTACCACTGTTTTATAAACCCATGAGCCCACCTTGAGCTCACCTTGAACTTATTGAGCCATCCCATCAGCAGGGACCACCAGTGGGAGAAAACACCCCTGAAAGACCTTTGTTTTAAGCTCCCAGGCTTTTGTTTCAGGTCAGGAGGGTGAGGAAGCCAGCCATTTTCATGTCTCTTTTCCCTGTCTCTGCCTATCAGAGAATCTCTCTAACACATAGGACCTCATTACCACCTCTCAGAGGTTACCTTAACTAACTACTGTTAGAGGTTTTAAGGTGCCAACTGCTTTAGCTTCTTCAAACTGTCAGAAGGTAGCTCCAAGATATTTAAAAATTCAAATAATTCTAATTATTTCTGTGAGAAGGACCATCTGAATAAAAAACTTACCATCACTGCTAGCAGATAGTCCACAGGATATGTACTTTAGAAATATTTTTTCATTTTACGGTGTAGACAAAGAATGATATTAAAAGAGTGGTAGTGACAATCTTCACAAGAAACACTTATAGCACTTCCCAATGTCCCATTAAGGCAAAAATCACAAGGGGTAGAAAGAAGCAAGCACTTTGACATTGCTTTTTCTCACCAATGCACAAGGGATGTATTCCCATCTGGAGTCTTGCAGAAAGGTAATAAGTAGTCAAAGAGGGAAAGTAGCATATCCCAGGGTTCAAACAAGAAGGTGCTTAGCAGAAATGGGGTCCAGAATCCACGAGGGCTCCTGTCTACACTTTTCCTACCACAGCATGACAAGATCTTTAAAAAAGACAGTTACAATGGATGAGCCCCAATGTGTGTAGGAGGGCTGCAGAAAATTCTATAATTCAGTTATAGACAGACATGGAAGGATTTTAAGTTTTAGAGCTATCAAATGATAGGGTCTTCTTGGTATAATTTCACTACTTCCATCCACAGAGGTGAGAAATCCCAATAATTTTGGTGTAGATATAAACTGAAACCCAGGTCCTACTATTTAAGCTACGAAGCTTTGAATAGGTCATTCTGTCCCTGGATTTTTACCTTTATAACTCAGAACTATATAATTATGTTGACATGTAGTAACTCTAACACAAGTATGCTAACAAAAATATTAGATGGTATTAACATTATTGTCTTCATCAGCTCTTATTGTGAACTATTTTGTTGTTGCTTAGTTCAAGTGCTTGCTATATAGCCTAGACTAGCCTCACACTCATGTTCCTCCTGCCTCATTCTCCTGAGTAATGGAATTATAGTACTGAGCCTAGCTTCTGACATTGAGTTTTGAGTGAACCTAATCCTTTAACCTGGGTATAAGTGACTGTCAAGACTATAGAAGATAGTGGCAACATTGTAAAATTAGTCACATTTCTTAATGAATAAAATGTAACCTACAACCCCATGTATTACTCATTTTTTGTTTGTTTGTTTGTTGTTTGTTTTTGTTTTTCGAGACAGAGTTTCTCTGTGTAGCTTTGTAGACCAGGCTGGCTTTGAACTCACAGAGATCTGCCTGACTCTGCCTCTGCCTCCTGAGATTAAAGGCGTGTGCCACCATCAACCAGCGTATTACTTACTTTTGCAATCAAAATACTAAATAGAAACAACTTACTTCACTAGCTTCATCTCAGAGCTGCTTCACTCCATGTTTCTGAGCAGAGCACCATGGCTGCAAGAGTGTGTGCCAGAGGACAGCTGTTCACATTGTGGCAGAGCAGAAAACAGAACAAGAACTAGGGCTTGGCCTGCCCCTATTGACCTACTTCTGAAGCTAAGCCCTAACTCTTAAAGGTTCCACAGCTTCCTAGAGAAGAAGCTGCCAGCTAGGGAATACACAATCACAACATAAGCCTGTGGGGCACTTTTCATACTCAAACCATAACCTTCTCCCCGAAAGCTCAAGCCATCTCATAATACAAAAGCATATTTAGTCCAATATCAAGAGCCTCCACAATCTTAATAGTTAGTTCCAACAGTGTTCTAAAGTCTAAAGACCCCCCTCCCTTTTTGAGACTTTTTTTGAGATTTGAGGTAAAGCCTTAGCTGTTATATTCTCCTAGTATATAATGACATAAAACAAACATTTCCATTCCCAGAGTGAAGAACGGGAGGATAGCAAGGAAGATTTATGCAAGATACAACCTAGCAGGGAAAGAGCAAACCCTGTAGCTCCCTGTCCAGTATCTGGAGCACAGAGTATCACAATATAAACACCAGCGGGCTTCAGCAGCCCCAGCCTTAGAGCTTGGTGGCCTGCAGCACACATGGCCTAAGCTAATTTCACCCACTGCCTTAAGTTTCCCTTAGCAATCCTACCATATTTTTGACATTTTAAGTATCCTGAGCTCCCAATTACAACGCAAGCTTCACATTCACATCTTGACACCTCAGAGGCTCCCCACAATGATCTAGAAATGATATGATCCCATTTCTTTTGAATGATTCCCAGGCTTCTTTCAGAAATCTTGATATTATTAACTCTTGCATTCTTCATGACTGAGAAACAATCATTGCAAAGATGACACCAAGTTCTATGGCTAGTTTGAGAAGCTGTTGGGACCTCTTGGACACAGCTACACAGGCCTCTGAGTACCTTGGTGTCTTAGTCAAGGTTACTATTACTGTGACGAAACACCACAACCAAAAACATCTTGGGGAAAAAAGGGTTTGGTTTATTTTATTTTATTTTATTTTATTTTATTTTATTTACACTTCTGCATCACAGTCCATCATTGAAGGAAGTCAGTACAAGAACTCAAACAGAGCAGGAACCTGGAGGCAGGAGCTGATACAGAAGCCATGGAGGGGTGCTGCTTATTGGCTTGCCCTAATTGGTTTGTGTAACCTGTTTTGGGGTCTTGGGGGTTGTTGTTGTTGTTTTTTAATGGACTGGTCCACCAGTCCAGGGGTGGCACCACTCACAATGGGATAGGCCACATCAATCACTAATTAGGAAAATACCCTATAGGCTTGCCTACAGTCCAATCTTATGGAGGCATTTTCTCAACTGAGGTTCCCTCCTCTCTAAAGACTCTAGCTTGTGTCAAGTTGACATAACACTAGCCAGCACACTTGGAAACTGAATCTAAAATAACATCTCCTTACGTGGCTCTTTTCCAGCATGGCACACTAGCAGTATTTTCTTTTCAAATGAAAGTCTTGCAAATGCGTTTTCATTTTTACAAACTATGGGGCCTTTAATGGGCCAGGCTGTAGCCTCAAGATACCTTTCCTACAATCCGAGGACAAAGCAGCTAGCTCCTTTTTAATGGTTCTACTCTCATTAACAATTATAGCAGGAACAATTAACAAATATTTCATCTACATTTGTATCCATTTTCTGATCAAACTGCCAATTTTCAAATCCTTCTACTCTGCTTTTTGCTAGTGGTTCTCACTGTAAATCTGTCTAAAAGCAGCTAGCAATAACTATTCTATCGTGAAAATACCTTCATCAAATTAGTTCAATTACCTTTGGACTCAACATCATTTGAGTTTTCAGGACATCATTGTTAGAATGCCTTCATTCCAATTCCCAGTAGAGTCCTTCCTCTCATTTGGAACCTCATGAGTCTCACCTTCACTGTTCACATTTCTATAGCATTCTGGCCTACAAGAACAGCTCAGCAAGTTCTGCTTATAGCATTTCCCTAGCTTGTAGCTCCAAACTCTTGCATATTGCTCCTACAAACCAGTTCCAAAAGCCTAAAAACCATATGACCAGTTTAATCACAGCACCGATTCCATTTCTCTGGTGCCACTTTTCTGTATTAGTTACTTTTGTGTCTCTATCCAAAATTCCTGACAGAAAGTACTTACAAGAGGAACAAACCACTTTGGCTCATGGTTTCATAGGATTCAATCCATAGTTGTTTGGTCTTATGCCACTGAGCAGAATACATGATAGTAACTAGAGCATGTGGTAGAGAACAACTACCTATATCAGGCAGATCAGAAAGAAGAGAGTATCCATAACTAGGGCTCAATTCTAACCTTTAATGGCCCACTCCTAAAGACTTGCTTCCATCAGCTAAGTCAAGTCCTATCTCCTAAAGGTTCTGTAGCCTTCCAAAACAGCACCAACAAATGGGGAGCAAGCATTTAAAACATGAGCCTGTGAGCAATATTTCAGATTCAAGCCATATTATAAACCATGTAGGACTAATGGGAAAAGACAAGTGGCGATGAAGTGTACAAAAGTGGCTAGACCATTTAAACATGGAACAACTACTGTCTGCCCTACTTGCTGCTTGTTTTCTTCTTCCAGCCCTACCTTCTTTTGACAAGGTTTCATATATCCTAGGCTAGCCTTGAACATAGCAGAGGATGACCCTGAATTCCTGATCCTCCTAACTCTACCTTCAAAGTACCTGGATCATAGACACATGCCACCATATCCAGTTTCAGGTGATGTTAGGCATTAAACCCGGGGCTTCACACATTCTAAGCAAGTAGTCTACCAGCTGAGGTGTGTGTGTGTGTGTGTGTGTGTGTGTGTGTGTGTGTGTGTGTGCGCGCGCGTTCTCGTGTGTGTAATGCCTAATTCATGGTATGCAAAACAAGATGCTCTGTAAATAGAGTTTAGATTTATTACCAATAGGGAGCTAAAGGGAATGGAGGTAACAGTTTGACATGGCCTGTGTGTGAAGAAATTTACACTAGTTTCTGTATTGGAAAAGATTCAGGAAAATTGAATGGAGGCAAGGAAAGCAGTTAGCAGATTACTGAAAAAAAGCATTCTAGTTGCAGAAGGAATAAATGGTCCTGAAGGCACTTAGAATGCAAAACTGAAAAGATCTGGGTATCTGGGATAGCACGGTATATAAGGTACAGCAGCAGACAGGAACGTGTGCCTTATTTTCTTTCAACCGAGATTCTCAAAGTATATTTTCCAGACTAGTAGCATAAATATCACCAAGGAGCCCTCCTCATACTTACCCAAAAGCTCTGGGGATGAGGCCCAGAAGTCTGTACTTTAACAAGCCATTCAGGTGATTGATCTAAGGCACACTGCAGTGTAAGGAACAACAGACTTGCCAGAGGGACAGCATGCTGAGGTAAGCATGCTCAGGGACAGGTTGTGAGCTTGACACATCAGCTACTAGACACGTTGCTGAAGAGGAAGATTTGGGCTAGAAATAGATCTGTGCAAGTCACCTGTATATGGAGAGCAGATGAATGAATAAAATGGCTCTCCCTCAGAGATTGTTTAGATTAGGAGGGATGAGAGCCCAGGAACATCAATATTTAAGCAAAGCAAAAGAAGAAAAGTTTCCAAAGGAAACTGAGGTGTGGTCAGCAAGATAGGAAGAAAAAAAAAATGAGGCTGATGTGGGAATCACAGAAGCCAAACCCTAAAAGTATTTCAATGGGAAAAGCATGGTCAGCAATGTGGTCACAGGTAACCCTGGTGAGACCAATTTTAATGAATAAAACAAAGACTATTCAGGATGCGTGCTTGAGAAATTGAGTGAGATATGGACCGTGGAGATGAGGGTATGGAATGGGCTCAAGAAGTCTAGCAGTGAGGGAAGAGACTAATACAGGGTGGGGCTATACAGGGAGACAGAAATTGCCATATGGTTTTGAATATTGTATTTTTTTTAAGATAAGAGAGGCTTGGGGTGGTTAGCTGCTGATGGAAGGAAGTAAGTAAAGAAGGTGTGGTGGAAGTAAGCACACTTAGGAAAGGGAGGGGACCCTGGGAAGGAAGGGATAGGATCAGAGTCCCGGAGAAAAGATTAACCTCAGGCAGAAGGACTAAGATAGCAGCTGCCCTGCACTGAAACACTACAAGAAGGGATGAGATTACCCATGGGGACTAACTGAAGGGGATTTAGGTTCTCTAATAGGCATTCCAGTGGAGTGATTGGGCTTATATTGTCAGAGGGCAGGGTCAGCATAATGCCAGGCTATCAACACCAACCACATCTGCAAAAAGTGAGAGAGAGAGACCCTGTATATGCAAAATCATTATTCCACACTCTAGAAAAGATATGAGTGAGAATGTGTCCCAAAACACAGTCTGTATATGGCAAGGGTGATGCTGAACACACTCAACCCAGAGCTGATATCACACACTTGGTACCATATTCTGTAATTCACATACGGCACTGGATTTAACATTCCCTAGCAGTCCAAGTGAAGTAGGCAGGGAATTCTATGACAATTTTAAGGTTTGGAAAAATAAGACTCAAAAATACAAATAAGAGGCTTTCCAATGGATAACAGTTAGGAAAGCACAGGGGCAGGTGAGTCTTTAGCTTGAATACTAATACCTTATCCTCTTCCTATGCCACATTACCTCCAGAAATGTAATGGCACTGATGGAAATAATAATGGAAAAGGAAACCATACTATCTGATAGATTTGCTGATTGATAGATACTGGAAGAGTCTACTTCACTTTGAACACTTTCTGAGTTTGCGGTCACAATGGAACAAACAGATGCTGATGTTCTCTGTCCAAGATGGAGATGTGGGCTACATCCTGTGATAGAGATTGGGAATATCAACTGTAATATCAATTGGGTAACATTAGACTACCTTATAGAAATATATAGGCAAAGACTGATAAAGGGAAACCTTAATATATTAAGATAAATAAGTGAATGAAAAAGAAGTTAACACCCAACCAGTAAAGGATTAAAAACTCCAAGACTACTCAATTTCCCTGAACTATATTAATTTGAAAACTGGTAAGAGGTTAAAAGGGAGGAACTAACATAGCAGGCTGCAGCCACTTTCTTCTTCTTTTCTTCTTCTTCTTCTCTGTCAACCCCTCTTCCCCCTTTTCTTCTGAGACAGAGTTTCTCTGTGTAGCTCTGGAGGCTGTCCTGGAACTCACTCTGTAGACCTCGAACTCACAACGATCCACCTTCTTCTGCCTCCTGAGTGCTGAGAGTAAAGGTGTGCGCCACCATCACCCAGCTAAGCCACCTTCTTCTTTAGGCTGACCATGCACATACCCTCAGTTTCCCAAGTTGGAGCAGACAGAATCCTAGTGTCTCTTTGGGACCCCAATCTCAATCCTTCCCAGGGTCATCTTAGATGGGGTTTTGCAGTGATTCCAATTCTTAGGAGCTGACTACATTAACTTCAACACCCTCCTGCTTTTCTCTGAGAACTCTCTGCTCCAAATCTTTCCTTTGCCCAGGAGAAATGACTTTTAACTTTCTCTCCACTAAAGCTTTAATTGGCTTTTAGCCTCATGGCTCCCCAAAGATCCAAAATGCAGACATATACACTCATGTGCTTTCACCTCTAGCTGTCTGTAACTCACCCATTCTGCATCTTTCTCAACAGAGGAATGATTCCTCCAAGTTTAAGTTGGCTTTCACCTAAGCTTTCCTTAAAAGGACCAGCCAGCACATCTTACTGTAATGTCCACATTTCAGTACCACAATTGTGTTCACTAAAACCAGATTATCATTTCTTTACCTGCAATCTAAAGACTAGCTAGTACACTAACAGGGCCAGTAATGAAAAAGGTTAGACACTATCTTAGAGGGTTACACAGGGATTAGCCCCTGATCATGGGAAGCTAGACCAGATGAGTTATACCACAATTGGAATTCACAAGCCCACAGATATCAAATGATAACATGTCTTTTACAAGCCTTTTAAGGTATACTGGATTTAGAACATCCTCCAACAGGCGTAATGAGGACCAGATCACTGCTGGTCAAAAGGAAAAGTAATAAAATGTTGCTTCCCTAGAGGCCAGCCCTCTTTTCAGTTCATTTGCTAGGACCTAGAAATATCAGGACCACAAAATGGTTAATAAAAGGGAACAGGGGCCAGCTAGTTTTAAACAGGAATAAATTAGTTTTTACAGATTGTATCATTTCTAAGATGCATCAAGCTCCCAGGAAACAGAACTATGCACATTCAGAAACAGCTAATGGTTTAAGATGGCATTGTTTGTGTATTTGATAAACAACTGCTTTTCCTTAATAGGATAACAGACTCTAGCACCGAATGCAAATCAGGGCAATGTGAGCAACTATTCCAGCTAGCTTATAGATATATGGATGACTCACTGATTTTGCTACCAATTGGCAAAACTCAAGATTTATAAAATGGATGCTGTGTAGCTGCTGAGCAAGACAGGAGACTCAAGCATTACACAGGAGAGTCACTGGCTTGGTCCTTCTTTGGTTTACTGAAGGGGTCTTTTGCAGAACAATATGCAAAAGAAGACTGTTCTAGGGTCTGCAATTGAATTAAGATGTTCAAAAACAGTTATATGAAGGAAATAAAAAGCCAAAGCCAATCATAAAAAGTACTAGTAAAAAGGTAGCTAGGTGGCTATAAAGAAGTCACAAAAGGGATGGTCATATATTTGCTGGAAGAAGTAAGTAAAGGCTTAAACAAAAGCATCTGTGGTAACCAGGCTTGCGATAGCCCAAATCTTGTCTACCACCTTGTTTCATGTCCTTATATAATTCTCACCCTCTCAAGCATAGGAAACAGAATACAGCAAAGATAATGGGATGCTACTTCCATGACTGAGTTCAAATGACTGTACCTTCCATCTTGCTAGCTCTCTTAGTAGGTCTATGAAGCTAGCTGCAAAACAGAAGGGCCTGTGTAGAAAGCAGCCAAAAGCAGCCCAAGATTACAACCAGCAAGAAGCTGAGCTTCTCAGCCCCAAACCTGCTAGGAAATGCCCCTAGTCAACTTCACTGAAGTTTAAAGCAGATCTTTCTTCACAGTCCAGCCTTCAGACGACCCAACAGCTTGACTTTAGCCCTGTGAAGAGCCCAGAAGCAAAGGACATGGAAGAGCCAATTCCTGACTCCTAACTCCTAGAACCAAAATAACAGTTGCGTCGTTGTAAGCCTCCAAGTTTGTGGTGATTTACTGCATGGTGATAGAAAACAAAAACACTTCTGGGGTTGAGAAAACAGGAGACATCTTCACAGGAGAAGCTAGGGCTGGGTAGCACAGACATAGGGCAAAAACAAGCAGGTATGTTTGGAGGCCCTGGAGCCTGAGCAGCAAGCTCTGGAGCAGTCATGCAAAGCACCGGACAGGAGGTCCTGGTGGGGGAGGATCACTAGAGACCAAGAAAGTTCACTGATGATGCTGTGCAGTCTGAGAACCTCTGCTCAAGAGACAACAGGCTTGAAAAACATGGTTTGGAAAATCCCAAAATGGAAGGCAAGGCTTCATCCTTTTAAAGGAGTTTTCCCTCCCAATACCTCACTTGATTTATGCAAGAATCCATGAAGTTGTCAAGGTGTTTATTACAAAGGATTTTTATGAATAGGGAAAATGGCAAACATGCTTCTTCAGTTCTTATCCTGCACAGTGTTGACACATTTTGTTAGAAACCATTTCGCTGCTAGAAAAGCAAACAGCTAGCCAGACAGACGTAGATCCTGACCCTACTGCACCAGGGCTGGCCAAGGGAGCACTCATACCAGAAACCAAAGAGACAATAGGGCAAGGTGAGCTGCAGAGTGCAGGGTGGGGTAACAAAAGGGCCCAAGAGAAGTCAGAATCAGATCTAAGGGTTGGCCAGGTTGGAGCCACTAGCTGAGGTATAGGACAGACCTCACTATGCAGCTGTGCTTCCCTTCAGGGGACTAGAGAGTGGGTACTTGGGGTGGGAGGAGAGGGGTGATGTATTTACGTGTTAACATTTGGAATACTATTATTTTAGCATATCTGAAAGCCATAAACAGTGTTCAACTACACAGTGCTAAATACAATCTGCCCTTGCGGATGGGCCTTCAGCAGCCAAAAACACATCCTTGTTTTTCTCTAACAGAACAAGCTAGAATCCTCACTAACTTTCTGTAAATCTCCAAGTCATAAACATCATTACACCCAGTCCATCAGTCAGGCAGATTCCCCTTGGCATGTTTCTGCATGACTTGAAGACTGTCTCCAAAAGTTCTCAAAGGAGAATGGGAATTATTTAGCATGATCCAAACAGGACTGGATGCCAACAAGATGAACCTGTAGGCACATATGGTTCGGCACAGTGGCAATGAATGAGTGATCTCTAAGCCTTCAGAATGAATACATGCAAAAAAAAAAAAAAACTATGAAAGAAACTATGTTTTTTAATTTAAAAAAAAAAGCTTCAAGGAAGGGGGTTAAAGAACAAGCTACAAAAAAAGGTTTATTGCTCATAAATGTGGCACAGGCTGGCTAAAGGGAGAAAAAGGGAAGAGTTACTTAACTGGGTCTTCCCTGCGGCTAGAAATCTGACTTCACAGACAGGCAGCCTCTGGAGCACAGGAAGAACAGCAGCTCTTCACAGCTGATTCATGGCTTTCTGAACACATACATTTGGTAAATCCTGAAATGAACTTTTCATTTCCTTGTTACAAAATAAGGGTTGAATACCAAAGAACGACCTTCCCTGAATAATGGCTGGTTTTAAAGAACTAAGAGATTTAGTCTTTTTGAGTGAAAATAATCTTCAACCAATTGACATCCACTAAAGGAAAGGAAAGTACTCCCTCATTTCTTCAAAGTATTCATCACCTCCTCTACAAATATTTCCCCTAGGTCTTGTACAACACTCTCAAAACCTGTCACTGTGCTCACCTTGCCCCTAAGCTTTCTGTATCCACCAGCTTGTTTTGCTTTAACAGAACAATGACTCCTCCCGACAAGTCCAAGAAGAGCAGTCCATCTACTTGACAAGCATGCTGATTTCCTATAGTTTAACAGTACTCAGATAGATAATCTCATCCTCCTCCTCATGGGACCAAAGTTCTGTTTTTAATCACTTTTCTGGGTATCACACCAGAGTCCTCTATGAGACTCAAGTGCAAGAGTCAGAACCTGAACTCACAGCCCTTCTTACTCTTAGCCTTAATTTTCTTTTTCACTGAAGACTATTAGCACCAGCAGTTGCTAAACTTGAATTCCCCTGACCCTTCTCATATTTGTTAATCCTAGTCTGAATGTTTCACTATCTATTCTGCATTCAAGTTAGCAACCACATCTTGCTGCATGGCTGATCTTAATGACCAATGTTCTCACTCCTCCCCTCCTTCTAACAACTGAATCCCTTTCCATAGCTACCTTAGGGGACTCTTCCCTACCAAGCTCTCTTAGCAGCCATGGATAACTCTGCAAACGTCAGTACAGTCTCTTTTCTGGCCTCCCCTCCAGTCTTCCCACTATGCATCATGTATTGATCCCACTGAAGTTACAACTCATCTACCATGACCCTTCTCAGACTCAGAATATTCTTCACCTTCTCCCATCCAGCAAACCCTGTTTATCCTTCAACACCCAGGGACTACACTATCTTCTGCTGTCTCTCTCCACCTCCTACCTACTTTTGCCTTGTCTCTCTTCCGTAAAGAGTTTCCCCCTCCCTGTGAAAATCACTTCCTTTTCTCCACACAACACTGCGTGTGGTTACTAGCAGCCTCTGCTATAGATCTTGCAAGCAATGGAGAAATTATCTAATGGGTCACTGGTTATTGTGTTGGTTCTCATGTACTAAACGTGCTGGCAAACTGCTGACAAGCATAACTACTCCCAGGAACTGTGAGGGAGATCATGGAGAGAACTAATTCTATCCAATCAATTACTTGTGATGTTAGAAAAGAAAATGCCATTCAAGCCCTCTGGTTTTCTCTGTCAAAGAGAAATAAGCAAGTAGGACAAAATGACTGCTGGATTTTTAAAAAGTGGGGGTGAAAAGTAACTGGCAAGCTCTAACTATATTTCAGTAAGTAACAGACCTGGGCATAGCAGAACATTACTACCATGGTATCACTCCATAGACTGTGTGAGCATAACAAATGGCAAAGGAAAGTGGCACACGGTATTACGCTTTTCAGATACTGAGCAGTACTCATGGAAGAAAGCAAAGCCATTCATGTTGATGGCTCATCACAGTCCACCTGATTAAATACCTACTGTTACAGTAAAAAATATTTACTCAAAGATTCCTGACCAGCTCCCTCATTTCAGGAATAAGTTGGGGACTCTGACCTCATTCACCTCCTTCCCAGTCCACTGCTCTATCCTAGGCTACTGAACTGCCAACTGAACACCTGCTCTGTGATAATTTAAAAATAGAATAAGCAAGATCCTTAAGCATAATTTCCAGAAGAAGGAAGGTATAGGATAAGAGTAGGGGCCAAAGTTTATAGATTATAACAGGAGAAATGCTATTTATTACACAGTAACAATTTTTGTTAATAATATAAGCAAGTACTTACTAAGACAGATTAGAAGGTCTAGAGGTGTAGCTCAGTGGGAGAGCATTTGCCTAGAACAAACTGCAGCAGGAAGGTTTTTGCATAATGATTGAAACAAAACTGCGTCACAGTGTGGAAAAAGGGTAACACTCCTCCATTGCTGGTGGGGGTTCAAACTTGTACTGCTGCTGTGGAAATCAGTACTTCGATTTCTCAGAAAATTAGTGATCAACCTACCTCAAGACCTTGAATTACCACTTTTGGGCATATACACAAAGAAGGCACACTCACACCACAAGAACATTTCCACAACTATGCTCATAGCAGCATTATTCGTAATAGCCAGATCTTGGAAACAACCTAAATGCCCCTCAACCAAAGAATGGATAAAGAAAATGTGGTACATTTACACAATGGAGGACTACTCAGCAGGAAGAAACAATGACATCCTAAAGTTTACAGGCAAATGGACAGAACTAGAAGAAAAAAAAAATCCTTAGTGATATAACCCAGTCCCAGAAAGACAAACATAGTATGTACTCACTCATAAGTGGATACCAGAGATAAAGCAAAAGATACCCCAGAGAAGCTAGAACCCTCTTCCAGAACAGATGGAAGCAGATGCAGACATCTACAACTAAGCATTGGGCCAAGCTCCTGGAGGACAATCCAAGTGAGGGAGGAGTGACAATATGAACAAAGGAGTCATCACCGTGCTGGGGAAACCCACAGAATCAGCTGACTGAGCTAGTGAGAGATCACTGACTCAGGTCTGACAAACGGGGAAACCTGCATAAGACTCGACTAGACTTTCTAAATATATGTGACAATGGTGTGGCTGGGGCAATATATGAGACCACTGGCAGTGGGTCCAAGACCTAACACTAATGCACAAACTGACTTAGTGGAGCCCATTCTATATGAAGAGATACCTTGTCCAGCCTAAACAGCAGTTGTGGGGTGTGGAGAGATGCCTTGGTCCTGCCTCAATGAGATGATGGGATAGACTTAGTAGACTTCCTATGGGAGGTCTTACCTTCTTGGAGGAGCAGATAAGAAGGGGTAATGGGGAAGCCAGAGGAGAGGAGGGAGGGGGAACTGAGATTGGAATGTAAAAAATAAATTAATAAAAAAATGTAAAAAAAAAAAACTATCACAGAATGTGGCTCATTCTGTGTGAGTTCTGCAGTAATCACTGCAAAAGTAGTTTTCTAAGAATGTACCTATTATATCATTATTTAAACCATTTAAAAATCTCTAATCAACCAGGTAGTGGTGGTGCACGCCTTTAATCCCAGCACTCCGGAGGCAGAGGCAGGCAGATCTCTGTGAGTTCGAGTCCAGCCTAGTCTACAAAGCTACACAGTGAAACCCTGACTCAAAACATCCAAAAAATAAAAAATAAAAATCTCTAATCAATAATTTCCTGGTATTTTACATGATATATTAGTATTTAATGGGAAATAAAATTATGATGCAATGAATACAAATAATTACTAGAAATAAATATTGAACCAGATGCATCTAGTGGTACAGCTCTCTAATTTCAATTCCTTGGGGGCTGAGGCAGAAGAATTTACAAGTTCAAGTCGTATAAGGACAACAGCATGAATTCCAGGCCATCCTGGACAACTAGTGAAACTCTGCTTCAAACTACAAGCAGGTCTGGAGCTAGAGCTAAATGTCCAACACTTTTCCGCATGGAAGTGAGGCTCTAGTGTCTGCATGTGAGGAGGGGGAGGGGAGGGGAAAAGACGGAGACTGAATAGTTAAAATACAGAATTAAAGAGATGAAAAATACATAATAGAGATTTTAAAATAATTTTAAAAACTGAAGAGTATTAGGAATATCAAAATGATAATAAATCTGAATTGGATATATTCTCATTAAATTACACTAAAACTGGCACAAGAAGAAATACATAATTTGAAAATACAATTAATATGTTTGAAAACAACATAATCTCATTTTCTGAAAAACAAAAAGTACAAATAACTTTACAATGCATTTTACCCAATCTTAAAACAAATAAAACAAAACACAGTTAATTCACACTTTATACAAGATATTCTAGAAAAAAATGTATTAGGCCATTCTATAAAACTATTATAATCTTTACTCTAAACACCAAATAGTAGCAAGAAAATCTTCTTTTGAATATGAAACAAAAAAGTATACACTGCCTGAATAAACCTTTTAGTATATGCAAAAAACAGTAACATATCAGGATTACATAAGATTTATTCTAGGAATTCAAGGATGGTTCAATATTCAAACTAGAAGAGGAATCCAAATGATAGTTTCAATCAATAAATAATATATATAGTAAAACCCATCAAGAAGTAAATCTTTAATGAAATACCATATGGAGAGAGACCTGATACCTAAAAACAGGGGGAAAAAAAACCTTAAAAACACATAAGTATATGATTAATGTCATAGCAGTAAAATTGAAGTTTTTTCAATCATTGATACCATAGAAAAATATAATACTCAAATAACTAATCTACAATGCCCAAATTGAAAAAAGGAGTTTACTACAGAGAACAGCTAAGAATTTCTACAAGTAATCAAAAGTAGAGTAATTCAGCATATTAATAGGCAAAGTATATGGTATTTACAGAATTTAACTTGGGCTGCAGAAACTGGAAAGCTGGGGATGGTCAAATGGTTAGAGACACAGAGCTTGCCTAGCAGAAACTGGAAAGCTGGGGATGGTCAAATGGTTAGAGACACAGAGCTTGCCTAGCATATATGAGGTCTTGGGTTTAATATTCAGTACTACCTGAAAGAAAAGGATAAAAATGGAGATCTAAACAATCTTACCCACTGGTGGAGATAAGATACAAAAGGGCAAAAACCCTGCCAGTGGGAGGGAGTCTGATGAAATCATTTTGGCTTAGATCGCCTGTCTTACTTTGTCTTCAATGCATGCATCTTTTCTGGAAACTCCACAGGGAAGGCTATGGCTAGTCTGGGATTAGAGTGGAAGACTTAGGATATACAAGTCCTGGCCATCATCTCTCTACCAGATATTACTGCAATATCCATCCAATCTAAAAACCAGGGAAGCAAAAATTCCCACTGCACCCTTTGTTAAAGAAAAGTCTGTGCAGGCTTTACCTGTTTTAAATCAGATTTTTAAAGATTGGCACAAAAATTTAGATAATAGAAAATTGCTAGCTAAGTGTTTAATATTCTAATTTCTGAGGCAAATTAACTGTCTTCTAGTCATACTAATTATCATTATGTACAGTGGAGATCTGGGAAATGAAGAAATTCAGATCTGAGAAGAAAAATGGTTGGCAGACAAATTGAAGAAGAGGATCTGGGGGTTTCAATAACTCCAAGAATCCCATCAGAATATTCACATGGGTCTGCTGTCCTGAGCCAGACAGAAGGAAGGAAAGAGAACTCAGTGAGAAATAGGCACTGAAAGGTCCAAAAGGTGGGGGTCTTCTTCCCAGTGGTGACTTGGACAAGCCTATGAGGAGTGGCTACAGATCAATTCAAATCTCAGGAAAGATTAAGGATTCCTCTTGGGAAAAACTGGCAGTTGATGGAGACTGAAGCAAAGGTGTCATTAACATCACACTCCAAATCTATGCTCACCCATCAGGTACTGGTAGAGGCTAGTCTCCAGACAAGGAGCTGGAAAGGGTCTCTGGAAGACCCTGCTTAAATAGAGGCAGGAAATGTACTTCACAAGATCACCTGATTCTGAGGCCAAAGCTGCTCTTACCGTTCCCAGTGATGAAAGACACAAAGCTATTCTATCACTTGGCAAAGACTTTTATCCTCTGGAACTTGCTAACCTGGAAATCTTTGCCAAAACATTTTTCAATGCCACTGATGCATTTAAAACCAGTGAAATTTAATTAAGCTGCCCCAGCTTCTACACAATAGCAGATCTTTTTTCCTAGTGCTAAGGATCAAATCCAGGGACTTACGCATCCTAGGCAAGTTCTTCTATCACTTAGCTACACTCCCAGCCATTATGACAGATTTCCATGCTGACAAGAAGCCATGCCTGTGGAGCAGTAAAAGCTCAGTTTCAAGAGGTTGTAGAACTGGGGCCAGGTTTTTGGCTCTCCCCCACCCCTACCCCCCTCCATCTCTCATATACATTCTAATTTATTCATACATATATACATATACATATACATATATATTCATGTTGTCTTCCTAGGAGAAACTGGGTCTGAGGTATGCAGATGCCATTTCTCTTAATGCAATGTAGAGTCTTTGTTACACACAATTGGATTGGGGCTGTGTTCTCACTGACCAGAGAAGATGACACTAAAGTATCCCAAACAAAGAGGGAGAAATTCAATCATACACATGCAATACATAGCATTTGTTTTAGGTAAAGAAACATATTTAAAATAATACTTTGAAACACAGCAGGAACTAAGATTAATAATAAACTTGGAAGTATAATACAAAGCAAAGAACCTTTCTAGAAGACTTAGAGAAAGTTTATGGTGTTCTTAACATTATGGTTTATTTCAATAACAACTTTCAAAACCTTACATGATACAAAAAGTACTAACATCTTAACTGTAACCAGATTTCATATTAGCCTAAGCAAGAAAATCTGTTTGAAATACCCTTAAGAATGCTGTGATTTCTTAAAAGAGCAATTGCAATTTTTCCTAAATATCAAAAGGGCAAGAAATGAGAAACAGCCTTGTGCCTTCACAAACTCTGTTTAGAGGCAGCTGGAGTGAGGGATCTGCACCTGACACTGAAGAAAGGATTAAAGCTGCTCCCTCAGTCAAGGCTACTAAGAAAGCCATAGACACAGCAGTGAGCTAGGAACATGTGAAAAGAATAAGGAAAAAATACAAACATGCACGCCATGAACTTGTGAAGCACTCCATGAGCTTTTCCTGTGAGACAGGAATTACAGCAGATGATACATCAAAAACTGATCTGGCTTCAGAGCTTCCCAAAGGACAAAGTGAACTTCTCAAAAGACAAAGAACAAAATAATTGACAACCAGGTCATTGATTCTGCAATTCCTTGCATTTGTGTCAATGTCTTATCCCCTCAACTTGTGCAGATGGAAAAGAGGATACTGAGATCTTCTGAGCCACCAGAACTGGATTATTATAAGTAGCTTTGATCAAACACTCAACTGGTTCTAAAGTATTCTTTCTTGATTTTTGTCTTATAAGGATCGTTGTTCTTAATGAGCTTGTTAATAAAAAAAAATAATAATTGGCTATTTAGGGTCCTGGTTATATAGCCCTCTCTTCTCATTAAAAAGACATAACTTCTACTATGGATGTTGTTGTGTACAACATGCATGGACTCTAAGAAGAAAGACAATATTCAACTATTTTTAAAGAAGGAAAGGAGAAACATCATAAGAAAGAAGTCAGGAATTGTATACAAATGAAGATCCAATCACCTGATCCCTGAAGAATGAAATTACTGGTTACCTAAGCATGCTACAAAAAAACGAGATTGACTTGGGTACCCTTAGGTCAGTGTACCTGGGAAATAAAGGCTGGCAAGAGTAACAGCAAAAACTCTAGCCTACTCATTCCAAGTAAATTTCAAAGCTGGGAAGTTACTCTGAATGAGCAATCCTTACCACCATATGACACATGCTCTCAGAGCATACTCTCTGGCTAAGGTCATTAAGCAATAGAGAAAAACAGCAATGTTTCTGCAATCCTTCCTGAAATCAGCCTAGCCTTCAAGATATCTGAGCTATGCTTGCCAGGTCTTACCATAGGTAGTCTGCTCAACATCCTCCTTTGGTAATCTTTTGGCATTCCTTCTCATATTTCATGGTGATTGGGCCAGAAATGTCCTGATAACAATGCTTATTGTCTAATCAGCCTAGCCAGGTCCATGTTGCTCACTCTTCTCTATTTCCAAGTATATACAAAACTCAATCTGGCTGGAAACTTACCTTCCCTTTTTAAAACCATTTAGAAGCCTACATAATGCAATACTCAACTTGCAAATATTTCTTGCCCTTTTGTTTCTTGGAGTATGGCCAGGTACACCCATTGGGCACAGCTCTTGATCCATGTGCTTGCAACTTGAAGTTTTCTATAATTATGGAACCTATGCTTATGTGCCATTCAGAAAAAGTAAGACTGCCTTTATCTTTTTAAGGCTTGGGAACAAAATACCTCCTGAAAATAATAATGACAAATACATTTTTAAATTATAGCCTGAACTAAAGCAAAACTGAGGGCAAAATAAAGTAACTTTTTGTTTGTTTTGTTTTGTTTTGAAATGAGGATTTTAAGACTTGCTTAATTCTGGCTGGAGGTGTAGATCAGTGGTATAACACTTAGTTAGCATGTGTAAGCTTTAGGTAAGAGGAAGGTAGGCATGGAGGGAGGAATGGAAGAAAGAAAAGAAAAAGGAAGGGAGGAGAACTCTGCTCATATCAACCCAAGGGTAGAAGGGGACACACTGCAGCTAAGTGCCAATAGTAATGCAAAGCCTATTACAAACGTGGCAATAGCAACCACTTCACACAAACCACTGGGTGGCACTTCCCCTCTCTGATAACCACTCTACCAGAGGCCGCCCTTCCTAAAACTGCCACAGACTTCGGGAATATTACCAACCATTCTGTGAGCTTCTTACTCTGTTGCAGAGCAACTTTAATAAATAAACAAATAAATAAATAAATAAATAAATAAATAAATAACTGCCGTAATAAAATGTCAAACAGACTCACCTTTGTCAGGAGTATGAAGTGACAATTCCTTAACACCATCAACCAGCACACTGGTGTTGCCATGTCTATCTTCTGAGTCACTGTCATCAAACTGAGCCTCTATAATGACATCAGGACTATTACAGCCTTTCGGGGACTGCTGTAAGAGGTGTTGCCCACAGTACTCCTCAGAGATATCTGCTTCATAAGTAGCTTCTGTTTCTTTGTCATTGCTCTCTGGTTTGGCTGCCTGAAGAAAGGAAATATAAGAATTCTTCTAAATCACTGCAGACGGCTGGCAGCATTAAATATTCACAACATGTAATTGGAAAAAAAATAGACTTTTTTTCTCCCAATACACAGTCTACCCTAGGTAGATAAACA
This sequence comes from Cricetulus griseus, assembly GCF_003668045.3. Lineage (NCBI taxonomy): Eukaryota > Metazoa > Chordata > Mammalia > Rodentia > Cricetidae > Cricetulus > Cricetulus griseus. Next base: position 438,484,457 of record NC_048595.1, on the reverse strand, counting down.
AGCTGGTCATGCTAGGCTGGTACTCAAGTCTTTAAGATGCCACCTTCTCAGGATTCTGATCTACATTTTCACCACTCTCCCAAAAACCTAGAATACTAGAAAGTTCCATGCTGCTTTGTAAAATTTTATCACATAGAAGCAATCAGCATGTTAGGAAAAAATAAAAGAATTCACCCAGGTATGTCACAGTGTTTCCCATGGATCCCACTAAGAATGACTTCCAGATAAGATGGTGGACTCCAAGTTGCTTCTGTGTGACCAAAGAGAAAAAGTCAGAATAAGAGCAGATAGACTCTGTTCCAAAGAGAGGAGAGAAAGAACTTCAGAAATTCAAAAACGTACTTGTAGGACACTGGGAGGTAGGCTGGGATGGGGGTGGGGGGAGGACAGAAGCATCATCCAAAAGCAAACGTTCTCTTCTCTGGAGGGCTACAGAGAGTTGAGCCCAGAGAGTCGGCTGTTCAATAGAAGATCCCAAATAAAACTCAAAGAGGTACTCATACCAGCAGATACATAAACCGCAATGCAAAAACACAAGAAACACGAAAGAACAAGGTAACACGGCTTCTCCACAAGATTATAACCCCCTAGGCACTGAAATCAGAGATACTGAAATGGGTAAAACACAGGATGACAGTTTCAAAAGTTTGCTAGTGAAAACAACCAACCAGTGACCTCAAAGATGATACAGATAAATTCAAATGAAGATCTAGAATGGGAGTCAGCAACCTTAAGGAAAACTTGTTGAGATCATCAACAATATGGATGAGAAAGTCAGCAAGGAAAAGTGAGAGATTTTGAAAATAGACAATAACCAACAACAAAAACAAATAGAAATGCTGGAAATTAACAACTCAATGACTCAAATAAAAATACAATAGATACCATCACCTACAGACTCAACCTAGAAGGAAAGAAAATACTGGGGATAAAGAGAAAAATTGGTGGCATTCTACATTCAAACATCAATAAAGAAAAAACAAATACGGCCACAACATCCAAGAACTCTGGGATATACTCTGAAGACCAAACCTAGGACCTCACAGGAAAGGAGGAGGAACTGAGATAAAGCCAACTGCTATCCCAAGAATATAAGTTGCTGTAAAAAAGACAAAATTAGATCTAAGAGTTTATAAAATGTTCTCATAAAGATAGAAAGCCTTGGGGCTGGAGAGACAACTTGGCAGTTTAGAGCATATGTTCCTCTCACAGAGGGCCAGAGTTTGGTTCCCAGCACCACATGAGGCTGAAACGTGACAGCCACATGACAATATTCTTTCCCATCTATCTGAGTATGGTGAAACAAACAAGCCATGTGTGGTTGAGTTGCTGAACAAAGCCTTGTGACCTTATATGTAAATTGGCCCATCCACATCAGCAAAAAGTAGCACCAGACTCTGTGGGTCCCAATGTTACTACAACACTGCACCCTTCTTAGGACTCTATTTCTGAATGGGGGGGAGAGGCCTTATGTACATTAAACATACAATAAAACTAAAGTAGCCATGTATATGTACATATCAATAAAAAACAAAAACAAATTCAATTACTATTTATACTTTATGCCTATCACTCTTGTAAACAAATGATGGAAACCCACACACAAACACTCCCACCTCCCTACACCTCCCCCCCATGAGCACGGTGACACCCTGGTGAGCACTGTCACAAAGAAAAGTCTCCCCCCTAGCCAGGCGGTGGTGGCACACGCCTTTAATCCCAGCACTCGGGAGGCAGAGACAGGAGGATCACTGTGTGTTCGAGACCAACCTGGTCTACAAGAGCTAGATCCAGGACAGCCTCCAAAGCCACAGAGAAACCCTGTCTCGGGAAAAAAAAAAAATGTGCACAGAAAAGTCTCCCCCTGATGAGCACTGTAACAAAGAAAAGTCCCCTGGTAAGCAGTGTGACAAAGGAAAGTCCACCCTTGGTGAGCACTGTCACAAAGCCTTTATCTTAACTGGGATAACAGACTAAGTACCACTATGCATTCAAGAACTCATTCTTGAGTATCTTAAGGGCCATACACTATTTTAGGAGCCTTGAATACAGCAGGGAGCACAACAGTTAACTAGGAATAAGTGCAATCAAAACTGTGGAAGGAAAAAATGAAGAGCTGTGAAGATATTAAGGGTACTGGCAACACTGCATTGTTTTGAAGATGCTTCAATAGAAGTAACATGTGAACAGAGAGCTGAAAAGAGTGCTGAGCAAGCCCTCCTTGTGTTTATATTTGATCATCTGAAGAGTAATGAATTTAACCTGGAGATATCAAAATATACATCTATCTACTTTCAGCAAATAAGAATAATGGTCTCATGAAGTCACATAAAGACCACGCTTAATGAAAGATTCATCTTACACAGGGCACAAAAGTTAATAAATTCTTCCTACAATATTCTAATGCTATGATTTTCAACTGTTGTAACTATCCCCAGATGATTAATACTATAATGTTCATTTAGCAAACCAGAGTGAAATATTATAAGGAAATTCACAGTCATAATAACAACTCTAAACAGATATCTAAAATTTTGGAAAAATGGCTTTATGAAATTATAGCAAGAGAAAAACTTGTATACAATGGTTAGTTTTTCTGAGCACAATTAAGCCTTTTAACAATTAAAAAAAAGTTAAAACTTGGGAGTTCTCACTAGGTATGGCAAATTACACCTATACACCCAGCACTCCAGAGATTTGAGGGAGGGCAATTGAATTTGAGGCCACTAGAAAATGAATTTTAGCCGGGCGTTGGTGGCGCACGCCTTTAATCCCAGCACTGGGAGGCAGAGGCAGGCAGATCTCTGTGACTTCGAGACCAGCCTAGTCTACAAGAGCTAGTTCCAGGACAGCCTCCAAAGCCACAGAGAAACCCTGTCTGGAAAAACCAAAAAGAATTTTAAGCCAGCCTGTACTATCTATCCAAAAGAACAGTGACTTAAAAAAGATTCCCTCAGGTTCTTTTCTGAAAGAGCAAAAGTAAGTGAAGCTACATTAAAAATGACATTCAATTTTTAAAAAGCTCTCCCCTCTCTTCTTACACATAGATCCTATATGTCCATATTATAAACAACATTATAAACAACTCCTATATGTCCACACATTAAATAAATACCTGTCCCAAAGTAGATCATTCAAAAAAACTTTAGTGTGATAGCACCTACCTGTAACCCCAGTACTTGGGAGGCTGATACAAAAAAATCAGGAGTTTTAGGCTGGTCTGGGTTACATGAGACTAGAGGGAAAGAAGAATGAGAGAAAGGGGAGACAGTGCAGAGAGGGAAGGAAAACAGAGAACTGGGAGGGGGAATCGAGGGGAGGAAAGAAGGGAAGAAGAGAGTGGGGAAGAGAAAGGGAGACAAGAAAGCTATAAAACAAGAAGACTTTGACATCACTCAAACCAGCAAACCCATTCAACTAACTTAAACATCAAAATTCAATAATATTTAGGAACATCTGTCTATAAACAGATGTTTATGACAGTATAATGAGCATAACAGTAAGTTTGTCAGAGCATCCCAATCAAGCAGGTAGAGCATATGTACAGCCTAAGTCTCAGTCAGAGTGACTACAACCAGACATTGCTCTATTGGTCTTTTTGTTTTGTTTTGTTTGTTATTTTATTTTGTTTTGTTTTTCGAGACAGGGTTTCTCTGTGTGGCTTTGGAGCCTATCCCAGCAGTTACTCTGGAGACCAGGCTGGCCTCGAACTCACAGAGATCCGCCTGCCTCTGCCTCCTGAGTGCTGGGATTAAAGGCGAGCACCACCAACGTCCCGCTTGCTCTATTGTTTTACCACAGAGGAAGCACAATTGGAGAAAAACAAAATAACTGACATGGTAGCATGTGACTAACAGGTCACACTAAAACATAACCTCAATCTCCTTCTCCCTCCCTCCTTTGTTCCTTCTCCCTGATTTGTTTTGTTGTTGTTGTTATTGTTTAGTTTGGTTTTTGTTTGGTGGGGGAAGGTGTTTGGGGATTATTTGCTCGCTTATTTTTAAAAGAAAATATGGAACCATAGACACTTGCCACTGTACCAGTTTTCTAAAAAGACAGTAGGTGAAGTGCCTTTAGTTTCTACTATGTGTTTATTTCCACTGGTTTTACAGATAAGTTGGTCCCCATAGACTACTGAGAAAATATTATACAAGAAACCAGAATTCTGACTTTTCACAAAATGAAGACTGACCCATCCCATACCTTTTCTGCATGTAAGCATATAAAAGGGTTCTGAAATCAGCATGACTCTGCCCAAACATTGACTATGAACTGCACTTCGCTGTCGTAATAGTGGCACACATGTTATGGGAGTAACCAACCACCTTTTGGTTGGATTTAAAGCTCACTCCATGAGACAGAACACATAACAAACACTATTAATGAGGCCAAAAATCTAGATAGGCCATGGGCTCTAGGGGAAAACCTACTACTATTATTCTGCTAAATGAACATAATAATAAAATGACTCCTTATGACATATTGCTATATTCATAAATCAGTGTATAACTCAACCCATATCAGAGAAGCTTGCTCTTGCCATAGATGGTAGTTAACAGAGTGAAAGACTTTGGAGGGATCAGCCCTCCCTAAAAGGGGTGTCTTTAACATACTCCTACCCTCAAGGCTCAGGGATCTATGCAGGATAGGAGGTAGAAAGACAAGAAGAGCTAGAGGTGATAGATGACTTCAAGGAAACAGCACTTTCCAGATGCAACAAAGCTGATGCACATATGAACTCACAGAGACTGTGACAGAATGCACGTTACCTGCATTACAAGGCAGACAAATTCTCAGCAAGAACAGGGGCAAATGGGCACAAAGTCCCACCCCTGGTCAAGAAGCTATTTAGAACTGATAGTTTCTGGAATGGGGAAAGTAAGTTTTCTTCAATGGAATGACACTAAGTATACATAAACCATACTCCAGTGCAGGTCTCATGCTCAGAAGTAGTTGGCCAACACAAACTGGGCCTGCATGTTTGTTTGTTTGTTCATTTGTTTGTTGGGGGTGCCTTTTGTTTGGTTTTGGTTTGGTCTTAAGGTGTGTGTCTGTGTGTGTCTGTCTGTGTGTGTGTGTGTGTGTGTGTGTGTGTGTGTGTGTGTGTGTGTATGTATGTATGTATGTATGTATGTATGTATGTATGTTTCAGAGAGAAAGAACAGGAAGTAAAGTGGGTGGAGAGAGGGAATAGAATAAAGGAGGAGTTGAGGAAGGGGAAAAATATATGAAAACAAATTTTAGAAGAAGTGTGCTCTGGCTCATACATAAAAGATCAAGAACTCACCAATGGAAAGAGGAAATTAGTGGAAAGCAATAACTAGAATACAATAAAATTAGCTATACAGTACATATTTTATTTTATTTATAGTTCTGGGAATTGACCCTAGACACATACTAGGCAAACATTCTATTACTTCAGCCCAATATTGCTTGCTATACAGCACATTAAAAAAACAACCCAGTTAAAAATGTTTTAGATCGCTATACTTAAGAATGAATATTTGAGCCAGGCGTTGGTGGCACACGCCTTTGATCCCAGCATTCAGGAGCAGAGGCAGGCAGATCTCTGTGAGTTTGAGACCAGCCTGGTCTACAAGATCTAGTTCCAGGACAGCCTCCAAAGCCACAGAGAAACCTTTTCTCGAAAACCAAAAAAAAAAAAAAAAAAAAAAGAAAAGAATATTTGAGGCTGGGGAGATAGTTTAATCAGTTATGTGCCTGCTACACAAAAAGCTAGATGTGGTAGCACATACTTGTAACCCCAGGACTGACAGTGGGAAAGGGAAGAATGACAACAAGTAGATCCCTGCAGCATACTGGCCACCAGTCTAACTGAATCAATGAGACTGGGCTCAGAGAGATGAAGAGCAACCATGGAAAGACATTGACGTCAACCTAAAGCTCACAACACACACCTGTGCACACATTAGACCAATAAGTACATACACATCAGACCATACACAAATACGGGGGGGGGGGGGATTTTACTATTAAGTATTGCATTCATTTTTAAACTACAGAAGCAAAAAAAATGGTATAACAGGATTTCATGAATGAATTAAGTCACTGAAAATTGGGCAACTAGAATATAAGTATGTATTTAAGTTTTTATTCTAGTTATTAATCTAGGGCACATATGAATGAAACAAGGGCCAGTGAGATGACACAGAGGAAACAAGTCTTAGATCCCACTGTGGAAGGACAGAACCAGGTCTCCAAAGCTGTCCTCTCTCCTCCACATGCATACTGTAGTGTCAGTGAGCCTGTACTTACAAACACACACATACACACACACACACACACGCACGCACGCACGCACGCACGCACGCACGCACGCGCGCGCACACACACACACACACACACACACACACACACACACACACGCGCGCGCACAACAAAAGCCAATTAGAAAAGAATAGAATAATAGGAATGGTGGGGGACAGATCACCATGAGCTCTCCAGACACAAAAATGTGTGCATTCTTGAATCCTTCCATACTGCATAGTGGTTAGAGATGCAGGGCTTCTTGGAGATGTAGCTATTCAGATTAGACTAGGACATGGATAAGATAAACCTTGAACATCTTGTCTTATTGGAACAACATGAAAACTACTAAAGGATATGAGTGTCTTGTCTAAAGGACTCAGGAACTATCATGAAAGGGTTCTCTGATGAGCCTTGGTGGACTGTAAGCATTTAACCCACCTTTCCTAGATAACCTGCAAATCAGCCGATGAAGCAAAGTTCTTCACTGAAGAACTGTTTCAGTTAAATTCAGAAGCAATAAAAGAATCACTATTTTGTTACTTCCACTTGGATTCAGGAAATGATCATCGCTAAACCAAGAAGACTAGCTGGTTGGGAAAGCGATTTAAAGTAGAAAGGCCCAATTAGCAACCACCAATTACTATGAAAAGCCTAAGAAGGAAAAACCACAAGTTCTTCTCTACTCCTTACAAGACTAAGTGTACACTACCACTTATTAAACATTCCCCCAAAACGGAATGTGACTCTGATCTGATAAAAGAAGCAGAAGGAATAGTAACATTTTAAAGAATAGCACCATGTTGCTGCACATGTACAGGTGCACACGCCTATGTGCACAAATACAAAAAACTCATGCAAAAAATAAGGTAGAAAACGATCAAAGAAGATACCCAGCATTAGTGTGTGCATAGGCATGCATGCTTACTCACACACATACAGATGCACACACACATTCACAAACACAAACATACATTTACCCTGCACACATACAGAAACTAAATTTATACCTTTATTCTTATTTTTAAAATGAGCACAGAAATGCTCGTACCTAGAATATATAAAGACTTACATATCCATGAAAGGCAGAAGATCTACTAGAAAAGCAGGGAACAGCTTAGGGGAACTTGACAAAAACAAAAATGCCCACATGTAAATAAATATGAAAAGGCACCCAGCCCCATCAGATATCAGAAAAACACAAGTTAAACCCTCAAGGATATATCTATACAGAACTATAGCTTGGGGGGGGGGAGACTAAAACTCCTAAAAATATCAATATTCACAGGATGCACAGCAATATTCTGGGGGCAGGAATGAAAACTGGCCCAGCCCTTTCTTAGATTAAGACTGTGAGATAAAGAAAAAATATCTCCACCTGACTCCCAAGCCCTAGTCCACTGCACTGCTTCACCTACCTTGGGATAAATATATGAAAGAAAGAAGTCCAAGCTGAGACAGAACAGATATGCAAAAGAAATAAGCTAGGGGAAACATAAACTGTGCTTTAGGAATAGAGAGTAAGAGTGAGAGAGGAAGCAGATGCTGGTGAGAACCAAACGTGGTTCCTTTTACCGAGTCCGTTCTGTAGGGTCTGTAATGAGGGGAGAACTGAGTCTACTCTGTAAGGGCTAAAGCAGGCAGAGCTGCACATGCCCCAGAGCCAACTGAAGCTAACTCTGAAAATTCCACTCTTTGAATCTTGGTCTGCCATCTTTAAAATGGGAGCAAAACTATTCAATTATTATAAAGTTGTGAGAATTGAGATAGTTCTGAGGTGCCATGAACTAGAAAGACTTGAGCAAGTGAATGTTTTCATAACAATAGTAATAATAAACTCAACAAGGAACTTAAATTCCTAAAGAAAACCTGAAGCAAGAAGGGGAAGCAAGGGTCAAAATTACTGCCATTCATAATGCATTCAGGTAACAGAAACTGAAATCTAGTAAAGGAAGCCATGTTTTGTCATAAGGCTTGGAAAGCCCAAGATGTGAAGGAGCATCCAGGAGCAGCTGGACATGGAGCTCTACAGACTAGAGCACTGGGATCCAGACTTGTAATCCTCTACCACAGTCTGGCAGTTAGCAGGGGCACACCAGCAAGTGTCAGCTGAAAAGAGAAGCAGAAAATAGCACTGTGGCAAGACTCAAATAAAGGATCCAATAAGAGAAGTGGAGAGAGTATACATATAATTGTGAATATAGAAACCATAGTCATCTCACACACTGACACATCTTCCCTGGGCTTTTACACACATTAGCTGATCCAATTCACACAATGGTCTTGGGTGGTACAGGGAACAGCAATCATGGCCATGACATCTCACTGAAGAGGAAAGGTTCAGATATGTCAACCCCATAACTACTAAGTGTCAAGGGCTGTAACACAAACTCAGGGTTAGGATTCTAAATCCAGCCAGAATGTTTGGTTCCATACTTCCTAGAGACATCTCCTTCCTGAGTTAAAGACAAACAGATTTACAATGACTTCATACACCTGGCTTCTGCTACTCACACCTACTATGTGAATCATCTCTCCACCTTGTTTGTATGCAAAGAATCAAAATTCAAGACCCAATTCTTTGGTAAATGCTCCTCTGCTAACCTTCCTCTCTGTGAAGTATCCTTTAGCCTTCCTCTGGCACTGGCTAGTCTCTGTTATTCCTTCACTGTAAGCTTCCTTGATCAGGCTACATCCCAGGTATTTGCACAATGCACTCTTCCACAAGATAGCAAATCAAGTCATATTCATTATTGTATCTCACAGAGCTTCCCACAATGGTTGCACATAAAACATGCTCAGTAAATATTTGACTCTTCTGAGTAGTGTAAGCTTGAATTCACGGGCATTGGTGGCGCACGCCTTTAATCCCAGCACTCGGGAGGCAGAGGCAGGCAGATCTCTGTGAGTTCAAGACCAGCCTGGTCTACAAGAGCTAGTTCCAGTACAGCCTCCAAAGCCACAGAGAAACCCTATCTTGAAAAAAAAACCAAAAAAAAAATTATCAAAAAGGAGTACAAATTGAAAGTGCTACCATATAGTAAGAGACACAAAGTTAAAATGCTTGTTCCCATTATACTACGTCACCCTGCAAAGTCCTCAATGACATGACACATCAGGAAAATAATCAACAGATACTTTATCAAAAAAATAACACTATAAGGCAAATATTTATAAATGTAAGGGAATGAAATTGGAAGACATTAATATAAACACATTATTTTCTAAAATAAATGTAGGCCTTCATGCTTAAATTATAACTCCAGTTTCCAATAGAGTTTCAAATATAAATAGGAAATTCACTGTTTCCCAATTTGAAAACAAGTCTTAGAAGAGAAACTCACAAATGCCCAAAGAAGAGAAAGCCTACATCAGGAGCAGCTTATAAAACATTTCCTGTCCTTTCCAGAGTTGTAGAATACCTTTCTATCACTCAAAAATGGGAGGAATTATCTCCACTGAGAAAGTAAATTATATCAACTGCAAATAGCAAGTGAAACTCACCAGAATTAAGAGGAGGAACTGGTCACTTCAAAACTGATGTATGTTAGGTTTTTCTTCCCTTCCTTTTAAAATTAATATGCTGTATTTCAAGACTGAGGAGCAAACAGAAAAATTCCCTGTAACCAAAAAATTCAAATGGATTCCTAAGTAAAGATACCAGGTAACATTTCCATTATGCTGGCTTACCCAAACTCCACACAAAACATTTAATAGCTCTGTTTATTGATACAGAAAAACCCTTCTATGGATACAAGGGCCATCTTTTGAAAAGTGTTACTTTTAAAATTTTATAAAAAGAGCAAGTCTATTTCATGAAAATTCAATTCCAGGGGGTGGGAGGGAGGAAGAGGCAGAGACTATAACATTCCCCTTGAGCAGAGGGTTATTACCAATTGGCATAATAGCTTTTTTAAAGGACTCACACATGTCTATCCATCCATGTGCAGTAACCAGAGCTGCTAGGACAGTGTCAGCTGAAGGCTCTGTACCCAGGAGACAATCTGCTCTCAAACTGCACCTGAGCCTCCGCTTGGCTCTAATGCATGTCAACAAGTTCAGCTAGGAGCTGCTCTTCCTTTCTTTGCTACTCTGGACTAAAGTGTGTGGTGATATAGTATTTATGATCTAATAAAGCCACTGAGGATCAAAACACAAAACAGCCAAGTCAATAGATCTTACCTCTACCAAGCTGAAATGTCAATCCTGTCCCCACCAAATCCTCAGAGGCAAAAGCTCTGGGAATTCTTGTCTCCTGATCCTTATATTACTTTCTCCACCCAGCCATATCCTCCTGTCTCCAGCTCCCTAGTGTTGGGATTAAAGGTGTGTAATCCCAGGTGCTGAGATCAAAGGTGTGACCTGTTACTCTTCACTATTGTGTAGGCCAGGATGGCCCTGAACTCAGAGACATCTATCTGTGTGTCTCCTGAGCCCTGGGATTAAAGTTGTGTGGCACCACTGCCTAGCCTCTACAAATAACTAGTGTGTCTGGCTTTGCTTTCTGATACTTCAGGCAAACTTTATTAAATCATAAATAATGTATCACCGCAGTAGTGACAGTGCTCGGTTGCCACACATGTTTTAACAAACTTCCAAATCTCTTAATGGCATATTTGGGATGAAACATGATTCAGGAAATACCTTGAAGCCAGGCAAAGCAATTGATATTTCCACAGGGAGTTCTAGAGAAGACTTGGCAACAAGTCTCTTTCACTATAAAATACAACTATGGACACTATCATCTTAAAAAAAATATTTATGGACATTCCTGAAGACATGGTATAAGATGGATCATCACAAGAACCTTTTATCTAGTTATCAGAAACATAACCAACTTATCTCCATTCTTCTCCTGTTCAGGCCTCAAACTCTGTTATCATTAATTAATCACTCAGTTGTTTGACTTTCCCTACCCATACATACCTCTCAACCTATCCTAAAACCTGTCAGTTCTTAAGTTCAATGTTGCCAATCTAAGTCTCTATCATCTCTCTAGAACATGGGCAACAGACTCAAAAAGGTCTTCCTGCCCATTTTCATCTACTCGCAACTCAGGGGTCAGAATAAGCTAGTAAACGCAAGTCACACTGCATCAATTCCCCTCCATAACCCTTCTAAGCCTTCACACTTCGATCAGAGACAAAGGCCTAACAATGATGCAGAGGCCCTGCCAGATATATTACCCTCACTCCGCCCCACTCAGCCTTTCAACCTCATCCAGTAACTCTCCCTCTCAGCCTCTTTGCTATTCCTTGACATACCAGGTATACAGCAAATGCTCCCCAAGATCTCCATAAGGAGTCCCTCACTTCCTGTAGTTGTTACTACTCAGTTACCTTCTGGAGCCATGTTATGAAGAATTTCCACTCTCATTCCCAAATTTATATCCCTCATATTTTTCTGCCTCTTTAGCACTTACCACTTATTGAGCATGCCACAAAGACTGTCTTATTTAATGTCATTATATCCTCCCCAATGGAATGAAAGCTCTATGAAGGCAGAGAATTTTCCCTTATTTGCTCATTGTTATATACCCAACATGTATAACACCAACCACACAGTAGATACTCAATACATATTTGTTGAATAAATAAATCTTGATGTCATAAAATTCAAATTATATTTATCTGATGAATTTAATAAGAATTTCCCCAGTCCAGACCCCCAAAAAGATTAGACCATTGTACAATAAACAATACATAATCATTGCTACAATTTTTGACATTAACTTTCAACTCCAAAAAACCTTTTACCCACTTCTGTCAGGCCAATGTAATGCCACAATTACTGCACATCCTACTTGCAGTGGCTCTGTCCTAGCAGGCCAGCCTGCAGAGCATTAAACCAAAGTGTGAAAGACCTTGGAGAGAGACCTTTAACTCTACAAAAAAGGACCTGCAACAGGATAGATGACTTAGAAGCTCACTGCCTATTTTAAATACCTGTGTTACCAAAAGGTTGTTTGAAACTTTCTGTAACTTACAAGTGTGATACCTACATATGTTGTAAGGTGAGGTCTTACTCAACAAGATATCCCTATCTTATAACTGAAGAACTAAGACCTTAAATGCTTTAAACAATATAAAACTGCAAGTCAGTAGAAGATTCAGATACCTGCCTAGGCACTATCTCTGTCATCCTTTATATTACACTAGGACTATCGCTCTTTATTCCAGAGCATCTCTAAAAGCTTTATCACACTCAGAAAAATCCCTGTACCCTCTTAGCTGCCTGGCTTGTGACAGTAGGGTTTTGTGTAGCTTCTTTCAGTCTTAAGGGTCTTAGCACAATAGGGAGAAATAATGAGAGCTCTTTGTAATATTTCCTGGACAATTCTATGTGACATACAAAAAAGCTTTTACTGCCATATATTACAAAATAGGATTTATTATGACATATTGATATATGTATATAAAACACTTTAATCACATTCACCCTTTATTAACCACTCTTGCCCCCCAACCCTTACATTGGTCCCCTTATTCCTCCCAAATAGCTCTGCCTTGGTGTGTGTGGAGGGGGGGGTGTATGTCTAGATTATGAATATGAGAGAAATCATTTAGTCTTTCCATGTCTAGTTTATTTCCAATAATGCAACAATCTCCAATTCCCTTTCATTATGTACACATAGTTAACACCAAGCCATGGATAGTGACACACACCGTTAATACCAGTACTCAGAAGGTAGAGGCAGGCAGATCTTTGTAATTCAAGGTCACCCTGGTCTACATTGAGAATTCCATGTCAGCCAGGGCACACAGAGAGACCTTGTCTCAAAAAAATATATATATATATACACATGCCACATCCATACAAGGTTTCTCAGGAGAAATAAAGACAGACAGATGACAAATAGACAGAAAGCTGAGGTCAGGGCTCTGAGCTGGAGAAAAATGCAGCCCCGTCCCCACCCAATGAAGATCACCATGTTTATTAAATAGAATTGAACAGAGGCAGGAATTATTGCATACACCTTGTCTTAGTTACCTTTTTATTGCTGTGATAAAACACCATGACCAAGGCAACTTATAAAAGAAAGCTTTTAATTTTGGACTCATGATTACAATGGGTTAAAATCTGTATTAAGCCAGGGTTCTCTAGAGGAACAAAACTGATAGAAACAACGTGTGTGTGTGTGTGTGTGTGTGTGTGTGTGTGTGTGTGTGTGTGTGTGTGTGTGTGTGTGTGTGTGTGTGTGTGTGTGTGTCAGAATGGCGTACAGGCTGTGGTCCAGCTAGTATAATAATGACTGTTTACCAACAGAAGGACCAGTTGTTCAGTACACAAGGATGGATGTCTCAGCTGGTCTTCAGTATACACTGGAATCCCAAAGAAACAGGCTCTAATGTCAGTGAAGGAATTGACTTGCCAGCAAGAGGGAGGGCAAGCAGGAAATGGAAGACAACTTCCTTCTTCCATGTTCTTTTATTTTTTTGTTTGTTTGTTTGTTTGTTTGTTTGTTTTTCAAGACAGGATTTCTCTGTGGCTTTGGAGGCTGTCCTGGAACTAGCTCTTGTAGACCAGGCTGGTCTCAAACTCACAGAGATCTGCCTGCCTCTGCCTCCCGAGTGCTGGGATTAAAAGCATGCGCCACCACCGCCCAACTTCCATGTTCTTTAATACCAGCAGAAAGTGTGGCCAAAATTAAAGGTAGATCTTGCCACATCAAAGATCTGGATTAAATGTGAATCTTCCCACTTCAAATGATTTAATTAAGAAAAAAAAAAAAAAAACCCTTCACAGATGTACTCAGCCTAGCTGCTTGGGTTTTAGTTAATTCCAGATGTTGTCAAGTTGACAAGAATAGCCAGCACAGAGTCCATGGCCATCATGGTGAGGAGTACGGTGGCAGGTAAGCAGGTAGCCAGGCACTGGAAAGTAGCTGAGAGCTCATATCTCAAGCCACAAACATGAGGCAGAGAGAGCTAACTGGGTATGGTGAGTGTTTCTGAAACCTCAAAGCCTATCCCCAGTGATACACCTCCTCCTCCAATAAGTCTACACATCCTAATCCTTTCCAAACAATTTCACCAACTGGGGACCAAACATTCAAATATGCAAGCCTATGAAAGCCATTCTCATTCAAACCACCACACAGCTGAACAAGGAAGTGGGGTTATTTTCATACAAACAAGAAATCTGGATTTATGGGATACAGCTGGATCAATAAGACAGGTTTAGCTAATGAACAATGAACGTAGAAGCAGTCTCTATAAGGGAGCAGGCTGTAAACATCTGAGGGGAGAAAGCTATGGTGGACATTTCCTGCATTTATCAACACTACATTCAGTTCACTGAGGAAGGCCTTGCCATTTCCCTCTGAGCCTTACCCCAGAGAAAGGCAGGCTTTGCCATTCTTCCATGGATCTGGAGCTCTGGGGTCCATGACATGGTCAGACCCATGTCAACAGCACACATTCACTCAGAAATTCACTCACTCAGTGCTTTCTCCATACTCTACAAATAGCATATTTCCTTTAGTCTTCATCTCTTAATGGACACCAAGGCTGATTACACAGCTTGGCTATGATGGCTGATGCTACAATAACCGTGGATGTACTAGTATCTCTACAGGTAGCTGACCCAGATGCCTTTAAGTATATACTCAGAAGTGCTATAGTTTGCATCACACCACAGTTCTCTTTAGTTTTTTCAGAAACATCCTTAACTGGCTTCTATAGTAACTGGACTAATTTGAAATTCTTTTACCCCTGAATCCTCTCTTGTTGTTTCATTATCTGATACTGGCCATAAGCATTTTCAATAACACAACATGGAATTCCAACATAATTCTGACTTCCATTTATCAGATAAATGAGGAATTTTTATTCATTTATTGGCCATTATCTTCCTCTTTGGGGAACTGTCTATTATAGTCACTTGTTGATTTACTGAATGGATTATTTGTTCTTTAAAAAAATTCTTTATGCAGTCTGGACATTATTCCTCTTTCAAATAAACACTTGGCAAAAAGACCTCTCACATCATATAGGCTGTTTCTTTACTGTGGTAATTGTCCCCTCTGCTATGCACAAGCTCCAAAGTTTTATTGATTATTGTGTGTGTGTTCGGTGTGTGTGCATGTGTCAGTGTATGTACATTCATATATGTAGGGTTCAGAAGCCAAATCTGGAGTTGGTTCTTTAAAAATATAGAATTCTTCAAGAATTGTGTGTCATCCTTATGCTAGGGTCGTGCTAATCTCTGGATTGTTTCAATTTTAGAATGTAAGAGATGCCAAAGTGGGTACACACAGGTTTTTCATTTGATGCAATTTTGTCAATTCTTGCCATTATTAAAATTTTGGAGCCTATTTAGAATATCATTGCATGTTCTTATATGTTCATTTTCCTTGTGTTACACTCTAATAGTTTCAAATTTTCAGTTCCTACATCAAAGACTTTTTTTTTGTCGTTGTTGTTGTTGTTTTTTTGAGAGATGGTTTCTCTGTGAAACAGTCCTGGCTGTCCTGGAACTCACTCTGTATACCTCAAATTCACAGAGATCCGCCTGACTCTGCCTCCTGAGCACTGGGATTAAAGGTGTGCGCCACCACTGCCCCGAGAGACTTTCAACTATTTTGAATTGCCTTTTTTTGCAGGGTGAGAGATAAGGATCTAATGTTGGTTGTCTATATGTGGATATTCTGTTTTCCTAGAATGTCTATCTAATGTATATGTATAGCATCTTTCTAAAGCATAAAGTGGTTAATTATCCTTGGTTGCTTCCCAGAACTTGAAAGACCCTGCTGTTGAAAACACCACAAACAGGGCTTGAGGAACCAAGCTCATACTGACCTGGAAACCTCCTCCCTGAGGGTTAGCTGTCCCAGTTCCAGAAGGTGCTGTGAAAGCTACCAGTGAAGTGATGGATGTTCTACCCAGCATAAAGCCTATAACCCACAACAGACAGCCCAACAAGATGTCCCCAATGGTACAACAATGGCACTAACAACTGTCTAATTAGACTTAAGCAAGACAAGAGGAAACTCATGCCTGGTCCTGTAAATCTAGCCAAGAACTCATGGCTCCATAGAGAAATCATTGACCCTAGAGAATAACTTACAACTGCCATTTCTCTAAATCAGTTCCAAATACTTATGCTTCCACTCAAAGATAAATGTAGCTCTCATTACTCATAGAAGCTTCTTTTTTGCAGCAGAGGCTACTAATGAGATACACTGGAGGTGCAAATGCAAACAGTAAGGGATTATAGGGTGCACAACCCAATTGGTACATCTAAAACACAACCCCTATCCCTAAAGCTCAGTGAACATCAGGAAAAAGGAACTGGAAAGATTTATGAGCCAGGGGCTAGAGAGATAGCTTAGCAGTTCAGAGCAGATACTGTGCTTACAGAGGACACAAATATAATTCCTAATACACATCAGGAGGCTCACAAGCTCATTTTGTTCTAGTTCGGGTTTTTGTCAAACTGACAAAACCTATGGTCATCTGAGAAGAGGAAATCACAACTGAGAAAATGCCTCCTGTAACAAAGCCTGTAGGCCATTTCTTGATTAATGATTGATGAGTTAGGGACCATTCCACTGTGGGTGTTGCTGCCCCTGGGCAGGTGGTCCTGGGGTGTATGAGAAAGTGAACTGAGCAAGCCAGTAAGCAGCACTCCTCCACAACCTCTTCATCAGTTCCTACCTCCAGGTTCCTGCCCTGACTTCCTGGATTATGCACTACAAACTTTAAGATGAAATAAACCTTTCTGTCCTCAAATCACGTTTGCTTATGGTGCTTATCACAGTAATAGAAACCCTAAGACACACCTATAACTCCAGTTCTAAGGGATTCAAAGCCCTCTTCTGGCCTCCAGAAGCACTGCACTCACATGCACACAACACACACACACACACACACACACACACACACACACACACCACACCTCTTTTTTTAAAGAGCCAGGTCTGGGTGACCTACTGCAAAATAGTATCTTCTAGACATCACAGGGATGCTATATTCATTAAATCTTAACAATATGGTTACCTGTACAAGACCTAAACAGTGACCACACCAGTCATCATGACAACATGGATAGTGGAAAACTTCACAAGGCATCACCCCTAGATGAGCTACAAGCAATCAATACCTGATGAAAGAGGAAGAATCCTTTTCTCCAGGGACAAAGCCTTTTAGAGGTTATTCAGTCTTAAGTAATCAGCTCTAAAATACATTTACATATGGGCAATATTGACTGGAATCTCAGGAGGGTGTGTGTGTGTGTGTGTGTGTGTGAGAGAGAGAGAGAGAGAGAGAGAGAGAGAGAGAGAGAGAGAGAGAGAGAGAGAGTTCATGAATTTGAGGGAGAGGTGGGAACACAGAAGGAGTCAGAAGGAGAGGTATGATAGGAATTATTTGGTATATTCATATATGAAAATCTCATTTTTTTTAAAGAATAAGAGAGTTGTATGGATGTTTTCATTCCATGGTCTGACTATATGTTTCTATATATACCATACTATTTTGGTTACTGTGGCCCTGTAAAATACATTCAAGTCAAGTTTTGTGATACTTTTAGTATAGCTCCTTTTCCTAAGAACTGTTTGGCTCTTCATGGTGTTTTGTGCTTCTGTATGAATTTTAGGATTCTTTTACTATTTCCATGAAGGATGCCATTGGAATATTAGTGTGGAATGACATTGAATCTATACACCACTTTAAGTAATATGATTACTTTAACAATATTAATTCTGCTAATCCATGAATGTGGGAGGGCTTTCCATTTTCTATTGTTTGTAATTTCTTTCCTTGGTATTTAAAACAAATTCATTTTAGAGGTCTTTGACTTCTTTGGTTAAGTTTATTCCTAGTTAGTTAGGGTTTTTGTTTTGTGGACATTGTAAGTAGAAATGTTTTCCTGATTTCTTTCTCAACATATTCATTGTTGGTATATAGAAAAGCTAATCAATTTTTATATATTGATTGTCTATCCTGCAATTCTTCTGAGAGGGCTTATCAGATCTAAGAACCTCCTTGTCAGAGTGTTTAGACTATACTGACAAATACTCCTTCCCTATTTGCATCCCTTTCATCTTTCTATTGCCTTGTTTCTCTGGCTAAGAAATCAAGCACTATAATAAATAGCAGAAGAAGAAGTGGAATTCCCTTTATTGTTCCTCATTTTAGAAGAAATGTTTTCAGGTTCTAACACTGAATATAATGTTGGCAATAAGTTTGTGATATACAGGCTTTATTATATTGAGATATGATCCTTTAATACACAGTTCCTACAAGGACTTGTCATGAAGGGTTTTAAGCTTTGTTAAAGGCTTTCTCCTGTATTTGCTGAGGTATTCATGTAATCTATTATATTCACTGATTTATATATGCTGAACCATATTTACATCCCTACAAAAAACATGATTGTGGAATAGAACCTTTTCAATGTATTGTTCCCTTATTTTGGCAAGTATTTCACTGAGAATTTTATATTTATGATCATCAGAGATACCAACCTATAGCTTTCTTCTTACTATAGCTGTGGTAATTTGAATGTAATTGGTTCTCATATACTCATAGAGGGACACTACTAGGAGGTATGGCTTTGCTGGAGTAAGTATGGCCTTCTTGGAAGAAGCAAGTCACTATGGAGGTGAGCTTTGAGGATTCATATATGCTCAAGCCATGCCCAGTGTCTCAGGCTACTTCCTGTTGCCTGCAGGTCAAGATGTAGGGCTCTCAGCTTCTTCACCAGCACCATGTCTGCCTGCATGACGCCATGTTGCACCATGATAATGGACTAAACCTCTGAAAATATAAGTCACCCCAATTAAATGTTTTTCATTTATAAGAGTTGCCATGGTCATGGCGTCTCTTCACAGCAAAAAAAAAAAAAAAAAACCCTAACTAAAACTAAACTAATGTCTGTATCCAGCTTTAATGTCAGGATAATGCTGGCACTGCACAATGAATCTAGAAATATTCCTTCCCTTTCTACTTTATGGAATAGTTTGAGGAGCTTTGGTGTTAGCTCATCCCTAAAGAGTCTAGCAGAGAGTCTAGCTAGTTGTGGGCTTTTCACTAGAGACTCTTCATAACTGCTTCATTCTCACTGATCATTGTAGATTAATTCTTGTTGCTTACAACTTCTAGATACAATTTTAGTAGGTCATGTGTCTTAAGAATTTGCCCATTCCTTCTAGATTTTCTAGCTTATTGGACTGCTAAGTTTCCAAAATATTATGTAATAATATTCTGAATTTCCATGATACCACTTTAATGTCCCCACACACACACACACTTTTAGCTCTAATTTCATTAATTTGGACCTTCTCTTTCTTTTGGTTACTTTGGCTAGCAGTCCGTTGATCCTGTTTCTCTCTTCAAAGAACCACCTCTTTGTTCCATTGATCTTTTGTATTTTCTTTTACTCTCCATTTCATTAATTTTAGCCCTGATCCTTATTTCTTTCCACATACTAATTTGGGGCTTGGCTTGTACTTATTTTTGTAAGACCTTAAGGTTTATCATTAAGTAATTTATTTGAGTTTTCTCTGATTTTTAATGTAAGCACAGATAGCTATAAACTTCCCTTTTAGAAATGCCTTGGCTGTATCCCAAAGGTTCTAACAACTTGTGTTTTCATTTTCATTTGATTCTAGGAATTTTCAGATTTCCTTCCTGATTTCTTAAGTAACTCACTGGTCATTTAAAAGAATATTGTTCAATCTCTACGTATTGTAGTTTCTATGGTTTCTCTTGCTGTTGACTTCTAGTTTATTCCATATGACATGATAAAATCAATTATTTTGATTCTTTTTCTTTGTTAAGACTTGCTTTAAGACCTTAAAATAGGGTGTATTTTTGACAAAGTATTATAGACTGTTGAAAATAATGTATATTCCACATTTATTGGATAGAAGGTTCTACAGATATTTCATAAGTCTATCTGACCTATGGTGAAATTTAACTTTGATTTTTTTATTTATCTGGATAATCAATGTATTAATGAGAATAGAGTATTGAAGCCATTATTGTTATTGCATCTGAACCTATTTGTACATTTATGTCCCATACTGTTTGTTTTATGAAATTTGATACACCAACATCTGGAGTATATATTTTCAATTGTTACATCTTCTTAATGGATTGTTTGCTTTAAAATACACAATGATCTTTTAATTTTGGCTTGCTATCTGCTTTGTCAGATATAAGCATACTATTCCTGATTTATTTTGAATTCCATTGTTTAGAATGCCATTTTCTGTGTTTTTGGAATTTCTGTGTTTTTGATTAAGAGAGGTGAGTTTTTGTAGACAACAAACACCTAGGTTTTGTTTTGTTTTAAATCCGTACAACCAGTCTGCATCTTTTAGTTGAAAAGTTATGACCATTTTGGTTTATTATTAGGTGGCATTCCTAGCACCCCACTGATGAGAAGGAAGGTCAAAAGGGACAGATCCCTGGAAGTCTGAAGGCCAGCCTGCCAATATGAAGTACCAGGCCAATGAGAGGACCATCCCACACAAAAACTCAGATGACACCCGAGTTTGTCCTCTGACCTCCACTTACATGTGTACCCTCATTCACTTGTACCCCACTCATGAATGGGTGTACACACACAGAAAGAGAGGGGGCAAAGAGAGTCAGAAACACACACACACACACACACACACACACACACACACACACACACACACACACATCTAGCTAAAATAACTCCTCAACCTTAGTCTCCATCCCTGACATTCTTTCTTGTACCTAGTCTATTATATTAGATGCTTCCTAATGAGTTTTGAAATTTAACTTAATGACTTTTCATTTCCAGGATTATAGTGTTATTGTTATTTTTCACAAGCTCTCTATCTCTTTTTGTTGTTTTTCATCCAAGTTCTTGAATTTCTAGGCCATCCTGGAACTCACTCTGTAGACCAGGCTGGTTTCAAACTCATAGAGATCCATCTGCCTCTGCCTCCCAAGTGCTAGAATTAAAGGTGGGCACCACCACCACCCAGCTTCTCAAGGTCTTAAATTTACTTTTTACCCATTCATCTGTTTATCTGAATCCTTTCTAAGGTCACTGATGATTTCTTTCCATATTTTAAATTTATTATTTTACATACATGAGTCTTTTGCCCATATATATGTCTGTTTACTATGTACATGCCTGGTACCAGTAGAGGCCAGAAAAGGGCATAAGACTGCCTGGAACTAGAGTTAACAGACAATTGTGAGCTAGCATGTAGGTGCTGGGAATTGAACCCATGTCCTCTGTAAGAGCAGCCAGTGCTCTTGACTGCTGCACCATCTCTCCAACCTCACTGATATTTCAAGGAATATTTTTCAATTCTTTGGCATTTCAACCATTTTTGTACTTTTGGATTCAACTACTGAAGGGTTGTGAACTTTTGGAGAGGTCATACTGCTTTTCATATTTCTTGAGTTTCTAGGCTGTAATTTGTACATCTGTTGGAATAAATATCTCTTCTGGCATTATTCAGGGTTTTCTCAGCAGTTATCTCTGCTGAAAGATAAACCCCAATATACATAGTGAAGAGAAAAAGAACTGCTATTCCAGCAACACCACACAAACAAACCATATAAAGCCAACATCTACATCACTAATAACCATATAACATAGGATAAACTATGAAGTTAAAACTGATGGAAGTAAATGTAATAATAAGTAAATGAAAGAAGGCAAAGAAAGAATAAAGAGGTAAGACTCGTTGAAAGTAAAGAAAAAGAATGTGAGAAAAGGGAAAGAGAAAAAATAAGAGACAAAAATTCCATTAGAAAATAATATGGAAGCCAGGCCATGGTCGAACACACCTTTAATCACAGTACTCAGGAAGCAGAGTCAGGCCAATCTCTTGAGTTCAAGGCCAGCCTAGTCTACAAAGCAAGTTCCAAGACAGACGGGACTCTCCAAAAACAAACAAAAAGAAAAGAAATACGGAAATAAAATTAGATGAAGGTAGAAACAAAAATAAAACAAATCTTTGAAAATAAAAAAGCAATCATACAGCAAAAAGAAACAAGACTTTAAGTGGCAGAATCAGAGAAGTTTATTTCTAGGTCCTCTAATACTGGAATCTTCTGGATGAGGGTCAGGTAGTGAAATGGAGTTCAAGACTCTTATAGTTCCTGACATTCAGGTGGGTCCTAACTGTGGTCAATCAAGGGTTAGTTGTTAGCTTACGGGCTGTAATCACGGTAGAAGTTTGCATAACGGGAGCCACTGCTGACCCTGCAGACTCTGGGCCACACAGGTTCTCACTAAATCCAGAGCCACCTCTCCAACCCCCCAGGATATGTAACAAAGAGCAACAGATGTCCATGCTGAGTCTTCCAGGGCACTAAAGTGTGACAACAGTGAACAGAACATTAGGTTCTGCACAGGAAAGAGACTAGTGGGGGAACTGACACTCTGCCTGCCAGCTTCAGCCTGTTCAGATCCCATGTAGGAGGGAGTAGGCAGGGAAAATAGAAGGATTTTCTGGACCAGGGCACACAGCTCTTGGCCCTAACCTGGAACCACATGCAGAAAAGAAGAAATCCTAGAGACAACGCAATCCACCAGTTATGGGCTTAGAATTCCTAGCCACAGGTTGGGGATACAGACCATGGAGTCCTTTACACTGAGTCCTCTGCTAACTAAATTTCTCAGCCAGATCATGTTCAACTGCCCTGCCCAAATGTCTCCTGTGGCTGTCTCATACTGAGACACTATACCAGGGTGGACCCAGGCTCAGAGTTGTAACAGTCCTTGCTTTCAAGTTCCCAAGAAGCTGACTCTCAATAGGAGTTCTATTATTCAAGAATTTACATTAGTTTACTTAAATATTTAGAGTGTATTGTGTCCCTGTGTGTCTATATATATGTGTGTCTGTACTCCTGTGTGTTTCCGTGTGTGTGTGTGTGTGTGTGTGTGTGTGTGTGTGTGTGTGTGTGTGTGTGTGTGTGTGTGTGTGTGTGTGCGCGCGTGTGTATGTGTGTACACCACAGTGCACATGTGGAGGTCAGAGGACAACATGAAGGGCTGGTTCTTTTCTTCCCACAAGCAGGTTCTAGAGACTGAACTCAGGTCTGCAGGTTCAGCAGCATCTTTACCCACTGAGACATCTTCCTGGCTCTCAATAGGGTCCTTCCTAAGATGAGGCCTAGCTACCAAATTCTCAAATATAAGTAGCAACAAAATGGGTTTCCTCTCTAATGCCAGCCGACTATGCAAGGAGTCACTTTTACACCAAACCCCTCACTGTATTTAAAGCTTTCAAAAACTAAGGGTTTTCTGTGGAAGCTAAAAATGCCAGTGGGTTGCCACCAGTGCCGAACAGCTTCCTTTGTGGTTGTAGCTTCAGGTCCCCTTGTGGCTGGAAAGGTTTCCTACTTCTTCTGCATAATCTCTACTTTTCTGTGCTTTTCTGGATGTTCTATCATCTCTTTGTGATTGCCAGTGCTTTTTCTCTCTTCAGAATACAGTCTGTCATGTCTATGGCCATACCACCCGGAATGTGCATGATCTCATCTGATCTCAGAAGCTAAGCGGGGTCGGGCCTGGTTAGTACTTGGATGAGAGATCGCCTGAGAATGTAGTCTATCCTTTCTGAGTCTTCGAATCATGGCATGAAACAGAAAGCCTCTGATCTACTACCAACACCTATAAAATAGTTGTCTTTTTAAAGCAACTTATTGGCATATGTGTAAATAAGTCACTCCCATCAGGTTAAAGGTCTCAGCTGATATTTATAGGGTTTGTTTTCTGTCACGTGTGTCTGTGTGTGTGTGTGTGTGTGTGTGTGTGTGTGTGTGTGTGTGTGTGTGTGTGTGTGTGTGTGTGTAAGAGAGACAAAGAGGGGAGTGTGTCAGCCCTGCTCCATTTTCCTCAATATTATTAGTTCTCTATTGCCACAGCACCCTCTCTCTTCATAGAGAAGGGTGAAGGAGACAGACACAAGTAGTCCATATTACATTCATCCTCTTAGCTAACCCAGTAGAAGAAAAGAATCTCTCACTAAAGCACTCTGCACGAGCCCCAAGGTCAGGTTCTCTGGGACTGATATGGGTCTTGTCCATTCTTGCACCAGTCACCACAGCCAAGAATTAAACTAGATTAGACCAATGTTTCTTAAACCTTTTCCTCTTGCAATGTTTTTAA